>NC_053457.1:18332101-18644470 GCF_015227805.2 Hirundo rustica
GCCAGACCTGATCAGATTTCCTGTACAGTCAGTGCAATATTGTCTCTTCAACCATAGCTGCTACTAGATACCACACAGGGGAGTGCAAGAAATCTTAATTAACCTGCTTGGGAGACTTTGACTAACCCTGAAGTGAAGAATCAGAGATCTTGAATTCTGAAACATGAGAGTTTCTATCTCCTCTGAAATCATCCACAAGGCTGGAGACACTAATTACTGGGGTTTTTGCCATTTTTAGGAGGCTTCACAGTGAGCTTGGTGCATAAAACAGATTGAAGTTTACACTATTCTGAGGTTTGACTATTGCTTTCAACATTATGAGAGCAAGAAAGAATTGTTCTTGACATAAAACTCTGAACAGCTTCCTGTTTCATGCTTAATAAGTTAGGAATCTAGTCCACTAAATAAATGTACTTACTTCCTCTCTAAACCACAAGTTCTCCCTCTCTGGCTGGGCTTGCCATAGTGCTCAGCGAAATACTGAGAGACTGCACAGTTACAGCTCTGTTAGTTGCTTTGTTTTGCTTTGGCAGGAATGCCAGTCAAAATTTACAGTTTGTAATTCATGGACTAACTGCTTTTATTAATAAGAATGAGTTCTGAGTCTGTTCAGGGACAGATTGTACGCTGTGCTTGTTCTGTGAGCTGCCCTGTGATCATTATAGCTGTGGGCAGGGTCATTTACACCAGCTGCACTGGGCAACAGTCTGCTCTGTGAAATGAGCCATTGTTCTGGATCCCATTAGTTTGTTTATTTCTGCTGTGCTCTGGGTGGGCTGGTCTGTTTGGAAGACCTTTCACTGAACATCAGGGATTACTCAGTCAAATGATTCGGAGATAGGAAAGTGCTTTTAATAAAGCTTGACACTGCTGCTTGAGTCATTGGGCAAGGCAGTTGTGAATGCACAAAAATTTGGTGATGCAGGTGACGGCAGGAGCAGTAGTGTTTAGTGAAGCCTCACAGGTAAATCTAGCTAAACTGGTGGTGGGCACAGGTTCAGCTTAAACTTGTGTCCTCTGCTTAAGAACTTGCTGTCTAAGTCTTCCAAGCCAAAGTTTTCCTCTGTGATTGCACTGAGCTTTCTATGGAACCCACATTTAGGTGGATATATTACCTTGTAGCATCTCTTCCAGTCTTCTCCAGTAGTAATTGTTCATTCTGGTCCTATTAATCCTTGTGCCAGTCACTGTGTGTGCAAAGATCTGTGGAATGCTTTCATTTGGCTTTATGGAACCTACCTGTGTTGCTGAGGGTATTGCTCCTGGTATCCATTAAGTCAAACATGTGGCATTCTGTCCTTCTGTTTCCTGTGGGGGTCCAATTTAGTCTCTCTTAGTGTTTTATGAGGATGTGCTGAGAATGGTGGTACTGGAGGAACTGAAAGTGTGATGATTTACTTGCAGAGAATTTGTCTCCAGCAAGGCAAATTAGAAAGAAGTAATGCATTTGTAATGGGTACGCTCTGGCGAATTTGGTAATTTTTCTTTCATTTCAGGCACTGGAAAGTGACTATGTCAGTGCACACCTTCATTGTTGGATAGACCTTATTTTTGGCCACAAGCAGCATGGCTCAGCTGCAGTGGAGGCAGTTAACACCTATCACCCTTACTTCTATGGAGACAAGATGGACCTCAACAACATTAAAGATCCTCTGATTAAGAGCACTATTCTGGGATTTATCAGCAACTTTGGACAGATACCAAAGCAGGTATGACTTTATCATGAGAGCAGAGAACATAATCTATCTTGATCTTACAGCATTTTGACTGGAAACCAGTAATAGTAACTTAAATCAGAAACATCTTCTGATTTAAATCTGCTGAAAGATGAGCTATAGGCTTTTCCAGATTGTGTACTACACCAGTATGCACCCCCACTTTCTAACCATGCTGCTCCTGTTGTATGCTGTACAGCTGCAGCATCAACTCTGGGTTCTGCTCCTTCAAGTAGTCACACAAGTAATCACTAGTTTGGGTATAGTCAGCTAAAACTCAGCTCAAAGTCTCACCTCTGCTTTTCTTTCTTGTCCAGAATTGCTGGGATTAGCTTTCTGTCTCTCTGAGGGAGGGATGTAATCTAGTGAAAATGTAGTGTGTGTAAATTTTATTTTAATTAAGAGGTATGGTGGTCCTGGAGTCTATGATTAAGGATTTAAACAGGTGTTTCTCCTGCATGGTCTTGCAAACAGAGATTAATTTTTCAATAACATTTCTTTGTTCTAGCTCTTCACGAAACCACATCCATCTAGGAATGCTCAAGGGAAAATTTCAGCAGGAAGAGAGACTGGGCTGTTCCTTCACTCAAGTGGAATTCTTCCTCCATTTGTGAGCAGTCTGCAAAACCTGAAGCTCTCACCAATTACCATAAAAGGTGCTGCAGAGGCTGTGTTCCATTTTCTGAGCTAACAAGTACACAATTCTTGGATAGGATGAATCTGGATTTTCAAGATCACAATAGTAGTCATGCAGTTTTGTACAAGTTGGTTCAATCAAGATCCCTTCTGCCAATTGTGATCTTTGTATCTTTGTTTTAGGAGTGGGCACTAAAAACTTCTTCAAACTTCTATTGTAGAGTTTGAAACTTTTTTTTTTTTAATAAGACGTCACCCTCTCCGCATGGATTTATGTGGTCCACTGGAGAGGAGCATTTCCACTATTGTGTGTGAAATCCCAGTTTTAGAGTGGAGTTCTGTCTGTGGGGCTGGCCACAGCACTGAGCCCAGATGTGAGACTTGCCAGCCTCCCAAGGGAAGGGTTAACGTAAGTGCTCTAAACCCAACAGAATTAAGTATTTCTCTGTCTTGCCAGACTATCCCAAGGGAGCTATTGGGCACATTGTTCATACAGAGAAAGGCATTCTGGCCGTTGAAAAAAATAAAATTTTGATTCCTCCTCTTTGGAGCAAGACATTCTGCTGGGGATTTGAGGACTTCACCTGCTGCTTTGGCAACTATGGATCTGAGAAGGTAAATAAGAAAAACTCTTAAGAATTCAAGAAATTAATTATATGTTGTGATCTTTGGATGATTTGGGCACCCATTTCACAGGCTGTTGGTGAGCTGATTTTAGAGGATGCTGTACAGGACTTTCTCACAGTCAAGCTTCTTGAGGAATCTCAAGTTGGATATTGAAGATAATGTAAAATGGTTTTACACTGCTCAAAAACATGGCATTTGCCTCTAAATTATCTCAAGTTTTCCATCCAGTGATTGTGTTGCCCGTAGGTCATAAGGACAACACAAGGTCTCCTGGTCACTGATTGGAAATTTCATTGTGCAGAAATTTCTGCTGGAATTAAGACAGAACCATCTGTCAATTCCCCTCTGGCTCCAGCATAGCCCAGTGCATTCATTCAAAATAATGAAGTTAATACTCTTACTTCTTCGCTGTTAAAAATAAATGATCTATATCATCACACTGCTTGTTAGGGCACTTGACAGATCTAGTTTCTTCCTCTGCCATAAACACACTGATTTTCTGGATGTATTTGGGACAATGTTATGCAAAGAATTGTGAGTTAGCTCAGGTACCAGAATAGCATAACATGTAATTCAGCAAGATACTGACTTGGATATTTCTGCAAGTGGCATTCATTATGTTTTTACAGACATACCCAAAGTCAATGGAAATGAAAAAGCCATGAGATATATTTTAATTTCTGCTTCCTGTCTAATAAAATCAGTGCTTAGCAGTTCATAGTGTTGCTGCAGGCATCAATTATTCAGTTTGTCACTTCAAAACTCGGTGTGATGCTGAACATACTGAGTGTGATTACACAGTCATTATGAATAATAGTTGGGAGTCCAACTTGAGTTTTCTCTGGGTCAACAGTGCCAGTGGACATGAGCTTGTAAGAAATTTTAGTCCTTGTTGTAAGTAGGTAAAGGTTAGTTCTGTCTGTGGTAGGGGTTTTTAGCTCTGCCATCCAACTCCACCAGAATCATTGGCACCAGAATATTGTCCCAGTTGTGTGGGGGACAGCTAATGCAGAATGCGTAGGAAGATGCTTGTGCTGTAATTGTAGCAGTGTGTAATAGACCTGACACTGCTTTAGGCTGATTTGGGTGCTGCTAACAGACCATAGAATGGAATTTAGTACTTTGTCTTTTGGCTTTTCAATCCAAATAAGGGAAGGTTGCAGGGCCTGGCAGTAACTCTGTTAGCAGTGGCCATCACAAGCTGAGACTTCTTTTTAATCGACATGGAATGTTTGCCTTGGTACAATATGGTGGCAGAATGGGCTTTCCTGAAGTTGTGTAGAAAGTGTGGCTCAAGAGGAATCAGGACTCAGATCTCCTAAGACATAAGATACTGAGCTGTGCTCAGCATTCCTGTTTGGCCCCTAGAAGATGGCACAGCTGCATGCAGCCACAGCCTGTGCATGTCCGTATGTACACATCTGTGCTCACACAGAGACTGGTTATCATGAGCTTTTCTTTCTTAGATTTAAAAATATGGAGGGTCAGTTTTGAAAATTGCATCTGTCATTTGGCAATAGTAAATACATGGTATCACCAGACGAGCAGTTGACTTATAGATGATTTCTTGTACAGAATGTGACTACATTTGAGTGCATGGCAGACTGGGGAAAGTGCCTTTGTGCAGTGTGTCCTTCAGCAACTACCATAATCACATCAGGAACAAGCTCAGTTGTGTGTGTCTGGGAATTCTCCCTGGTCAAGGACAAAGTGAAATGTCTAAACCTGAGACAGGTAAGTACTGTGGCTCTTCTGCTATGGAAACTTAATGAAACCCAGAAGATAAGGTTTTTTATCTCTCAGATGATTGTCAGAAGAAGCACCTTTGTTGAATAAGAAAGCAGGAAAAAAAACAGTAATAAGCACTATCATGTGACAGCCTGTATCAGGGCAGGAGCTGATAATATGGCTTATACCAACAGCTCATAGCTATGAGTGCCACTTGATGGATTTTTTCATTTTAGCAGCATTTTCAAAGTTCAGCATGGTAAGAGTAATAGTGAAGATAAGGTATATTCTCCTCTCTTGAAGTGCAGCCCTTGGGTTATTTTCAAAACCAAGTATCACCTGGAGATGCTTATAATTTGTTCTGGGCTGCTACAGCGATGGACAGGATCTCTAAAACATCCTGCAAACTTAACTGGTGGAGATGAAGGCTCAGCCAGGCAAAGTTCTTGATTATTTTTTCTCAACCTCAGTTCAAAACATAAAAGGCTTGTCTGTCACTCTGGGAGGGAGGGATGCATCCAATAAGAATGCTACAGTTTTTGTTCTCATTATCCACAGCCCTTTAGTTGTTGATTTAGGACTCATCTGCAGTCATCAACCACCTGCTTCCATGCTATTTCATTTACAAAACTGAATTCTCATGCAGGATTTGTGTGGTTCAGCTATGCCGAGTTCTCAGCTTTACAAGTAAAATTAGAGTACACTACTATCATTTCTGGAAGGTAACATGGGGCCCTTCACCCCTAAAGAAATTAAGAGACTCATGATTAAAAAACTCTGTTACTTTTATGCAAACAGTTCATTGATCACCAAGGTCTCCAAGCTTTAGAAGCTTCTTCTGTTCGTTTGTTCTGGAGGGGTATTCAGATGATATTTCTGTGCTCTTCATACCTTGAGCCAAAACATATTTTATTTGTCATTAAATGAATTGAAAACTTAATTTTTTGCTGGGATGCCATGGAAGTATTTAGATCTTCATTTATCATAAATTTCTATTGGAATTTGTGTTGAAATTGGTGGGGGAAACTGTTTTAGAGCAGCCTCTCTTTTGAGGTTTATGATGATTATGCTGTAGAAGACAGAAATATGAGACAAGATCTGATGACCTTTTAATCCAGCTGGTTATTATTCCAAAGAAGGACATGAACATAGAAATGGAAGAACTAGCAGTAGAGAAAAGCATAAGCAATAATTTCATCTAAACTATACCAGATGGGGGGTCAGTCTGAGTTTCAGACAACCAAAGAGGCTCTCTTTTATCTGCATTATAATGGCTTTCTCTTTAAAAATCTAAAATCAGCTTTGCTGATGTGTTCCACTGTGATTAATTTGGTATTACCCAAAATCTACAAAGTGGTATGAGATCATGCAATGACAAATTCTATATTTTTTCCTTTACTTTGCTAACGGAGGCTTTTTTTTCTTTAATGACTGCCTGAACTGGATGTAAACTTGAACTATGGTTCTAAATGTCTTCCAGTGAATTACTTTCTGCTTTCACGTAATTCACTGTTTCATGGTGGCTGCTTTTTCTGCTGAACAAAAAAAAAAAATTCCTGAGAGAGTGAGCTTTGCTTAAGCGCAACTTATGTGCTATAAAGTGGATGCTATTCACTTACCAGCTGTCTCACGGGACTGACAAATTCTGGTTTGGAATGTAGTAAAGTACAGAAACTATATTTCTGCAGAAAAAGTAGCTTTTGCTCTCTAGTGGGATCTGCTTCCACAGTTTTGTAGAACACTAAAGATTGAGCCTAATTGCCTCAGTATTGATCCATGCAATTCACTAGCAGAAGGATCTGTGCAATCCAGTCGCCAGAATTTCTGGGCCAAATGAAACACTTGAGCAAGGTGGGCTCTCTGCCTCACAGACCTCTCAGGAAGGTGTGGAGCCTATCTGTAAAGTGTCTGTGTTCTTAAGTCTCAGCCACTTAAGTTGGGTTGTCACATTTGGTTGAAGTTTTCATGGACTAAATATTTCTGCAGTGAAGCTGGCCTTCTTTTTTTGTCTTTTGATATTTGTTAAAATACCTTGGAGATAGGCCTCACAATCTTTAAGCAAATATGCTGCAGGATATTTCCCATTAGGGAAAAATCCCATTATGGAAAAAGCCTTTGCAGAGTGATAATGAAAAGATGTAGGGAGCCAAAATCAAGACATTTTTTCATGAATATGCACTGAGACTGCTGGGTTGAAGCTGATACTGTAACTGTGTGCAGGTCTATCCCTGTCTTCCACAATCAACTCGTATTTTAAGTGTTTTGCTGCCAAGTAGGATCTTCATGGGTTAAAATAAAACAGAAAAAATATTTTAGTGTAATTTGGGCAAGTCACATAATCTCTTGAACCCTCAGCTTTCCTTAACTATGACTCAAGGACAAGGATACTTCTTTGTAATATCCTTTCCCCCTCATTCCCTCTTCAGTTCTCACAAGAATAACTAGATTGCTCGCTCTTACTAAGCAAATGAGGTAGGACCGTGGTTCCCTAATAAATCACCCACCATCTGCTGTGGTTTGTTGGTTGGTTTTTCCCCACCAGGCTCTGTATGGACACACTCAGGCAGTGACCTGCCTTGCTGCATCTGTAACTTACAGCATCTTTGTGAGTGGATCCGATGACAGAACCTGCATCATCTGGGACCTGAACCGGCTGACGTTCATAAACCAGCTTCCTGCCCACGAGGAAAGCCTCAGTTCTGTTGCCATCAACAATTCAACAGTAAGATCTTCATTTATCATCTTTCTTCTGATGCATCCATGAACATTTCATGATAATGTAATGGGTGCTTTTCCCAACATAAAAACATCCTGAGAGTCTGATACATTGATTTTTTTTCTTTCTATAGAGATTGCTAATAGTGTTCTTAATGATGAGAAGCAAGCACTAAAAGCAACATCTTAGACTGAGTAGCTAAGTAGAAGCATCTGTGGATAGATAGATAGCAGGATTAAACAACTTTTAGTTTATGGAGCATGAAGTATTACCCTAGTAATTTGGCTCACCCATAACCTTGTTGCCCCTGTTTCATTAATTTCTCCTGACATTCATGCAGCAGAGCCACATCTGAGCTGCACATTTATGCAACTGAGACGTGTTAGACTGCAGTCTGCCAGCTCAGCTGACAGCTGCCTTACACCTTTGCAGTGATAATGTTGGCTTTTTCCTTTCCTTGCTACTCCCAGGTGTGGGGAGAGCTCCTCATAGCAGTGGGTACAAATCTGTTGAAGTCTGTGCCTGGCCAGAATTGCATGCCTATTGATAGGAAAATATTGTGTATTGGATTGTACTGTAAACACTGTGGATGAGAATTTTTTTTTTCTCCCAACCTTTTACCTCCCAAAAATATTGCTTTCATATTTGTTTTTTCTCTCTCTGCTAATATACTAGGACAGGGTTTCAGTTGCAGACAATTCAAGGTTGACTCCAGCCCTGGATATTGTACAAAAGCAAAACTGAGTTCATAGCAGTAAGAAACCAGGCAGATCTCAACTCAGTCTGTGCCAAAACAGTAATCTCATATCAGAGCTTTATTAACCATGTAGTCTGATGGCTAGCAATTTGAGGGTGGGAATTATGTTGTCTGTTCCATGCCAGCTCAGCCCTCAGTCCTAGCAGTCCTGGTTAGTGTAAAGTGGCCAGTTAAGAATATCTTGGTGGTCCCTTATGAAGTGAGCTGAAGCAGTGCCAAGCATTTAGGAAAGAGGGGGTGGGCTGGCACAGAGCTGCTAGAGATCCCAAGGGAACAGAGTTCTCTCTCTTCTGTAGCAGCCAGTGCAGCAGCCTTTTCAGTCAGTACCTGCTCTTCTGGAACTGTCCAAAAATGAGACAGTCTGTGAACAGTCTGGTGACTGATCCAAATGACTGATCTCCACTTTACTGGAGAGCAAATGGTTAAGCTGTTTGGATAATAGTATATAAGAAAATTCATTTAATAGAGGAAAAACCTCTAGAAAAGTATGACGGAAGCTTTAAGGAAAAAAATTTAAAGGCCCGTATCTTGTGGATGAAAAAAATCTTTTCGATGTTAGCAAAACAGAACACTTAATTCTGAAATGTAATTTTTGTTTAATTCTTTTCTATATATTTATGTAAAGCCATGTGAAAATAGGAACAAAGTGTTTCCATTGTGCTACAGCATTTTGAGTGACACAAAATTGCATGATTGGTAGCAAGGGTTTTTTCCTGAAAAATTCAGAACGGTTCAAAGCAAAGTTTTGAAGGGAAAAAAAAAATAATCAGTGAAATAAGAACCTTATACAGCTCTTCATTATGCAATTTTTGGAGTTGCTTGAGCATCTAGAAGTTCTATCTGTAGATCCAAACCTCATGGTATCTATGTAGCATAGACACAAAATAAGAAATTAAAAGTTCATAAACTAAGGGGGATTGTAAAAGCTTGCTATAACTAATTATTTCAGTTTTAAATCCCTGATCCAGACCCGAAAAGCACTGTAGATCATTGCCAAATGCCTGGACATCATGTACTCTCATGCAGATACGGTAGCTGAAATTTAATCTCTTGAATTATTGGCAGCTCTGCTTTGAACACACTATCATTTTTTTATCTCCAGAATTCTGCCCAGCAGGGTGAAGAGCCCTGGCCCCAAATGAGGCAGGGGAGAAGTGAGGTGTGAGTTGACTCAAACCAGATGCATGCTGCTAATTTAGGGCACACTGTCCTTTCTCAGAACCAGATGACTTTGCTGATGAGGTTCTATTTAGCTGATTTTTAGTATGGAGCAAGAAAAGTTATGTAGAATTTCAATTAATAGCTTGATCAAAATGCACTTTTGATTAGATCATTTACAATTGCAGCATTGGCTCTTGGTTGTGTGTGTTCCCCTGAGGACTTACCCGTGTATTTGCTCCTTATGAGCAGTCTCTGGTAAGGCTGCACCTCCGTGGAATGGAGGGAAGAGGTGCCGTGCAAAGGATGTTTTCTGCACCACAAGTGCAGGTCACTGGATGCAGGGCTGGCCATTGGTCAAACGCAGAACACGGTGTAGAAATGCGATGACAGTGAGCTCCCTGTGAGGGGCAGAGGAGGATTGTGAAATCACCAAAGGCTTCGTAGCTAAGCAGGTGAACCCCACGTCCTTGTTTCAGAGAATGCTTATTTGTAAAACTTTCAAGAGCACTAGTCCTGGCCCAGAACCTGTGCTAGGCACTGCTTGTGCACAGCCCCTGCCCCTGACAGTAGCTAGGTCAGTCTGCCAGTCTGCATTTTTACTAAAAGCCTGGACTTCATGGAAAACAGAAATGGAACATTTCATTGAATATTTTTATTTAAAAATGTGAAAAAAAAACTTTGTTTCTGCATTATCTTGCTAAATCAGCTGTTTCAGGTTTCTGTGATGTAAAAATGACAGAATTTTTCATGGGAAAAAAAAAAAGAGTAATTTTTGCTTCGTCTGGTTTATATCATCTGCCCAGAAGAAAAACAATGGTCAGAATTTAAATCAGAGCAATTCATCACTTTCTAATCAGCATTCAAAAGTTATGAGGAGGATGAGTGTAGGACTTTGAGACATTGCCCCTCGCTGTGTTACAGGGTGACATTATCTCTTGTGCGGGATCTTACCTGTACCTGTGGACAGTCAATGGGCAGCTTCTCGCAAGCGTCAGCACTGCCCGCAGCCCCACCTGCCACATTGTTTGCTGCTGCTTTGCCGACGTGATGGACTGGGACACACGCAGCATCATCATCACAGGAAGCACAGATGGAGTGGTGAGGGTAGGTGAATGGGAGAGAGGAAAAGGAACTCATTGTAGACCGGAGGTAGAGGTTTTTTGCTCTAAATGGAGGGACAGAGCTACTAAAAGCCCAGGGCACTTTCTTCACGGTGCAGCAGAGGGCAGAAAATGAAAATCAAAGTAAAATATTTGCTTCCTATCAACTTTTATCCTCCTGACAAGAGGACTTCTTGCCATATGGGGGGAAATTTGAAAATGTGCTGTCCATTCTGGGGTGATTCTGAAAACAAAAACTCAATCACTCCTCAGAAACGTGTTTGAATATGGTTTCCGAGAGTTCACAGCTCAGTATATTAAGCCCTACTTTCTCATGAGTAGGAATTCACTGCTGATTCTGGGTAGGTGAACTTCCTGGGTTACTGGCATTTTTGATAGCGTGTCAGCCTTGCAGCCCAGCAGCTCCCTGCATGCATGTCCATGTCACACCTCCAGTGTGACGCCCTGCAGCACAGTGACAGAGGAGGCAACTGCAAAATCTTGTTTTGTTGTTAGAAGCCCAATTCCCACCCCTCACTGGGAAGCAAGAGCTGAATCCTTCTGTCCTTGTTACAATCCATGTTTTTTCCACTTTTACCCCCTCACTGGCACAGCTGTGGAAGACCAAATACAGCAATACCCCAGAGCAAGGTGCCGGGCTGAGAGTGCAGAGCGGCGCGACGGAAGAGCCGGGCAGTACAGGTATGAGCGCAGGGTGGGCTGTGAACTGCAGTGTGACCCCGTGCTGCAAGCCTTGTATGGTTGTGAGGAAGAAGAGGACGTGTGAGCACAGTGGTGTGAAGGGGAGATGGTGTGGGCAACTGGTGCAGTCTTACTGTGATCAGCAGTTGTGGCAGGTGGCAATTGCCCCACCTTTGAGACAGAGAGCACACCTGAGCCAGCCATCTCATGGGCACACCTGGATGAAGCTGAAGGCTTTGCCTCGGGTTCTCCCATGGGTTCTGTCAACCTCAGAACACCACCTTTCTGCTATGAAACCAATGGCTGGAAATAGTCCTGGCTCCAGAATGTCCACTGCCTTGGCACCTCTGCTGATGTCCTGTACTAAAGTATCCTGGCATCACATCAGAGGGGGCAGTGCCAGATCCTGCTCTGGGATGGAACAGAGAAGTTTGTTGCCTTTGCCACCTTAAAAGATGTCAGAGGTCCTTCAAACTGGTGAGAGGCCCTAGTTCTTGGTGCTGTTTTTTTCAAGGCTATGTGCAGCTGAAGCTGATACTGTGGAGTTCTCACAGAGCTGAGGTTAATATGATCATGGGACCATGGTGCTGACTGGTACTAAAAACAACTCAAGCTTGCTTCTCTGTTCTAACAAATACAGGAGCTGAAACCTGTCAGAAAGCTTTAAAGACACATCCTAAATAGCACAGTTTTCTTTTCCCATAGCTTTTTCTAAGAGAAAGGAATTGTGGTGTTATTATGTATAATTTACTCCACTTATTTGCTGTGGTCCTCATTACAGACATTCTCTATTACTTCAATTTTAGGCACACAATTTGCATAAATATAGAGCTATAGATGTAACATCTGTGGGAAAAAAAATTATACAGTAATTGGGTATTACCACAGAGATCTTCAGAAGTGTTGTTCGTGGAACTTTGCATCAACGTTACTCAGATTGCTATGTGAAAATATTTCTGATATGCCTCTGTATGTTTAATGGCCTAACCAGATACTTATCAAACCTTTAGTCATGCCTCAGAGTAGCCAGAGCCAGATGCTTCTAGGAAAGGTGTAAGAACACCTGAGATGCCCCATGTGAGATATTCTGGCTGTGGTAACTTCATATTTGTTTTTGTTCTCAACTCTAATCGAAGACTGCTTTGTCAATAAGTCAAAGCAAAAGACTTAATATTCTTTCCAAAATCCCTGTGGTATTCTGTAGTCATTTTGTTGATTCTCTTTACCTATAGAAAAGTCTCCTTTGATTTAAGAATTTCTGAAATTGTTGTCTATAACTTTGCTTGGCAGGTCTTTCCAGGCATAATTGCATATGCATTTTTTTTATCAGACTGATATTTTAGCTATTTGTAAAAGGTATATCTTAAACAGTTTTCTAAATGAGGATTTAAAAGCCATCCATGGGAACACAGCAGAACACTTTGTTTCTGGGTTGTTTTTTTTTTCCCCAAGAGGACCATAAAGAATTTGTGCCTATTTCAGGTATCTGGTGATGTGTAGAGACAACACCTGTTTGCACACAAACATAAGGCTGTATGTTTTCAGATGGATATGGGAACAGCATGCTTTAATAAAGAGTTGAGAGGTATAATCAAAGCAGGGTCATACTCCCTTAACCTATTCAGATTACTTCAGAATTATTTTAAATGACCAAATATTCCCACATCTCATTCTGGGCATTAGAGAAAATAAAATTAATACAAAACAGTCATTAAAAAGACCAGAGTAACTGTGATTGAGTTATGTTGTTCGGTGTGCATGTGAATGTATGTGTGCGTATGTGAAATGTCCACAGCATTTAATTATTGGTTCTGTTATGAGCAGATTTAGGTAAGTTGATAATACCAGGGCTTTATGTAATTTCTTTTTACTAGGCAATTATGGGCTGTATTATATCCTGGCAGCAAAGTATTGTGGGGCATCTTATTAAGCACAGAGCCAGTGAAAACTGATGAACAATTTTGCTGAACTAGGCATGCAATTTAGAAAGCAATAATACACAAATCCAATTTAGCACACAATTGATACAGCCGCACGTCAGCACATGTAACTATCATAGCCACAAATTAAATTGGGATGGGCCTATTTTGCAACAGCACAGGCCAAGATTAAATATATTTGTTCTCAACTTAACAACTTGCTGACCGTAAATAATAACAATCCCATCCATGCTGCCCCCTAGACGCTTTCTAAATATTTATTTTTCAACCGCACAACAGGTAACAAGCGTGGAAAACATCTTGTTCTCTGTCGGGAACTGAATCCCAGCGTTGCCCTGAGTGGCAAGGCGAGCAGGACGAGCCCGGCGGTGACGGCGCTGGCCGTGTCCAGGTGGGGCTGCCCGGGAGGGGGGCCCTGGGGCGGGGCTGGGCTCCTGCAGTTCCTTCGCTTTGGGGCTTTGGAGAGCTCAGTCGGACCTCTTGTAGCCATGAGCAGCCCCTCGAGGAGCTGGCCTGGCTAGGTGCATTAATGAAGGACGTTGCTGGAGTCACTGGACGTGTAGGAGACAAGCCAGGAGCAAGAGCAGGTTTTGGCCAGAATACTCGTAGAACTCAGTGGCTGCTACACCATCTCTGCCACACAGAGGTAACTCCTATCTTAGGAGTTGCTGGAGAAACTACCTCCTTAAAATGTGAACAGGAAGTTTTTGGCCAAAGGACCGCTTTATTGTTCAACTCCCCTCAGTTTGCAGAGCCAGCAGTATTTTAGTTTACTCAAGTCCCTCCCGAAGTCATCTGGCTATAACACTTGTTTTATCTCCTACTCCAGGATGTTACAATGTACTGTAAAACAGTTACCGTCTCTTTCTCCGAAAACATTGAAATGTTGACAGTTGATAAAATCTTCCTGCGTTCTGCATGCTCAGCTTTAGCGCAGTTGGTGTGATGTTGATGTGCATTGAAAGGGGCAGCATTTGGGGTGAGGGTTAGTTTCATTAGTGTTGGTGGCACTGTATGCAGCAGAGATTTCATTGGCTGAAGCCAGGACATCATGCTAACAAGTCTGAATTCTGAATCTGGACAGCAGATTATTTAATAGCCATAGGATCTCAGAGAAGGGTAAGAGCTTCTGATCTGGTTAAGTTGTCTGCAACTCACCCACTGAACTCCAGGAAATTCTGGACCCAACTCTAAGCTTGGTCTTTGAAGTACCAAACTCTGAATATTCTCTAAATAGGTCTCCAATTTTAACTTTAAAGATAATGTACATCCCTAAATATTGCATCCTCCTAATTGTTGCACATACAGAAAAAGCCTTGCTCCTATTTATGTCTTCTTCTTAAATATGGTTTTCTTTGTCTGTTTCTTTCTTTCTCAAGAAATTCCTCCAAGCTCCTAGTTGGTGATGACTGGGGAAGACTCTGCTGCTGGTCTGTGGATGGCTAGGAAGAAACAGCCAAGATTTCTTGTTTTTTCAAACTTCTGGATGGAGATAAAATTCATGCTTCAGAGCATGAGAGAATCAGAGAACCTGGAAGTCTCTGGTTGGAGACTGAATCTTAAGGGATTTGTTGGACTGACCCTGCAGTCAAGCATAAACTAAATTAGACACTGGGCCCCAAAGTTGTGAGAGAAGCTGACAGATATGCACATAGACAATGAGATTTTTGTAGTATTTGTCTTGGGAAAACTTTTGTATTTAAAATGTTATTTTGGATACTGAATTTGACATAATACATTGTATTTCACAAATATTATTTAGCAAATAAAACTGCCTTGATTATGCCAAAGAGGAGTGTAGCTTAATAATAATATACTGTATTTTTAATATCATGTGATAAAAAATACTTGGGTTTCAAAGAGGTACATTCCAGTATCTGTTCTTACTCTTCCCTCCTCCCTGAATTTGCATAAAAATATATGCATGACTTTTGAAAAGCTATTTTGTTTGCAAAGTGAAGTTTGAAATTCCCAGCATGATGCTGGTGCCTTTATCCAGCCCCGCTGTGAGCATGTGTTATGGTGCAATGTTTCCTATCCCTGACTTTTTTTTACAGCAAAGCAGGCAAAATGTATGGAATAAGTGAGGAGAAAGATCTGACAAGGCTGGTCAACATATTCATTCATTTTCCTTCTTTTCTGTCTTCTTCCTAACCTTGTCCTTATACTCTCTGGAAGTATATTAGACATACTTCAGGATTTACCTCCACAATCTCCCTTTATGGTAAAAGTGAGTATTTGTAGTAAATGAAGGCTGAGAATATAGTGTCATAAATTCAAGTGCCATTTGTGTCCCTAGTGGGGATGGAAAAACCGTGAAAAATCAGCCTCTTTAACATTTTAGCATAATTGAAAGGAGCTAAATTGATAACTCCCTCTCCCTTCTGCTCCTCCTTGACCTGGTGAAGAGATTGAATATCTTACTTCACATACAGAAGGGCTGAGCAGCCACACGGTCAGAACAGTGTCCTGGACACACAGACTGGGTCAGAAATGTGCGGGGAAGAACATGAAGGACGTGTTATGGGTGTGAAGGCTCTTTTGTTCATACCACCAAACACATCCTTGAGCAGACAGTTCCCTGATTTCCAGTGCACTGGGACTGGATAGCACTGCAGGAGTGAAGCCCCATGTGTGCTGCACATGAGGAACTGCTGTATGACAAATTCTTGGTGCTAGAGACTTGCTAGCATCATTAGGAAGAATCTGGAGTAGAACACAGGTTTTTACCAGTCTTCTTTTAATTACATGACAAACTTTCTTCTTCCTATAGGACACTGCTTAGCTAATGACTCTTCTTTTGAGTTATGTTGCTGAATGAGCAAATCTTCCCGTAGCAAACAGCCTCCTTCCCTACAGAATGCTGAGACATGTCCCCACCACATCCTCCCCATGGTTCGGCCTGATCTCCACAGTGAGTGAGGTAATTGCCTGTGGAAAATGCAGTAATTAGATGTAAGCTCATGATGCAGGCATACAAGGAAGTCTGCATTACGACTACACAGATGACCTGCCTGGTCTTCCTTTCTGACCTCCAAGGGCATGACTTGATGAGTCAAACACTATTCTTTCTGTGCTCAGGGAAACATACACTGAAAACAGGCCAAGGCACACCAATATTCAAATCAAAATATGGAGCAAAGGTGAACTGTGACTATCTTTATTTTTCCTGAGAACTGGGGAAAGGTCAATTTTTAACGAAAGTATACTATTTCTTTCCTTTTCCTTCTGTACATTGCTTAGAAATAAATTGTGATTTGGATACCAACTGCAAATACAGCTTTACTGAACCATGGTAAAGGTGAATAAGAGCTGTGAAAGGTCGCTACTTATGTTTTCATTTACTTGGTAAGCATCTTGAATAGCTTGCAAATTGCCTCCTCCTTCAGCCTTTTCATGCAGCCCGTCTTTGCCAAGAGCAGATGCCCCCTGCTCTAGAGCTGGCCGTGGGCTCACTGTGCATGCAGCCTGGGCAGCCTCACTAATGGCTCCAGCACTGTAGACATCAACCCGGCTTTGTTTGGTATAGGAAGAGGCCAGCTGTGGCTGGCCGTGCATGAATTTGACAGGCTCATCTCTTTGTGCCTAACATCAGTTCTCTTAAATCTTCAATAGTTGCTTCAGCAACACCTGTTTTGAATCACAGAGAATAGGTCCAGAGTGTGCATGTGCGAATGGAGGTCAGCACATGAAATGTTTTCCTAAGTCAAGCTTCTCCTCATCTTCAAGGAGGTGTAATTTGGAAGAATATGAAAGGCAAATGAACAGAAGTGGGTTGCAATTTCATCCTGGTAAAAGTTCTCATCAGGAATGATTTGCTGTACGACAATGCTTGGTTGATAAAAATTTGTGTTCTTCTCTAGCTCCAGAGAATTTTTCCCAAATGTCACAAATCACAGGAAGAAACACATACTGTGAGTACCAAAAGCATGACTCAGACTGGAGAGTTAAGGCATGAATGTCAGCATGCTGCAGTCATCAAATTTTCTGATACAGCCAGTGGGTGTGACGGGTAGAGTGCCACCAGGTCACTTTTCTACAGGTAAGTCTCTGGACAGGAAGTTTTTGCTCCATATTTTTAATAAGTGGTTGAGGGATCACCTGAAACCAACCCTCTTGCAACCACCTGTTTTAATATTTGTTTTGGTCTCCTGCATATTTGGTAAATGATGAATGTCCATGAAAATGTCCAGGAAATTCCATCAGCTCTGGATGTGGAGGTGGCTTTGACTGATACATAGACAGGACTTGGTGCTAGGTCAGGGGCAGTAGTGGTGTGAATTGTGAGTATCCTGATGTGTATCCTGATGACACATGCTTGGGATGTAGCAGTAGCAGATCAAGAATATGCTCGAAAAATGAAGTACAGCGATTCCACAGCTACTACTTTTAGCACAACTCCATTTTTACTGTAAATTGAACAGTGTGAACATCAACAGAGTCTTATAATTATCTCAGAACCAACTTTTGCATGGGGTAAGTAGCTCATGGTAAGAATTATCCTTAAAAGAAATCAAATGCCATTAGAATAAGAAATGCAGAAATAAGTTTTATTCTGCCCTATAGGGAAATGAAGAAGAGAAATATGGAACAACCAAACCTTTATGTGACTTTAAAAACCAGTTTAATCTAATTGGGTACCATAAACCCTAAAATGCCTTAATTACACTTATTTGGTTATTACACAGGCTATCTTGCTTCCTTGTTCAGCAACAGAAGTCTTGTTAAATATTACACTGAGCATTAAGTAGAGTCTGATCTCTAGCATTCCGCAGGCTAGTTAACACTCATTAAGTAATATTTGCCTGTGCACTGCAAGGCCTTTTCATCCTCAAGAAGGAGAATTTATTTGAACAATTTTTTGAGAAATCTATGCAAGGCAATCTATAATTCCCACAGGAATATTTTCCCTGTGATTGTCACTATGTGCTTTTCTTCTCAACTCAGGGATCAGTTGTTGCATTATTGGTGTCACTCTTCAGATGTGTGCATGCTACTTATTGTCATTGAAGTCAACCAGGCTGCTGGGGGGGGGGGGGTGTGAGAGGGTACAGGCTGGTGTAATTCCTGTGGAGGAATGCCAACCCTCTCAATACATTTTTCCTGACAGACTGTTCGTCATCAGAGCTCTTCCGAAGCATCAGGAGGCCCATGAATTTTTGCCACATGAAATTTTTTAAAGGGCTCATCTGAAAGGGCTCACCCTTATTCCCTGCACTAGGGTTATGGGAAGGAGCGTGGTACCCAGAACCAGGCAGTCTCCAGCATTACAGTGGCATATTAGTGGCCAGAGTATTTCCTGCAATGAGTACTGAACAAATGTAGCCCTTTTGATGAGGACAGTGGTGCCTCTGTTCAGCAATCACTTGATGTGTTTCCTATTCACGTGTTACAGTTCTATGCATGTGGAGGCTGTTGGTGTAGTGCAGTCATGTGGGCAACAGGAGCATGGGAACTTCCCTTGTTTCAGGTCAGAAACTGTCTCCTTGTTCAGTTCAGACACGAGGCTTTTGGGACTTTTTTTCTCCCTTGCACATGTGTTCTCTGGCCAAGAGGGACAGCAAAAGCTTCTGTTCCCATATCTACTCCAGTTTTGGTGGAATGCTCTGCTCTCCAACATGAGGAGCACATGAAGTAAGCCACAGCAGTGAATAGTGAGAGTGCTCTTTGGCCCCTCCAGTGCTCAGTCCATTCCCTACCAACTCCTGGCTGTGGCATCTCCAGTGGAGAAGTAGTGGTAAGTTAAATCTCCTTAGCCAATGTCCATGTCTTTATACTCCTTGTTTTTCTGATACTGCTGGACTGACCAAAATCAAATGCAGTCAAGGTGCAGTCATTTAAGTTCCCATCTTTGACTGACACAGTTGCAGAGTACCAGATCTAGTAAGCAAGCAGAAAGGCATATCTTTGTGTGACAGTGGGACCGCGGATGTTGTAAACAAAGAATTCCAGTAGTTATGGCAATAACCAGAGCTGCTGCCAGACCATGAGTTTATTTGGTTGGAAAGGTGAAATCCTGATTCGCTCCAAAGCCTTTGTCTGTCTGGCAGGCTGGCTTCAGCCAGTTTTTGTTGGCTTTTGCTGTGTAAGATCTCATTTGCCACCTTGTTGTATAGCAGCCTGTGGTGTTCATGGGGGAAGCTCTGGGCTCCTCAGAGCCTGATTATGAGCTGAATATATACTCCATATCTGGGCTGTATATTCACAGGCCCTTCTCTGTGCCCGTGCTGGGGCTGTGATAAGTGGGAGGAGGCCCACTAGAAATCTACTGAAGCAGGTCTAATTGAACCAAATAGACCAGCTCACTAGAGTAGAAAATAGTCCTTATATATCTACCCGAAGAAGATAATGACCTTTTAAATAACAGAAGCAATTTTATTTCAATACACCAATTACTCTGAACTCTCAAATGTCAAAGCACCAAGCACTTTCAAAATAACTTAATTTAGACATTTATAGCACTTAGACACTGCTAGTTTCTTATCTAACCTAATTATGGGTTGTACAGGAAATTGCAAAGCATCCCAATTAGTGTTATTTTTTATACTGATACACAGGAGTGGCCTTTGCCATTTGCTGTAATCATGTGCATGGTGATTTACTAATTTTGGCTTTTGTGCTAGCTCCTCTTCTATCCTCTGGTTGCTGTTTGAGAGCAAGCAAGGAGGAAGTAGAGGTAGAAGTGAGCATAGCTGTGTTTGCCTGAGGGATTTGAAGGGCATGTTTTCCTCTGACAGCAGAGTACAGTTGCAAAGCAGGACCATTTAAGATGAAGAGGTGCCATGTAGAAAATAACAGCTGAATAGCAAAATTGTTGACCTTCCCCTGACCTGGGTACTTAGGCCATGATTCTTGACTTTTCCTATGCAATGTCCACCTAGATTTAATAATGTCAGATCACATCATTGGAGAAAGGAAAAACATCATCTTGCAATTGATTGCACTTTTGTAAGCATCAAAGCAACCCACTGAAAGACTACAGAGAAGAAAATTTCACCGAGTATAATATGCTACAGTGTGAGAAATGCAGAATAAATAGATTTAGCTCCTTTTAAGCGGAACTGCAAGGCTAAATTAATCCCTAACTCTCTGGTCTAAGTCTGGCTTTAGCTTCACAGGAGTAGTTCAGGGAAAGAGATGTGTAAAGCTGCTTAACTGATTGCCTGAAAAATCTCTTCACAGACAGGGCTGAGCAGTTTTCATTCTGGTTCTGCACAGCAGGCAGAATCAGAGGTGGAGGAGGTGGTGCAGCACCAGTGAGCAGTATTCAGTGACTTCTTATTTGCTTTCATGGTAAGGGGAGAACATGCATCCAGTTACTGTTTGAAAGTGACAGCTGTTACCCATCCCCATGTGGTTTTTTGCCCTATATATTTTACGTGATGTCTTTGTTCTGTGCTGTGCTCCTCCACCCTCCCCTGTGTCAGGAGACAGTTTGTCTTAGCAGTCTGAGAAGTTCCTACAGGCCTCTTCATTCCTCAGGATAATCCAAAAGTATCAATGACTAATTTCTCAAGGAAAGATGTGGGGTTGTGGGTAGTTATGTACTGCTGTTAATTGCACCCAAGATGATGCCAGCCTGGAACAGGAAGGCAAAAGCTCCAAAGGTGATCTTGTCTTGTCACAGCTCTGTGTACAAAGCCCTAAAGCACTCTTTTGTTCCCATTCACTTCCTTATGGCAAAATACTGCTACAAACAAATAGGATTTTAACAAAGCTTAACTCAAATTAAGCCCATGAGGTAAAGCTTGTGTTTGACCAAACCAGTCCGTTTTCCTTAAGTTTTTCCCTAGCTAGGACCACAACCCAAGTGAGATTGCCTAGGGCCTCTGTGGACATGACCTCTTACTTCCCTGGTGTGAGATGCAGGGGCAGATCCTCAGAGATCAGGTCTCAGAACCTGACAGCAGGGAAATACAGCTGCAGTTACTGTCCCTGTTACGTACTAAAATGAAAACCTGAGCAGGTCTCAGCAGGAGGCTCACAAAGGGCTGCCAGAACATTTCCGACCATAGTGGTGGTTTTGTGGGGTTTGGAAACCGCCCAGAAATGCTGGTAAGGAACAAGAGAGACACAACAAGGTGCCAAGACAGGAAGGATTCCTTGAAATACCTCTTGCTATGCAAGAGTCTTCCCTTGACATACAGTCTTTTGATCTGCCCAACCAAGGTATTAAAATGGAATCAAACCTGCTGGTGGAACAAAGCATGTGAAATGAGAACATTTCATGTGCAGAAAACTCAGATGACCACTTATTATGCAGTAAAATTTAGGAATTTTATCTCTTACACTGGCTGGTTAGACTGAAGCCAAAAAGGATCTTTGCACCTGGACACCATTCACCAGAGCTGTTTTGGAGAAGCCCTCTAAAAACAAAATTTAACCTACAAAACTAAACATTAAATGCAATCTTTTCTGGTCTGAGTCCTTCTTTTCCAGCAGCACCCAGCCAAATCCTGGCTAAGGAAACAAGTTTATTGAACTTTTAAATGAAGAGAACCCCACAATTATGTTACAGTTATACTAAAACAAATAATTTGCTTGCAATCGCAGAGATAATGACATGCTGACCACACCTACCAATTAGAAAGTTGTAATAAAGAGTAATAAAATACCTTTTCCTTGGGCTGCAGATTCAACCCCCACACAGCCTGTGACACTAATATGATTTACTCCTATTTGCTGACGGAGGATTCTAGTAATAAAATTTAATGTGGAGGAACAAGGTGCATTTAACCAAAGCTGTAAACATATCTAATTCTATTTAAAGCTATAGGGTGCAGTACATTAACATTTAACAATCTGATGTTAAACTGGTATGAATCTAATAGAGCTGCATTTGTTAAGATTTCCGCACAAAGCCAGGTTTTACCAATGACAACAGAAGTAACCAAAACAGTGTGACTCAGCAGACTCCAACTGATGCTTAATAAGGTACTAAGGGTCTTCATGGGAACTCCTGTCATAAAAGAACTGTGGGCCACCTTCAGCTCTGCTGCTGTTCTGCTTAAGCCAGAGACAGTTAGGCCAGGGATTAATCTGGCTTTGCAATTCTTCTTAGAAGGAGCTAAATCCATTTATTCTGCATTTCTCATACTAAAGCATATTACACTCAAATAAATTTTCTTCTCTGTAGTTTTTTGGTGGGTTGTTTTGACACTTAAGAGATGTGCAATCAATTGCAAGGTGATGTTTTCCTTTCCCCAGTGATATGATCTAACATTATTACATCTAGGTGGACATTGCATAAGAAAAGACATAGGAAATGTCTGCTCGGGAAGATGGATGATGTCCCGAGTAATATTTCTGGCCTCGTTTCACTCAGCTGGTCTGCTGTCTTTCAGGATTCTGCCGCCATCTGAAGCCAGTTCCAAAAGCCTGGAATTTTCTTCAGAATTAAGAACTCAGTTCCAAATACGGTGACTTTCTAAATGCTGTGTAAGAGATGTCCTTCATGTCCTTCAATCTAGGCAGCAATAAATCCTACACATAGTAAGACAACAAATCTTACAAAAAAAGGTAATTTATTCAGTTCCATTAACTATTATTTTGGGGAATTAGATATCAAACATAAACAAGAATATACAGGATATTAATACATAAAGAATGGTATTCATGAACATGCTAGGCATAAATATTACAGAAGAGGATTCTTCTGAACAACGGGCACAATGGCCAGTTCTATGTAAAATAAATGTTCGTAACCAAACCTGGAAGTTTTCACAGCTAAGTGGTCAAATCATTAATGTGTTAGGATTTTAAATTTCAAAGTAGCATCTAATAAATTCTATATTTTTCTAAGGCCTTTTGAACAGCTGTCTGCATTGAAGATATTCTCTCTGAATAGTCAGCTAAACTGGCTGCTCCAAAATTGATCCCTGAATGTTGATTCACTCATTAGCACCAATTTGGTTTTGGTCAATGAGTTGATTGGTGTTGTCACTGAAAGTCCAACACCTGATCAGAGGACAAGGAAAGATAACATGTCCTTTGGTGGATGATTAAATCCTGGGATGATGCAAAGGTGCAACAAACATCTTTTTTGACAGCTCACAAACGCAAACATTAAAAATGCAAATAATTACTAGAAAATCTATTGATGAAAGCTGGCCTTAGTTTGGAAAGAACTGTTTTGATGAAGGAATAGAATTCAAATTAGTACTGTACATAATGGTCAGCCTAGTAAGCTTTACTTAAATTCCTTTCTATAGAAGAGATTTTTATCCAATGTGGAAGAAGATGACTGCATTTTATATTTACAGATCTTGGCTAGACAGTAACAGGTTACGTGTGCTGCCTAATCTCCGCCACTGTTCGAAAAAGTTAAAAAGCAGTTTATATAGACTCACTTATTCTGGTGAACCCCTCCAAAAGCAGTGATGTGCTCTGTCACATGGTTGCCCTTGGATGCATGTCCCCATCTTTGATTGTCCCCCCCCATCCTCCTCTCCTGCACTCCCATGCAGTAGCAGGAACCAGGACATGCAGGAGTGTTCCTGTGGTGATTCCCAGCTGTGCTCTGAGCCCAGGTGAGAAGCTGTTCTATCACTAAAACAGTGTGACCTGTAAAGATAGAAGCAGCTCGGAGTGCTGCTCCAAAATCCACATTAAATACTGCTGAATGGGCAGCTTGTCATGGGGCTCCCTCACAGACCTGGAGAAGACCTGGCATGTGCCAAGTACTGGCTCTCCATGACCTGATGGTGACCTGAAGAGCCCATGCTTTTATGACTCCGTGAGCTGCACAGTTTCTCAAGGGTTAGAGCTTCCCAGGACCAGAATATCAAACTCTCCCTGAGCTTTGGGGAAGTTTAGACAATGAAGATGCATGAGCTTGAAAACATCAGTCCAGCTATTCTTCACGACTGAAATGCCCAGGATGGCACAGAATAGCTCATTTTCCGTGAATATGTATCAAAGGAAAAGGAAGAATGCCTTCTTGGTTATCAAGAGGTAAAGGAAGAGGAATGTTATTTCGTGTCCTCACATTAAGCTCATTTCCCTATCTCCTGAGCCCCAGTCTTTCCAAATAACTCCAAAGTCAGCTGGGCCTTACAGAGTCTGTTCCATAATGAAGGAGAACCTGTGTAATTTTTTCCTCTAGATCAGCAGCTCATTAGTGCAAGCTACAGGAGGAAACTTTTGCAGGTTTGGAAACACCAAACTAAACCAAG
Source organism: Hirundo rustica (assembly GCF_015227805.2). NCBI lineage: Eukaryota > Metazoa > Chordata > Aves > Passeriformes > Hirundinidae > Hirundo > Hirundo rustica. Next base: position 18,356,358 of record NC_053457.1, read on the forward strand.
ACCAAAAGCAGTGTCGTGGTTCTCTCAATTTCTTACTCACTATCAAATTTTTCCTATTCCCAATCAGAATTTTAAAAAATCAAATCCTTGGAGATGTTTCCAAGCTATGAATATTCTTCCTTAAATCATGGGAGTTTAATTATAAATGTTTCCTTCATATTATTTTGAAATATTTTATTTCAAACACCATACTAAAAGCAATATAATTTTTTTAAGACAATGCCATTTAGAAAGGGAATTTGAAAACATAGAGCACAAAACTTTTAGACTATTTGTGGAGAAGGGGAAAAAGGGAGAAAAAGTAATTTTAGCTTTTCCTTGGCTGTAGAAAAAATATTACTGGGCTAATATTTTTCTGATGTGACAAAATGCATTAAAGTGGCCATTTTCCTGGTCAGTGTTTTTTTTCCTTCAGTAGCAGGCTGATGGGCATGGATCCTGCCATTAGTCCTCCTGAGGCTTGCTAAGATACTGATTTTTGCAGCTGGACTCACCACATTAACGTTAAAGAAGGGATAATGCTTAGTGTTAAAAACACCCCCGGTTGAACTTCAGTCCATTTCCAGCAGGGGCACAGAACACTACAAAGGGTATTGCTGGGATTTCTCTTGTTGACCAGCTGCTTTTTCTATGATTACTTTTAACTACATCATGTTTAAAAGTCTCATATAAAAACAGAAGTGCATGAATAGAAATAAAAAAATAAGGACATTTGTATGATTTTTATAAATAAACAGCACAGCAAGAATTAAATAGAACACAGACAGAGGACATTCATACAGGCATGAACTATTACATCTTGTTCTCCTCAAAGAGTATCTGTGCGTAGACTGTCATACTGGAAATGCCTTTGGCTTCCTGAATTGGCTTCATCAGTTCAAGTTCAGCATATGTTAAATTCTCCTCTGTGATTTTTGGCTGCAAAACAGAACCAACAAATTCATTATAATGTCATTACCACTGAATGTAGATATTTTATAACTTTGGGTATAGTTCTCCCACCCATTCTAATTCTACTATGTCATTAATCAGTTCACTCTGCATTAGAGCTAGTTCATAGAAGATGAAATAAAAATAATATTAAAAATAAGAAACAGGGCTAAGTAGGATTTTCAGGTTTGCTTCTAATTTCACAAACACAGAACATTTTGACAATTCAAATAGTGCAGATTTGAAGATGTATGTTAGCAAAATGCTCAGCCTCCTTAATAGTAATTTTCCCAAATTTATTTATTGCAGATTTCGCAATTTGAATGATATATACCAGATTTGCTTTCCAGCTGTAAGCCTTGGACCAGTTACATCTCTAATCATAGCCATTCACAGAGCCTCTCAGTATATTTCTTAACAGAACCAAAAAAATGTTAAAAATACACAGAAGGCAGAAAAAAATGGGGCAGAATTACTGCCATTCCAGTGGAATTTCACCACTTTTGCCAAGCTATAGATGAGTTCAGAGTTTAGAGCAAAGGCCATACCACCAAAACTGCCTGCTCTATTACAATGATTGAGTTTGACTTAAAACTATGAAATTTAGCTAAGGGAGATGGTAAATAAAATTTACTGAACAAATTTCTCATGTGTGGCAGAAGCTGCCTACTGCTATTGGCAGCTTCATCCAGACTCAGGTGGCTTAGAGGAGGAAAATCTTGTATTGTGCTCCTGTGTGTGTGTTGCTCATAGCTGGGAGTGGGTTGTTCATGTCTAATTCACCTCAGAAAATGTAGTGACAAATAAAAGATTTACTGGGGAATTCCATGTGAGACGCTCAGTACTCGAAATAGATTTCAGTTCATCTGTAGAAGATTGAGGTCTATGTTCCCTGAAAAAGGGTGAAGTTCTACAGCCCTGTGTAAGTGAGATACTGGAGAATTTGTTCTTTATCTTTTTGAGTACTGTGTTCTACTCGAATAACTGGTGTCCTTGAGTTGAAATGCAGAAGACAATTAAAAAACTAAAACATTTCAGCTACACAAAGTTTTGCGGTCACAAGATGCAACCATGAAAACGATGTATCTCTCAGATTAAAAAATGTTTTGGCAGTTATAAACTTAAAACTGGCTCAACATTCATAAACCAAGATTTCCACACAGTACTTAAATGCTAAGGAGAAATTGTAAATATTTGCCAAGGCCAAAAGTTTCACATTTTATTTATTGCTTATTTATTTCTGATTTAACACAAATGATTTCTGCTTCCTTGAAATGTGTTTGAATAATTATTGTATTGTCTTCTGCCTAAAAAGATAAGGATCTAATACCCTCTGAAATCAGTCCCTGTGCTCCCCTGCTTCCTGTCCTTTGCACTGCTCTGGAATCCTCTCCTTTTGCCTTGACAGTTTCACACACTCGGCAGTTCGGGTTGTCTCCATCAGGGTGAAAAAGTTTACACTTTTCCAGCATTAATTTTGTCTTCCCTGCAGATCAAATCCTCAAAAATTTGTGCAGCTCTAAGTGGTGTCACTGAAGTCAACTGATCTGTGCAATGTGAGTTCAAGCCCTTTGCAGGGCACTGCCTGCAGGACTGGCACATTTGCATTTCACTGTTCACGCTGTCTTCCTTCTCTCCCCCAGTTCCATGTGTTGCCCTATTTGATCTGAACTTCTGGTCCTCATTCACTACAAAATGCTCTGCTGTTGATAACACAGAAAATTTCCTGCTTTCACTGAATTCTCTGGTGCAGTGTCAAAAGGAATTCCTGTGGATCCAGACAGATCTTAATTGTGAGAGAAATCAAACATATATTTTCTTTGTTAATATATTAGGATTGAGCTAAACCAAACCACACTGTTTAGAAAGACACCTCTCTTATCCTGGCCTTGGCTTAAAGACTTAGAAAAAACTCTTGGTCATCTGCTGTGATGCCTGAAAAATTTTAATATTGCCCTTTTCTTTCTATCCTGAAAGTATTAGCCTCACTTGGTTTCTAGGCACTTCAGTTTTATCTTGCTTTAATGTTAAGTTAAAGATTCCTTTTGAGATTTCAGATTATATGTGCCTGTCTACTCAGTTATGTAGTACAGAAGCTACAGGAGTTACATTGAGGATGGACACCACAATAACACCAACAAATGCTGGAGATTTTATTTTGAGTGTATGACAGTATATTGAGTCTCTGTTTAAGGTTTTGGGAATCTTGCCGTGTACTTTAGTGTCACATCAGACATTCAGTGCATAATGACACACTGCATGTGAAAAGCTTCCTTAAAATGAATCTGATACAACTTTTGAAACAAAGCTGTTGGTCACTGCCAGAGTAAAACTCTGTATTTCCTAAGTCTTATGCAGAACATCTGTTGAGGTAGAAACATTTCCATTGTTCTGTAGGAACCGGTTGTTCAGGACAAGCTAAATCTGTGTATGTTTTCCCCTTTACTGTTTAATCATATTTTTTGTTATGTTTCCATTTAGAAAATGCCGCGTGTCCTAAAATAGCCACCCTAATGCCCAGCTCATGTAAATTTTAGAAGTAAGATTTATGAAATCATATTGTCCAGGTGTTTTATTATATTAGCTCAAAATTGCATTGTTTTTCAGTGTAGATTATCTCTTTATTCTTACCTTATTCTATTATGTTTGGATATGAAAAATAACACTAGATTCCCCAAAACAAGTCATTGGGCAGTAGTGGCTGATGTGTTGCTTTCATACATTTTTATGATGTTCCTATAGTAAACATAATTTAATAAAGCCAAAACACACTAAATAAATAATTGCATCTAGAAAAGCAATAAAACCAAATAAAATTAGTACTTTCATAAGTGGAAAAGGTACTTCAATTACTGCTACAAGCAACAGCACACCATAAAATGTGTAGAATAATTTCCCTTATGCATATTTCTAGTATGTAATAATTTGATTGAAAATATGAGGAAACACACAGGAGGTTCAAAATTGTGAAAGGTATACAGTTTTCTGCAAAAGATGTGTAATAACAGTGCATGGGGGCCAACAGTACTTTAAGTACCTGTGGTAGCCAGGGTTTTATTCCATATACTCTTCTGCACTTCATTTATCAACCATTTTTAATTTAATTTTGCTGATTTGTTTGTCCAAAACCAACTTTTTTGATCAGACAGGGGAAAAAAAACCCTAATTCTACGATTTCATCTCTCATTAGGATTGGATATTGTCTTGGCAGTGTTAACCTGGAACGGTGCCACCACCTCCTTTCTAGAACAATTGCATGACTTTAATAACTGGTGTTATAGGTGGGATGGAGAATAGGGCAGAAGAGGAAGAGACAATGAATGACTGGCCATTCACTCCTCTCTTTCTGTCCTGGCTCTTCCTCTAGGCAATCATTGGGATTTCTCGGGTTACGACATCCTTTTCTAAAAAATTGCATCAATGTTCTAAAATAATATTAAAATTATTTCTCCAAGTAGGATTCTATTCCAATGTGGCATTCCTAGATACAGTATTTATCTTGTATGTCTGTTTTCTCATCTTGGGATCATATACTTTGCCAAAATATAAATTAGGAAGAGTTATGATTTTCCAGTGTATCTTCTGGCAAATGCAAAATGATTCCTCTTCCCGGTTTCTTCCAGTTTAATTTTAGTTTATTCCAGTCACAGGGCTTCTCATTGGCAACTACTCAAAAGGATACATTTATAGGAACATTTTTCTTATTAAGCAATCTGCAAGGTCTATCATGTGAATACGTAAAAGCGACTAAAGTATGTGAATATATTTTTGTTTTTATTGGGTTTGTCTAGTATATAAACATGTTAGAAATTATCTAGAAGGGTTGGGGGTTTAATCCAAATTATTCTGAATTTTATGCCATAATTACCATTTATGTCAATTTTACTCCTGCCAGGCTTAGCTAGTTTGTTTCTTGGCTGCCTCAAGGACTTTTACTGTGAGAAATGTCAGACTTGAAAGTTCTTGAAGTTTTAACTAAGACTACTCTTATCTAAATTTGTAATTAAGTATGAAGAAAACAAGCAAATAATAACCTCATAAATTTAAGTTCTCTGGAAAAACAACTGATGCCAACTTGCACTTAGAGAGTGCTGCAATCTCACTGTTCCATGACCACACATGTTGTCATGAGGATGACAAACTCAGTATGTATTTTTAGTTTACTATCAAAAATGAGCAGAAAAGGCTTGAATTCAGTGTCTATATAATCCCATGTAATGTAGTTTTTGTTTGAGATATGATACAGAAAGATTTTACACAGGGGGGGAAAAAACCCCTCAAGGTGAAATTGAATTTTCGGCTCTGAGTTTTCTGGATTCAACAAGCCTATGTCCCAAATTGTGCACATGGCAGTGGGGTTGGAACTAGATGATATTTAAAGTCCCTTTTAAAGCCATTTTATGGTTCTATGAAATTCCAGTCGGAGTTTTACAGTATTTTTAGTAACTCTGGTTTCCTGCAGGAACACTTGAAAATGAAACTCCACCCTCACTGGCATGCCCTGCACTCACGGGTGAATGGATTAGGTCAGCAGGGATAAAATCCTGCCAACTCCGCAGATGTTTTCTGGTGTGATTACCAGTACATGGCAAACTGCCACCTGTGGCCCAGTCATGCCTGATGTTGGGTGGACATGTGGTGTCCAGGGATGCTGAAGGAAAGGGCAAATGGGAAAGGCAGAGAGTAGGGAGGTGCTGCTAATGCTTGATCCAGGCTCTGGGAGTTGCACTTCTCACCAGGTTACTCCACAGCACCAAGCAAGCAGCCTTCCCCACTGCCATGAAGGAGCTCTTCTTAGCAAGAACACTCTGGAACTACCTTTTTTTTTTCTCTCTCCCTTTCTCTTGCAAAAGCCAAACTTGACTCTTTGGCCGTTTTCCTTTAATATTTGAGAAACATCCTGTTTTGTAGTCACAGCCGGTAAAAATCTCTGACTTTTAGAAAAAATGCAGATACTGTCCAGATGGCACAGCTCAGGAGCATCCAGTGTCACTGCTGAGCACACTCCACCAGAAAGTGTCAAGACAGGACTCCCCAGGCCATCTGGCTGGGCTGTGCTACCACAGGAAGAGACTGTTGGCTGTCTCTGTATGCATGCCCAGAAGGGTGGATGCTGCCTGCTGAGTGCAGCCCAAGGGAAAAGGGGTAACCCATCATCTCCTCTGCATATCTCCTTCTCAAAGGCTCTGGTTTTTAGAGCTGTGGAGGGGATGGGATATGGCTGCCAGCTTGGTCATCACTGAGGGGTCAGTGATGGAGATGAAAGCGAGGCTCTGCTGTGGCAAAGATCCAGCGTGTTTGTGGATAGGCTGCAACTCCCTTGTCTGGGCCACCAGGGACCCTGGAGAAAGCACATGCTGGCAGTGGGGCTGGGCAGGAGAAAACTCACTGGAGCTTCACATAGGAAAGAATTAGCCTTTGACAGTCCTGTTTTTAAATCTACATTGGAAAATCCCTCCCTTTGCGACCTTTCTTGTGCTAAAGTCAGTAGTGTTCCTGAGGGCCACAGATACACTTAATGTCCAAGCCCTAAGAACTTCAGTGGGATGACTTCCTCATTAAGATAGTACCATAACCCAGAAGTCAGAATCTTTTTTTTTTTTTTTTTAAGAGCTTCAAGTGTTTACCAATGTCAGTGGCTTGATTGCTAGCAGAAAGCCAGAGATTATCCTTCTGCCGAAGTTCGAAAGCTAGATCTGCAAAATTACTTATTATTACTTATTACTTATCCTCTAGAAATCCATCTACTGGCCAGTAAGAGTGCTGAAATATCGAGAGACATTCAGTGCCAAAACTAAGAAATATGACATTGGAAAATATGGAGAGTAGAAATTATGTCTTTTAGTGGCATTATCAGTTTAAAAGGTTGGGCGTTTTTTCCTATTAAGACACCTATTTTTTGCTCCCTATGGCAAAAAAATGTTTCCTAGATATTGTTCTCCCTGAGAACAATATCTGCAACAATTTCTGAAGACTCTCACCATTGCACCTAAATTTTATTATTGAGTCCCACAGAAGTTATGATTACACAGTCAGGGACAAAGATGATTTGGTAAGCCCCATTGAATGAGTTTGGGGGAAAGAGCATCCTCATCTTTGCTAATACTCTATTTCTTTACCAGTTGCAGTTATTCCTAGATTCTAAACCAACGTTGCTGGAAATCAAGCTGATTCCTTCTTACCATTCAAAAAAAGCCAATGAAGTAATTCAAAGTTTTCACTTCACTGGTGACACTTGTTACTCAAAATGTGTCATCACACAAAAATCATCTACTGTGGGATTTTGTAAATACCCAAGTCTCAACACAGATCCAACAAGAATTTTTACATATTTATACAAATTATTCCTTCTTTGGAGTAAAGAGCAACTGCAATCTGAATGACAAAGTAAGCATAACTCAGTTGCTTTGAGTACACTGAGTAACAAGTGTCAACCTGAATGTGCAAATTATATTCATAACCTATGGACATCTCATATTCTATGGAGAAACTGAAAAAAAAAAAAAGGATTATTCATCTTACAGAGAGAGGATTTATGAGGACTGAATGGAAATATTAAAGAATAACCTGGAGTCAAGGGAAAAACTGTTTACCACTCTTTTGAATATCATGTGAATGGTCCTACTGGAAGTCTGGATGATCAATAATGCCTTAAAAAATTGGGAGCTTAAATCATTGCTCACTGTTACATGTTGTGGAGAAAGTAACTCTTCTAACAGAGTTAGCACAGCTTTTAATTTTAAGTCATCCAGCAGAAGGGAAGACCTGATTGCTCCCAGATTCACAATTCACAAAATACTGAGAAGATGTATTTCACTTCCTGTGGTGCCTCTCTCTCTCTCTCGGAGCCCTCCAGCTCCGTTTTTGCCTCGGCTAGCTTGAGAGACAAACCACAGTTGGAAGGATTTTTCCTCAGGGCCCCAAAGATCCCAGAGCAGCTGTGAACCTTTTCCTTTAGAGAGAGAACAGGTTCCCATCAACGGCAAAGGAAGGTCTGCACTTGATCTCGGGGGGAATCAGGGCTTTATTCAGTCTTTCTCCTGTGGTCCTGCCCATGCAGGGTCAGGGGCCCGGCCCCTATCCCCCAGCCAAGAAGTTTTCCCACATGCTTATCCTGGCTTTCATCCAGGGGGAAGGGGCTAGAGGCAGGGACAAGCCACTACCCAATCAAGGACAAGGTGGGAGTGGAACAGAGTTGGATTACATTCCAGTGTGGGAGAATGGGTAGGGAAAAGGAGCAGGGACAAATTTTGGGATGATACATTTTCCAGGGGAACATGGGGTACAGAAGAAACCATTACAAAACCCAATATAAAAGTGAAATACAATATAAACCCAAATAATACACAACAACAACTTCCTTTTTCTTTCTCAAGGACAGGGCTAATGGTACCTACAGTTAGGACTACTGAGGAATCCTACTAGTTGTGACTGCTAGAAATTTCCCTCTGCCTTAGATAACCATAATCCCTTCCTGTTTCTCAAACAGCTTTTACATCATCCTAAAAAGCAGATCTCAGTAATCATGTAGTGCTGAGCCACTGGTGATCCAATCCCTGCTGAAATAAACAATACTGTCTATGCTGTATGAGCTGAAGGCAGAGGGATGCTTCTCTTAAATAGCTCAGCACTATGGTCACTGAGAGTGCTCTGCTCCGGAAGTCACGCAGGAACAATATCCCACCACACTCTGTGGTGGGGAACAAGAGAAGCCAGATAAACTCTCTTCAATAGAGAGGTTATTCAAGAGGTTAGTCAGTGTAGGAACAGCAGAAGCCAGCTCTTGAGGACTGTGACATTTACATGGACATGTTTGAGGAGTTAAGCCCAAGGGAATAATTTGTATTACAGGAGATATTTACCTGATTTTGAAGTGTGGTATTTATATGATACAGCAGAGTGCATATCAGTGGCAGAATCAGAAAACCCCATTAGCCTGTCTTATCTGACCAGGTATACCTCCCCTTAAAATTTAGTGTGAAAATGGTGAAGTCAACAGAAATGTTGCATAAGTAAAGATTTCAAGGTTTGATCCAACCTGAAGTCACATCCTTTCCACTGGCTGTAGTGAATCACGCAGAAGCTCCTAAGATTGATGGTTCAAACCTTCATGAAAAGACACTAAAGCCTTTTCATTTAGATGATGTTCTCTAACTGACACTCTTGGGCTATGACAGCTAATCTCTAGGAGGCAATGAAAGACTTACCAGAAAATTTGGTTGAGGAAGTAGAAGATTTATCTCTACCAACTCAGAGGGCTAAGTATTTAAAGCTAGAGCAGAACAGCCCTTAGAGAAAAGAGTTTGTGGGCCCCCAGAATTTTCTTCTTTGTAATGACTCTCTGTGCTTTTTGCATGCTATAAAAAACATCCCTTTTTGCATTTCAGCATCTCTGTTTCCTTTGATCTGTACACATTTCTCATTGATGCTAATAGAGAATGACACTGATGGGGAATATTTTTGCAACAGGGGGAGGATATAATTGTTATTCTGGCTAAAGCAAAAGCAATATGACATAGGCAGAGTATTTAAAAGGCTTTAGTCAAAGCTGTGCAATTGAACTTGGTATTAGGCTTTCTCTCTCTCTCTCTCTCTCTTTTTAATTTTCATTGAGATTATGTCAGTATTTTATCCAGGTTATTGTGTTCTTGTAAAATTATACTGCAACCCACTCTAGCACGTTAACAACAAAAGAAATTCTCTAGTTTATTATAAACATCTTTCAAGAAACCAAAAGCATATGTCCTCTGGAAATAATTTTGCTGGTATTTAGGCTATTACAAAAAAATTTCCCAAAACACTGGAATTATTTTGTAATGTTCCTTTACACTCTATCTTGTTAGTTTAGATTTTCTAGAATATTCTCCTGGTGCCCCAATATAGTCCCTTCCTTGGGTTGAACAGGGAAGCTGCAGAAGTGGCCCAGAAACTCAGCAATTTGTGTCTGTCCTTGCAGTAGTGATTACATGGTAAGTGTGTGCCATCAGTGAAAAAAGACCTAGTGTAGACACCAGCTGTGCAATCATTATAGTTGGAAAGAAAAGGTTATTTTATACTGCAGAGATTTGGCAGGATGGTGATAATATTTTGCCCCAAGGCAGATGGAAAATATAAAATCTGAGAATTGTTTGAGAATTAAAATGGGGAGAGAAGTTTGCTAAAAATAAAACAGAGTTTAATTTAGAATTTTTGATATGTCTTTTTCTCTGTATTTTCTGTATTTTTAATCTTTCTTTAAACTTCTTTAACTTCAATTAGTTTAATTTCCCTTGCTGGGGAAAAAAAAAAAAAAAAAAAAAAAAAGTAGTTTAAAAACAAAAAGTATGGATTATTTTTTCCTGAGAATACAAAAACATAGATAACTGTGTTGTAAAAGGAGGCAAGAAGAACGGAATTGGCAAAGTGGTCTGGGAAGTGTCTGCAAGGATATTTTTCAATCAGAAACCCATGCCCAAGAGAAACTGTCACATGAAGGGTTTTTTTTTTTCTTGGTATAAGCTATATATATCCATCTTACTCCTGCAATTCAAGGCATTTCTGACTTACACCACTGAAGCGCAGAGTAAGGCTACTCATTTCTCACCTGAAAAGTCTCAAAAGAAGTGTGAACAGTACAGTTATGGTTCTGTCAGTAACTGGTATTTTTTTCCAAAACACCAGCTGCCAGAAGCATGTGAGAAAGAATAGCAGGTTTCACTTAAGGACAGGCCAAGTTTGTAGACATGACAACTGTTAGAAAACTGGAAAACATAATCCAGTGTAATATAATACTCAAAATGAAAAAAAAACAAGATAATTCATCACTTGAAAAATTATTACTTTAAAAAAAAAAAAGGACCTGTATGATTTTTTAAGGCAATTTAGAATATCTGAACCTAGAGTTTTGGCAACATTACAGCATTTGTATTGAGAGAGAAGAATATGCAGAAAATTATGTTGCAGAAAATTACTCACCAGGATCAATTTTCTTTGAGGTTTCAAGAGCTTGGGCTTCGGGAAATTATTGGCAATTGGAGCTACAAAAATATATATTAAGGGATTATTTTGTATTATTATCATTCACTGTCAGTTTTAATATATGCATTAGCAATTTATAAATTACATATTAATAGCAAATTAGAAGCAAGTGCATGTACTTATATATGAGTTTAACCATATTTCAGATGTTTTAGAAGGAAACATAATGAATGTTTTGAATTAGAAAAAAATTGTAAGATTAAAGAATCTGATATGCAAGACATGGTGTTTGTATGCAAACGCTAGAGCAAGCATACCCCCTGAGAACTGATCATTTGTGACCTAACCCACTGCAAATCTTCAGGTCCTTTCCCTCCTCTCTCCCACTGTGTTGGCACTGGCAGCGTTGCTCAGAAGGTACACCCAAGAGTTTGTAAGACTAACCTCAGAGTTGCAAATCCTCTTGAAAATTAAGTCCCCAAGAGGCTGGTCTTCATCTGCTCAGTTTACTTGACTTTCCAAGTGCACAAGCAGTTTTAAAGAGTGCAGTGTGCTGGTTTCCCTCAGAATACCCCCAACAAGTAATTTCAGCTTGGCTAACTTTAATCTTCTCTCTGAGCAGGGCGAATACTGCTGCAGAGGTTCCTCTTTCTCCTCTGGTTAGCTGGAGCTGAGACCCCCTGCTTGAACTCATCAAGCAGCATCTCAGAATGGCTAAAGCCGCAGGGAGGTGTCAGCCTGTCCCATTAGCAGGCACAGGGCATTTATTCCCCCACAGATGGGAGCAAGAACAGCCCACCTCACAGGCAGAGACAGTGGCAAAGTGCAGGATTCCTGACGTCCCATGCTCTCCTGTCCCCCCATGGCTGTGCTCAGGATTTGAAATACCTCTGCCTCTATTCTCATACCTTTTGCTGGGATGGCTGGTGGCTGCTCCAGTTTCTCTTTCTCTTTCTTTTTCTTTACCCTCTTAGGCTGTAGAGGAGACAGGCTTGTCACACTGGTAACCGTCTCCCCAGAGCTGCAAAGCACAGACCCAAAAGTGAGGGGAAAATGAAGACAATGAAGGGAAAGAAAGTTTGTCCCTGTGAGTTCATGTGAACACATCACCTTCCACTTGTCACTTGTGGGAATCTGTGCCCAACAACCTGGATTGTGGTTTGGGTATATAATGAAAAACCTTTTACAGGGGTTGGAAACATTGTGGGGTTTGCACTTTTTCAGCTGTATAGTACAGCTGAGAAACTCAAAGAGTCTCACTCATCCTGGAATAGAAAATGCCAATGGTCAGATTTAAACAAGACCCATTTCATAGCACCTATTCCTTAAAAGCATGTATGACCCCACTGCTGCACCCAGGGTGAACTTCTGCCCACCCACCCTCGAGAGTCAGAGGCTCAGACAGATTACAGGAGTTGCACAAGCTCCCATGGGAAGTGTATGGAAAAGCAAAATCTTCAATGCAGATTCTGGGCTAAGACTGGCTGAGGGACTAGGAGAGCATGCAGCCTGTCTTCAGGCAGCTCACAAAACCACATCTTCAAAATCTGGCTTCTTCAAGGAGGCCAGTGGGCCCAGGGAATTCAAAACAAGAAGCTGTGCTCTGCTCTCTAACTCGGGCATTCTCCAGTACGTGTGCTGAAAAGGTGCCCTTAGCTATAAGGGAAAAATGCAAGATATATTGTAAACACACTCCTGTCCAAGAGAGATTCTGTGTTTGGACTATCACAGTTTAACGTGCTGTAAGGCTGGGTTTTTTACCCTTAGCACCTCCCAAAGGCTGAGATCAAAAATCCTGCTTTGAATATTCAGGGTTCAGATGTGTAGTCAGGTTGCAGCGATTGCCACCACGGGTCAGGTCAGCTGTGGGAGCTGACTCTGCAGGGGCTCCCTGCTTGCAGCTAAGGGGAATAAAATTGTACTGGCTTAAGTGGTGATGAAAGGAGTTTTAACTTACAGCTGGGGCGGCGCCAGAGTGTAAACCATGTAGTTATGGTGACTACAGTGATGGAGGTGACTTGGCAAGCAGTCATTGCCCAGCCTCATCTGCCCCTGGGCTCACCCTGGGAAAGGCTGGGGCAGTGTGGTTGCAGGGACCTTTCTCCTCCGTACTGTGAGTTCCACCACACCATGGAACACAACCAGGGTCTCCATTGTCGTAACACTGACAACACTATTTCACTGAATTTTAAATCATTTGTCCCAAGTTCCTGCTCCTCTCCAGATTCTTTTGCATAATGAAACATTGTCTTAATATTAATAGAATAAAATATTCAGACTGGGCCAAAGACTTAATGAAAGTTGGGATGTCTCAGCTATTGCCCACACAACAACAACAACAAAATTACAGACATTACCATTTTACATGGCTGTAAATCCAAATGAATGTCACTACTGTTGGTAAAATCACCCTGGATTTACACTTGTCTGGATTACAAAAAGACTCTGATTTGCTGATCTTCCTGAGTTCTGTTTCATGTACTCAGTCAAAAACATAGGTTTGCTGCCAAACTTTCTAAAAAGCATTTAAAAAATAAAATATGTTTGTGATTCACAAATAAATCACATCTTATGTAAACTGAGGGTTGGATTGAAACAATTTCTAAGTCTGCCTACTCTGCTATGAACCTATCCCACAGCAACCATTTGTTTCTATACTAAAATCAAGATGAAATGGTTTAAAACCAGCAGAAAATGAAACTGTTCTGCCTGGCTTCTTTGTACAAACAGCAAACCACCAAGAAGAAAGACTACCAAAACGGAAATGGGAATGATCTTTTAAAATGTTTTTGGGTTTAATAATCCAAGGTCATTAAGGCAGATGTGTAATTTAAAGATGCTGTTGTTCCCATATAACTTCTTTTAGCGCAATATATGAAAAGGCTTAGTGTCAATTCATTGCATTAGTTACTATTCCTGCTTTGCCAGGGAAAGTAAAACTACAAAGAAATGTATTTGAGACTTGCAGGTTCCTTTTAAATGCCAGGGCCACACAGGGTTAAGTAATTCTGGGAGATACAATAACTATACTTGCTGTCTTAGAAATTAGCTCCTCAAACCAAACAAGGAGGCTCAGAAAAGACTCCTTGGCTCTGAAACACTGCTTCTTTGTGACCTTGTCTTGTTCTATGTCTAAAAGGAAAGTTTTTTTATCTCCAGCTCCTTCTTCAGCCCCCTGGCTTCTATTTCAATGGTGTCACATTGTGCATTTCTTGAAGGATCTAATGAGTTTTAGGAGAGAAGGAAAAATACAGGGGTTTGGGGAAGTAACCTGTGGAAGGTGTGCAATAACTGGGGCAGCACAGTTTCCCTGGAGGACATGGCTGTTGCAAGACCTGGGAAACACTAGAATTTTGGTTTTGCTATCTTTATTAGAGTCTAGGATGTGGAACTTTTCCTGTTGTCATCTAAGTCAGCTATTTTCTCTTGTCAAAGGTCTGCGGGGGCATGACAAAAAATTCATTTGAGTGAACTGGGAGTTACTTGGATATTCTCCAGGTAGGAGAGCTGTGTGAAAAGGTGCCAGGGACAGCTGGATTACAGATTCTTGTTTCTGGTTCTGTGTGGCAGAATTTGCTCCTGTAATGTGAGATTGGCACTCTGGAACCAAGGTGTCGAGATAGACAGCCTTCTCAGGCAAACAATTCATTTGCCTCCAATTACTTATCTCCAGAAGAACAGTCACTGAGAGACTAGAGAGTTCAGGCCAACACAAATACAAAAGACAGAAAATAATGTTCCTGTTTTCAAAGCCTCACCTCCTGGGGGTTTCTGGATCTGAAAACTGGCAAAATGATCCAATAACAAGGAAAATAATATGAAGAAGGGTATTTAAAGAAAAGAAAACACCAGGAAATGGAATTAGGTGGTTTGGAAAACTAAAAATAACTGTACTATTTTATTTAGGTAGTTATTTTTAAAATGCGGCAAAGAAATGGGTTTTGGCCAACTCATTTTTTTTCCTCTTAATTTGTTACTGGTCAAGTAGCAAACCAAAACCTAAACATTTGCTTTGCTATACGCAGGGAATCTGGATTTAATTTTCTTTTCTACCATGGCTATTTTGTGAGACCTGGGGCAAATCACTTATCCTGTTGTGCTTTAGATTCCAATTAAAAGTAAAACCATCATTCTGATGTCAAGACTTAAAATATTTTAGGATGCTTAGGTATTACTGCAGTGGGAATAGAGACATTTCTTAGACATCAGACTATTAATGTAATTTTGAAACTGGATTCTACTCTGTGTTTGAAATATCACTAAGGGAGTTGGAGTGGAGCTTCTCTAATCAAGGCTGAATTTTGCACAGTAGTAATTTTAAATGGCAAGAATCTCATGCAAATTAGTTAATCAGTTTGGCCTAATGGATATTTAGACAGTAGGTTTTGGGTCTAAGTGTGTTGAATTAAGTTCCAAGACAATTTGCAGGTGAAGAGCAATGAGTTCAAAGGAAGTGATGGTTTGTGTTTTTAGCAGAGGGTGGAAAAAAATGGTACCAAGTGTGAAACATAACAATTATGATGCTGGTAACGCTTTCATAGCTATTTAATTTTCAAGTCCCAAAGTCAATGCACTTTAGGCATGCATTTGTGTGATTGAGGGTTTCATTAGCATAACCTGTCACACTGAAATACATGAAACTGTGTTTTTATCCATATAGAGTCATGCACTCCTTTCACTTCTAGAGAATATGTTTTGTGGTGAAGAAATCACATTGGCTTGTTTTCTCCCCACTATTCAGCCTCCTAAGTTCAGTGTCTGCAGCAATATCACGGCTACATGATCTCTTCCCAGAGAGTCACAGTTTGTAGTATGATTTTTTATCTGACTGCCATGCTCCATTTTTTCTGTTGGGTCTCATTTTCCTTCTCTTTTTATGTTCCCTGCCAGTATACTTTGATTTCTTTCCCTTCCCCATTCTTTTTTGTTTGTTTTCTGTAATTCCTACTTTGTCCCAGCAGTTGATAAAGAAGGGGGAAAGTGAAAACATCCAGGGAAAAAAATGAAAACGGCTGAGCTCTCTCTAAATTTCTGGGTGGTGCAATGGCTGGTCAAGGTCACAGAACAAAGATCTGTCCATGAATAGTGTGAAAGTTTTGGTTTGTCCTTGCCTCTCCTGAACCCTGTGCTGCTTTGTTTTGATTTCACTTCTATCTGAGTGCCAGTTAGATTGAATACCATGATAATCCCATGAGAAAGCACTAAAAATCACCCTGTTGAAGGATCCAGGGTATGCTATACTTGGCATTGAATCCCATAGCGTCTAAAGAGACCACGTGAAACAGTATGTGATACCAGGAGGTATTGGATTTAAACTGCAAGGCTAGAAACACATGGTTTCTGTCACTGAAAACTGAGAAACAGCTGTGCTGCTGTGTTGTTATGAGGCATCCCTCTTTCATCTTTTTTGTTTGTAAAATATTTGTCATATATTTTTACTGCAGTTCCAGTCCAATATACATATCAGGAAAATCATACAATGGAAATCAGTTTTATAGCCACCCTATCAAAAACTTTTGGTTTTTGATGGGTTGGCTATAAAACTGGTGGTATTTAAAGGGACAGTGATTAACACTGCAGCAGAAGAATTCCCATCACTTGGAGTCTTCAGCTGGGAACGGACTGTGGGCCTTGAAAATCTGCTTTTGAGCCCCACTCCACTCCTAGGTATTGGAATCCCTGGGTAAAATTATGATTTGTTCTATGTGCATGGACAGTTTAGGTCATTACCATCCCATGAGGTGTTGGGAAACTCCAGAAACCCACACAGAATGAAAGTGGGCTTCTTCAGAAAGCAATTCAGAGCATCTAGGAGAGGCTTATCACTGGAACACCTGCAGGACCTACAGCTAGCCCAGGCAGATCTCCCTTTCCATGCACAGCAGGCACATTCATGAGTTGGGATCTGCGACTATTTATGTTTGTATAAGCATTTTGAAAACATTACTTCTATTCCTCAGCATACATAGCAACACAAATCCAAAAATAGTACCTTGGTTTAGATTAAAGAGATGTGTAATCTCCTACCTGTTCTGGGGGCATTTCACCAGGTAATGCTTCACTGTTAAAGAAAAGAAAAGAAAAAAAGAAAGAAAATGTGGCTTCACACTAACATAGTTAATGAGTTTCAAATGAGCACTGCAGACAGACCAGTGTTGCTGAGATGGTGGAGTTGCCAGGTTGTTACACTGGGATAGCTAAGGATAGTCATCATACATTGGATTGTGCTTTAAAATGCAGTCTGATTCAAAGATATCGCTAGTTCTGGGAGAGGGGAATGTATTAGACAACACCAAAATTCTGCTGTGGAAATGCTGGGCAACACACATTCCAGTGGTCAGCCCAGCCAAAAGACAGCTTGCTCAGGAAAAGCACAGCAGGCCAGTAATTTTACTTTGAAGACTTTTATTTCCCTTGTGGTGCCCGTATTTATTTCCAGAAGCCTGAAATAAACCATTCACCCACAGGAGCCATGGCTGTTCCTGATGTAAGTCAGATTGTGGCCACAGGCATAAAGGGATCTCTTCTGGGATCAGATCAGAGGTCTAGTCCGGCCACCATCCTCTCTCTGACAGCTGTGTGTGTGAGCTGTGTAAATCCTTCTACTTCACATTCCTTTGAGTCAGTAGTCCTGAGCAAGGGCAGCTGCCCCCACTGCAGCCTTTTAGGAGCCAGGGTTATTAAGATGTTCTTTTGTGCCTTTGTGGCTTCTATGCCTCTCTTAAAGGACAGACTCTGGCTCTACTGGTCAACCTACTGGCAATTTATATCTCAGAAGGATGGGAGAGTGCATCCCTGGGTCATGGTGTGAAGTTGAATGCAACACAGACATGCCCCTCCCTTTCACTCCCTGCTCTTTAAAGCACCATGAAAACCAGACAACAGGGCACTCACATGACTATGCCCCTGTCTACAGGAAAGTTTTCATATTTGGACTTAGCTAAATTCTTCCATTTTAAGACAGCTGTACAACTCCCAGGAGGTGCAATTTGGTCCTAAGGAAATGGGTGCTGAGAGCACCAGGAGCTGGGACTAACACAGGGACGATGTTTAAGCCAGTGAAGGCAGCGCTTCCATCTACCTGTCAGGCCTTTTTTAAATCTATAGGAGAGCAGTAGGCCAGATCCTTAGGGAGTAAGGGAATGCTCATGTACATTGCTGACACATTTTTGAGCATGCAGGTATTCAGATATTTGGGTAGCAAAGAAAGGTTTTAGCAGCTCAAAAGAACCTATTTTCTCTTTTGTATATCCTTATCCTGTACTGTATATTATTTCAATATTTAGCTGATGTTGGTTCAATGTAAATAGACCTTTCTTTCAAGCTGCTTGCATGTTCACAGCAGTAAATTGAAAAAAACAAGCAAATTCTAACCCAATATCTGCTCAAGGAAAACTGGGATACATCAGTCTAGGGCTTGCGGCTTCAGGGTGATTCACCACGACCAACATACTTAAGTGTGGGTACTCCCTTGGCACAAAACCTTTGTCATCACTTAACAGGGTAGGAAGAATAACATTGATCTTGCTCCTTCCTCTTGGCAAGCAGAGTTGTTGGGTTCAGTTAGAATCAGAGTTACTCTGCTAAGTACACGACCAGGAAGATGGAGCCACAGCCTGAAATGTGTTTGTGGTCAGGCAAGGGATTCTCTATACATCTATTTCTGGCTTACTTGTCTTCTCCCTTGTATATCTGAGTCACTCATTCCTTCGTGGGATCTGTGTAGGCTGCAGAAGCAGCAAAGTCATGATTCTCTCCTGTCATTAACAAAGCAAATCACTAACCAAAGTCCTTCTGAAAGCTTCTGTTCAGAGGTGGTCCTTGCACTCTCCTCTGACATGGTAGCTGCTAAGTGTGCTGCTATCTCATCCTTGCAGCTTGTGTGAGGTCTCCAAATAAACCACTTTTAAAGTGAAATGAAAGTAGAGCCTGCACTGGTTACTCCACAGATCTGAAATAGCACTTCTCTTGACAACAACACTGCTTTGGTGCAGCCTCTTTGAGAAACCCTCTCTGAGGCAAAGAATGAAACATAAGCCTGGATCTTGAAATACTGTTATGAAGAGCCAGATTTGAATGTGGAAATGATGCTTTAGTTTCAGAAAATACTGCAAGTCAGAGAGTGCTAATAAAACCCCCCAAATTCCCAAGAATACTGACAGCTACTCAAGAAAGGAGAATAAAATAGAACAGAGTTATTTTGTTTTGAAACCCCTCTACACATTTGAAGAAAACTTGACTCATTCAAAATTCTAGCTTCTGGTCAGAATGCAGCTTAATGATTCAGCACTTGGTCTCCTCTGAAAGAAGTTCCAACTACCTTCAACTTACGTTTGTGCAAAGGCAAAAGATTTTTGAAAAGTCCAATGCAAATTTAAAGTTTTATTTCCTCCCTATTTAAAGGGAAGAAAATGACTTTGTTCTAATTTGGCTGGCAGATTTTTTTTCTTTCTACCAATTTTATTTAAAGATACAATCAAGGCAAGGAAATATTTATTTTTCCTTCTTTCTCTGCATTCTCTTTTCCCCTCCCCCTGTCCCCCTTTTTGGCAAGGGCTTTGCAGCCATCAGGAATGGCATTCTGCTCACCTGTGGATCTCCTCTTGCTCAGGAGTGACTGACAGAGAATGACAAGTGTAAAAAGGAGGACACTGATGATTCCTATGGAACACATAAACACTGCGTACACGTACAGATCTGAAACACAAGCACAGATGACAGTCAGTGTTGCAGCTGATGCTTTATGATGATAGGACAGAAAAAAGTTACATACACAAGATCTCAACAGACTCTGAAGAAGTTTAACCCTCTTGAAACTTTCCTATAGTGTCCTGCTCAGTTTAAAATTTGGCTGAAGTCAGCATGAATGCAAATCTGCATAACTGCGCTTACAAGTTGTGACTTTCAACAGCAAACAACTGGTTTGGCTTTTGGGGATTTTTTGAGTAACAACTCAAAACTCAAAAGGACTTCAGTTGGGTTATTTCCCAGCTCAAACAGCTGTACTTTTTTTTTTTTTTTTTTTTTTTTTTGGTAACAAAAGGAAAAAACAAACACACAAACAATGAAACAAGAAAAGTGGCAGTGGGGAGAGTGCTGAGTGGCTGGGGAAGAAGGAAAAAAGTCTACAATTGCTTCTTCTGCTGGCAGCACTGGCTTGAAATTTTTGTATGATTTTTTTTTTTCTTTTTCAAATTATAGCCTTAGGCTCCCTTCATGGCTTTTATTCATATTTCCAGTGGTTCTTTTCCTATTGGCCATAATAGATACATGAGAAACTGAAGCTGGACTCTTCCATTCTCTTTTGTCCAGCACCCCTTGTACTTTGTGGGATGGTTTCTGAGGTAAGGCTGGGTATGCACAGGAACTAGGAAAATTGGTCCCGATTTGGGGCACTTTAGTTGTCCTGTCCATTGGACTAAACTAACATCATGTATAAAAACATATAGCTGTTAGATATATCTTTACCTTCAAAAAACTTCCAAGCTTCTTGGTTTTTCTTGAAAGTGGGATGATCAGAAGATTTTGATGCAATCACTGAAAAAAAACAAAGACATGACAAAAATTGAGAAATGTGTGGCAAAAAAGTTTGATCCTCTTGAAGTAAATGTATGCTGCCTTGGACTTCAGTGTCCCAAGAGCTTGCTTCATCTAAATAGAGCAGTACAGCTGCACAGGATTGTCCTCTCTGTTTCAGGAGGATGGATGGCTGTCAATATAACAGCTGTACACCCTAGAACCAGAATCCAAATGCTCTGACTGCTGAAATGTTGTTCAAAACCCTCTCTGCTCTCCTCAGATTGTTTATGCATGCTGACATTTGTTATGACATCAGATTAGACGATGTCACATGCCAATTCCATGGCTTTTCTTCCTTTAGCAATCACTGCAATGAAATGGGAGTCTGGTAATGTCCTCCAGATTGCCAGTGAGGTCTGAACCTCCAAGAGAGCTTCATGTGGCACATCAACAGAGAACAAGTCTCTTACTGGCAAGGGAATTCATTAAGGAGTCCCCTGCAGAATTGTGAAGTGTGGGGCTAGATCAATGGAAATACAACTTTCAGGACTAATGAAATCTTGAATTGTGATGGGAAGCTCATCCTGAATATTTTAACAAATTAATAATTTGTAACATGAAAGCATCACACGTGTAGATCTTTGTCAAGTATTTTGGGATAACTTCCCTGAAAAAAGGGCTTTTGTTCATTTTGGGAAAAAAAAAACCATCTTGCATTCCTGTATCTTGCAACATGTTTTCTGTTAGAAAACGACACATGCAACTAATGTTTTGGAACTCAGACTTTCTTCTATGGGAAATTCTGATAAATAAGCTTCCCAACAAGACAGATTGTTGTGATCATCTATTTGTTTTTGTTGTCCATGCCAGTACAATTATAGTTGGACTGCCTAATTTTCTATGTTTGTCCTCCTACAAGTAGTCTCTTCCCTTGGATTGTAAATCATTTGGAACATGTATTGCTCTTCCTAAGAGATGTGCAGTTTTCATGAGGGATTGCCTGATTGCAAATGATGTTTTTGGCATGTTGAATACTGTTCTGAGAAGAATACTGATTATCTTGAGTTTTCTGATAGGAAGGGAGTAGAAGAAACTTTTTTTTTTTTTTTTTTTTTTTTTTTTTTTTTTTTTTTTTTTTTTTGTGTGTGTGTGTGTGTGTGTCTCTGATAAACTATTTTTTTTTGTGTATTCTCTACTACAATTAACTTGGTTTTAGGCTAACATTGATGACACAAGCCCAGGAAAGGAGGAGATGCCTTTAATGAAAATATGAGGGAAGGGATAAGATAAGATCATCTCATCCTGAAATAAGACGAGACAGAAGACATTGCATGGCTGGATTAGGAGACACTTCTTGATAACACTGGCACATGGATTTCTCTTGGTTTTACCTACAAGGTTTAACAGACCCTTCTTAAAAATGCTGATGTCTGTATTCACAGCACTGAAAGGGGCAAACTGCAACCGTTCAAATTTCAGGTGGACCTTCTGAAAACACTACAGAGTTGCTGTAGTTGACATGAGTGCAGGAACAGAAAACTGTAAGTATTCCATCTCCACAGCAAGGCTTCCTTTCCAAATAAATGTATTTTGCTCCTAAAGTAGAAACCAGATATGTAGCTAAAATTTAACTCTCATCATTACGCAGTAAGTAATTGTAGCCTGTAACTCAGTTGTTTTTCTATAAGTCCAATATGTGTATTTGTACAAATTTATGTGTTGCAACAAAGTGTACTTGCAACTTTTCAATGGCCTATGCCAATTCACACAAGCAAACTTGCTAGCAAACAACAAAATCTGAATATTAATTAACAGTAGTAGATACTACAGATCCAGCTGTGAACTTGCTTCAAGAGCAAGTTACATTTTGAAGAAGCAGAAATATCCTTTTCTCCCTGGAAATCTGTGCCTTGCACAGTAACCTCCTCTTCCTGTAAATAAATTAAAAAGAGGGGGCTGTTCTACTTCTTCCTCTTCTTGATGTGCGAAGTTTTAAGAAATTTGCCTGGTGCTTCAGCATAAAGATACTATTTTGAATTTGGGCATAACTGCAGATGCATTACTGGAATACAATGTTAGGCGACACAGCAACTGTGATGTGGTGGAACACTGCTACCTTATTTGATAAAGCACAAACAGTGCAACTTAAGTATCCAAATTCTTCAGGCAATTTGTATTGCTCCTTTTGTTGCACCCTGGGTCTAACTGTTATATAAGTAAACCCCTTTGCAATAGAAGTGTAACCGATCACAATATAAATACAAAATGTGTTCGGAATAAAATTTCCTTGAAAAGCCCAAGAGTTACTGTCGGGAAAACTGGAAACTATCAGTACTTGGAAAAGAGTTACCTTCCCTCTCAAGTGCAGCCAAGTACCCTACAGTCAGGGTGCAGTAGCCAAATGCTAGCAAAGGTTGTCCTTTGTTTCCAGACAAGAGGCTTTATGTGGTAAAACAGTTGCTATTACATTTAAAGATAAGCAATTTTTTTATAAGATATTTTTTTGTATATTTAATCTGAATTTAGAGTTAGAATTAATACACTTTTAAGGGATCAAGGTGGTTGTGGTGTTTGCCTAAGATCCCCACAGGTGTTTACAACTCTCTGCAGGCTGGCCAGCCTTCCTTGCTCCTCTCATGCTTCCTGCTCTGCTTTGGGTCATTTGAAGTGGAGAGCAGCAATACAGCGGAGCAGACAGTGTGAAAATGATGAAGTCTCAAATGCCTGTTCTGATTATATATTCACGACTCATACTAGAAATCTGGGGAAAAATAAGATTTGAGGACTGGACTGAAAAATTATGGATTTTCTTCTTTTCAATAACTTCATTGATCTGAACTCCATAGTTTAGCTATGAAAAGTAATGAGAGGATTCAGTGTTATCATTAGCAATAGCCTGAAAAGCTATGAAAGTTGTGGAGTGTCTCTTTGTGAGGAGGGCTATGACAGGTGGCGTGACAATATTTTATATTGCTTTTTCTTCTGCTGCCACTTACTTGGAACATGCCATGCCCTCTCCAAGAACTCCTGACAAATCCACAGGTTTCACTATAGGCATTTAGGAAGTTACATCATTCAGTGAATGAGAAAACACGCTACACTGCTTTCTGGCATTGCCTTTAGAGTTGCCCCTGTGAGAAATCAACTTTTCTGTTGATAACGACACAAGCAGGGGGGTAGTTTGCCAGCTAGCACTGACAGCACAGCTGCTAAGCAAAACCACCTCTTCAAAGGAGCTTGCTCTTGAAATCCAACCTCAGCCACCTCTGAAAGTGCGGGTGTGATGGCATAAGATTTGAGCTAATCCATCCCAAAGAGATGGCTTGTTTTCAACTTGGTTTACGTCTGCCACTCGTTGCTGGTCATTTTGTCCAAAGTTCAATACCAGCAGGCTGGCCACTGCTTTTCTAGCTCTGCTTTCTTGCTGCAAGTGGTAAAAAACAATAGTACTGAAGTGATAGTAAAAGTGCCACTTACCAGCTGCTGCTAGACTAGAACTAAGAGCAAGGGAAACACCATGAGAGAGGTAACGTGAGTATTAGGTTTTCTTCTCCTATCCACAGATTATACTCAAAAATAATCTAAGTTCAAATGTTTTATGGATGAACTTACAAGAAAAAAGAATGGATCACAGAACAAGAAGAAATTATAGACTTGAAATCAGTAATCTCTCACCTCTTATTTCAGTAGCTGCTGTACCATTTGACCATGCTGTCCACTTATTTCTGTGTTTGCCAATTTCCTGTACTTTGCATATATAATGTCCTTGATCTGTTTGCTGGAGGCTTAAAATAAGAAATTTGTACATAGTTCCGTGTTTTTCTTTAAGAAGATGAAGTCTTTGCTTGTGAAAATGATGAGTATAATTTCCATAATACTGGACAGACCCGAACTTTGTCATTTTGATCATCAGATGCTCCTGGGTAGGTGATGCAGCGAAGACCCACCGCACAGCCAGCAAATTGTCTGTCTTTCTCTTCTGAGAAATATGGCAGTAAAGGGTAGCATTATCTCCCTCAGAGTATTGCACTGTTGGCCCAGGAGAGACCGTCACATTTAAAGCCTCACAAATATCTGTAAAGGGAAGAAAAGATGGTGAAAATCCTCCACATTGGCACAACAGCACCATCATCTGTCGCAGCATGCAAGCCCACAGCAGATAAACTGATGGTACCTGTTCAGTGTGCAGCAGTTTAATGACCTTGTAGAACCTGACATCATCTGCCTCTTTATGAATGTTAAGGATGGCATGAGGCTCTCCTTCACTGAGTCTGCTCTAGCATTTTTTCTGTCACTCATCAATAACCTAGAGCTGACATGGAGACCTTGCTACCGTCACAGGACCAACTTCAAGTAATCTTTTATCAGTCTGAACAGTTTCGGAAAGCTGTTCTCTGACCAGCTCTTCCGACGTCTTGCATCCTTCTTAGGATTTCCAGGCTAAACGGTTTCAATAGCCAGTTTATGCTCATTTGTTCCTTTGCCAGCTTTAAGCTTAAAATAGTGTTTTCTTCTCTAGAGCTTACTTCCTGACTCCATATACAAAGCCATTATCTGGCCTCGGCCTTTGCTTTGTGGAGCTGAAGAAGACAAGCTCTGTTAGTCTCCTCTAGTAAAGTTGTGTCTTCCCTACTCATCCTAACAGCTCTTCTCTGCATTGGTTACAGTTTAAATTTTGGGTTTGATTGTAATTATTTTTCTTTATTTTTAACGTAATTGACTGCAGTTATAGGCAGTGTCTGGAAAGAAGTTCTCCAGTGTCCTGTGGAAAACTCACAGCACTTCTCAGATTTGACTGGGATATATGTTGCCTGGTATATCCCAGAATTAGCTTGTTTTTTTTCTTGATACTTTCATATGTGATTAAGTGTCAGGTTATAAAAAAATAGCATAACTTGGGTGTTTTTCCTTCTTTGTCATTTGCAGTTCAGTTACCAGTATACCACAGAAATTCTTACTAATCCCCAAGTATGTGACTTTGCTGTACTAACTTGTGCTCCACTTCTGTTACCGCATCCTCAGTTTTTCCTGTGTGCTGGCCACATCTTATGCTGATTTGATAAGGTCACAGTTTCAATGTGCATGCTTCTGTCTACTCCTTTTAGACATCATTTGTGCAGACCTTACATCATACTGTTCCCTAGATTATCACTGGAAGACCACTGGATTCTCTATATCCTACAGTTCCCCATGTCCTCAGTTTTTAAGTAATGTTCTCCTTTCATAGTCAGTCACCTCAAACCTGGGCTAAAGCCATCAGACTGTTTTTCTGACTACAAATTCAAGTTAATCTGACATTATTTGCGTAACAAAATATGACATGAGATCATATCGGGACAAATTATTATTCCATTTTCCCATCAATTTCTGATTCTTGTCTTTAATGTTCTTCATATTAAACCATCACTTAGACCAGTTCTTTGTCTCTCTGCTTTACTTGTAATAATAGCCAGTATAGGTGGAGGCTAAAAAAAGTGTCCATAGCTGTTCATTTGGGAAAGATTTCCCTTTCCTGACCTAACTGATTTGTACTGAACTGATTTTCTGAGGCATGGGAATCAACACTCATTGTATTTCCTTCCTAATGCACATTAAGAATGTCCTGGTTAGTCATACCAGAGAGTGATCTATTTTTGACCAATGGTGTATTGTGGCAATGTGTTCCCTAAATGACTTGTGATGTGTAACCTACCGCTCTGAGGGCATCCACTAGAGAGAGATCCATATTCCAGCAGTGAGCAAACACTCCCTGCAACGCACTCTGCAAAGCATGAAGTGTCCTCTAAACTGTGAACTTCCTGTTATGTGAATACTGTACTGTACTCAAATACTAATGAGAATTGCAACCCTGGGAGAACGAGTTTTTCATTTCTGGACACTTTTCTAGCACATCAGTAAGGAACATTTTAACAAAGGGGATGAGCATTTTGGCAGAGACTGTTGTCTGACATCAGCTCCTGAAACACAAACATATATTTATCTTCAAAATAAGCAAGTAAAGTATTTCCACTCTATTTCTGAAGGAGTTTTGGAGACAGAGACACTGGTTTTATGGTCCCAGTGAAGCAGTGAAATGAAGCAGTGAATTATATCACCTTACTTACAGTAAATCCACTAAATTAAAGAAGTTGCATCGCAACTGTTTGAGAAGAATTCTGAAAATTAATAGTATGAGAATTATTTTGTTCCACTTCAGTCAAAATCTCTACTGAAGGGCATTTTTATTCCAAGTAGACATTATTTTTTGGTTATGAAAGAGAAAATATTTTGTATAAAGAACAGTTTGGCTTTAAAAAAAAATCTTGAAGAAACTACAGCTAAGCATGGATGAGGTTATTGATAAAATTATTTGTGCATTATTTTTGTGTCTCCAATTCACCTAAATACCAAAGAAAGAGATTATTTTGGATTGCAGAAAGCACATAAGTAGAACAGGATGTTGAAATTTAAAATTAAGGCTGAATCCCACCAAAAGCTTTCCAGGCATGGAAAGCCACTTAAGTTATTACTCTCTAGACTTACTAGCCCTGGTGCTCTATCGGCTGAAGGGAAGCCAGTAAATGGCTGTCTCTGCCATCAAAATAACATTAAATTTTGAAGGTTAGCGCTGCTTAGTAAATAAGGAATAACTTTTAGATTTTCAACACTTTTTGGGGTCCTCAAACACACTTAGGCCATAAATGTTTAATAAATCATTTATAAAGTTATGGTTTGGGTAAATGAAAAACAAAGACCTTTTTTCTACTGAAATTATGAACATGTTGTGAAAACTGTAAAGAGAAACAATTATGTCATTTTCCTGACACATGAATTTCTTTTTTGAAAAATCTGGCTAGGAGTAATTGTGAAACAGAGTCCCAAAATAAAAGGCAAGAAACTCATTGCTTAATTCCAAACTAGGCAGAACATAGTGCCAAGAAGTACCCAAGAGAAAATACAGAGGAAGTCAGATATGGTGATGATGGAAACCTCTGTGAGAAGATAAAGCAGCATTGTACATGGAGACTCTGATCCCTTTCTAGCTGTTTACACTCATACAAACGTTGGTATTTTATATCTAAGGCTTCTACTTCTCCTCTGGGGACATGCCTTTTTATAGGGACATATCAAATTTTGCAGCCTTCATGTTTCTGATCAGTGGGAACCTATCTCCTTATCTTCCTTCTGTGGCTCCCACTGGTACAGCTGCACAAATACAGCAATGGGAGAATTTTGGGAATCTCATGCTGCTTTTATCGTTGTATCAGCTCATGTTGGACAGAGTTGGGTGATGTTTTATGCAAAGCAGAAAAACAGTATCCATTTGAGTTTATCCTCCTACTACCATTGGAGGAGGAACAGTGGATTTTGAAGGAAAGAGTTCATTTACATCCTATGTGGAAAGGAAAACCCTCATTCAAGGCTCTCAGACACTAGTGGATGTGTTCCTCCTGTCTTTAGCAGGCACTGGTCAGCCCCAACATGAGGTTTACCCTTGTAATGGGCTCCTTGCCAAGAGCAGGAGACTTCACAACTTAAGAGCAGGCTTCTGTGCCAACATAGCACTGAATTTCTGGACTCAGATTGCTGTTTCAAGTGAGGAATCACTGTTTATCTTCTTCTGCCTTCCCAGTATAGTACGACATACCCGTTCAGGTGGAGCTCACCACAAGGGTTTCAGTCTCATTTCTGCTTGGAAAGGGAAATTATTTATAGTAAGGGGGAGGAGAGAGTCAGAGACTTGGTGATTTCTTTGCAGTGTGCTTAACCATCAAACTTCTCTCCTTTTTACAATGAGCTTGCTTACTTGCTCCCATCCCAACATTTTAGCTGTTTGCTTCTCCGTTATGTTCCACCGGCATGTCTCAGTAGCCTGTGGGGAGTCAGGAAAGGTGACTGCTGCCTAAGCTCTATTTTTAAAAATCCCACTTTGAAAATAGTCCACATCTGCTTACACGAGTTCTAGTCCAAGAATTAGCTTTGGACTTTGCTGTCTGTCATATTACACAGCAAAACACTTTAACATCATCAGGAGTACCAAACTGTACTTCTAGCACCCAGGAACTTGTTTATGCCAGGGGCTCTGCCCTCTGTCTGTGCTGGAACAGGGTCAAAGGTCTTAGCGTGGCCACTGGGTACTTAGATGTGGTGAGCAGTTTCAGCATGGCTGTGGTTTTGTAGAAGATCCCAGTTACTCCAGTTGAGATAGAAGTGGAGTTGTTCCTGGGCACAACTGCTCACAGTCCAGGTTTAGTGCTGCTGGGGGACTGGGATATCTGGGGGACTAGAGGGGCATGCAGCTAGGGTGGTTACCTTCTGATCTCAGCTTTGCATTACCAGAAGCATATGGAATGGCTTTTATCTGTGTTGTAGTTTGTTCAGTGAAGCTATGCTACTGTCAAAGCCTGCTTTGGTTTGATTTCTTTACAATTAAAAAGAGCAGATGAGCCGAGAAGAAGCAAAGCTCTTTGTTTAAATGAAAATAATTAGGAGCTGGCTAGCAAGAGCACCAAAAGAAACAACAAGCTGTTTTCAGTTGAACAGATCTGTCTGCAAGTTTCACAAGTCAGTGGCTCCCCCTCAGAGAAAGCTTCTGCATTGACTAAAGATGGGCTTAAACCAAACCTCTGCCTCTACCATCTCCTGCCCTTCTGGAGTGGAGCTCAAATTCAACACTTTCATTAGCCTTGAATGAAAAAGGCTTCCCCACCCTTCTAAGCTCCCTGCACCTGGAAGTTCAGATCCAGACTCTGCGTCTGTTCTGCGGCTTCAGGACACACAGCGCTGTCCAATACACCTTTGGTTTTGGAGGCATAAAGGTCTTAAAGGGCGGCCGCCTTCTACAAGTGACCTACAGGTTCCATTTCCACCTGATGCCAACGGGATCGGGGCACCTGTGGAAATAACAACGCCAAATCTCCCCTTGCTTCGGCTTTGCCGGGCATAGCAGACGGCGGAGGACCCATTTCCACGAACTTGCATTTTCTAAAAAGGGTCCGACGGCTGCGAAGAAGCGCTGCTGCCGGGAGCTCGGGGAAGCGGCGGCGGAGCGGGGTAGGGAGCGGGCTGGCGGAGGGGCTCCCCGGGCGGCGGTCCCATCTCTGTATCTATCTCTGTATCTCTGTATCTATCTCTCTATCTCTGTATCTCTGTATCTATCTCTCTATCTCTGTCCGGCCGGCCGAGCCCGGCGCTGCCCCAGCCGCAGCCCCGCGCTGAGCGGTGCGGGGCGGTGCGGGGCCCGTGCCCGCGGCGCTGGGCGGGGGCCGCGGGAGGGGTCGGGTCCGGCCGGGCGCTGGCCCCGCGGTGCCGCTTACCTGGGGCCGAGGCCGTGGCCAGCAGGGCGGCCAGCGCCGTAGCCAGGACGCGCATGGCCCGCGGGGCGCCGGCTCCCGTCCCGTCCCCCTCTGCCGAGCTGCCTCCCTCCTCTCCTCCCCGGCCTCTCGCCTCCTCCCCGCCCGGTCCTCCCTTCTCCTCTTGCTTTTCATCTCCTCCCCTTTCTCCTCCTTTTTTTTTTTTTTTTTTTTCTTTTCTTCCGCTTTCTTCCTCCCCTCGCTACTCCTTTGCGCTTCCCGGCGTCCTGCCCCCCTTCAACTCTCCGCTTTTTCTCACCCCCTTTCCCCGCCGTGTCTGTCCACACCGCGCCTGTAGGGTGGCATTAGGGCTAGACGGGGATGCTCCATCTCTCGCCTCCGCGATGCTCTCTGCACACACACACACCCCTTGCCCAAAGGACACGGATCTGTGTCGATGGGAAATGGGAAGCTCCCTCCCTCCCTCCCTGAGCACAGAAAACCTCCGTGTGAGCAGGTGAGGCAGCCCGGCAGCTGGAGGCTGTGGGGTAGATTGCTGGGATGGCGAAGGGTGTATTAAGCATCCTCTCAGGTTTCCTGGATGTGTCGGCAATCTTGCAGGCCCTCATGCCCGTTCCACTCACCCCATTCCATAACTGGAACAGGACCCCCATTGCCTGGCAGTTCTAGTTAACGTTATCTCCCATTCCGTGGGTTCAGGTGGTGGAAGCCTGGGGGCAAGGAGGCCTGACAGGCAGGAGAAGCCCACCAGCAGGCATGGGGATGAATGCTCCAGGCATTTAGGACACATGTGCCAGGACATTGCACACCGTGCCCTGGTGTTTGCCTTCTGCTGTGACAGCACCTACTGACCACTGACAATCAACCTCTCTAAAAGCATCCTGAATTAATTGATACAGCTTAAGGTGCATCGCCCCAAGGTTACCGTCCTTGTCTTCACAAATGGTGCTACAGTGCTAGGCCAGAAAGGACAAGGGGAGTTGGCACCTTGCAGTTCATTCCTGCCTTTCCCTTGTGCTCCTCTTGAAGTGTTTATCACTTGAAAGCCTACAAATCTCCCCAGATTTGGATTTAATACTTCTGCCTGCAGGTATGACGGGTTATATATTCAGGTTGCATGAAGTATGGATGATACAAACACATTGGCATTCCTGCCTCCCTGGATAGGGTAATTAGTACAGATTTAGCTACTCCACCCCTTTCCTGGTAATCACTTAGACAGGATAATACATGTCTGCTTTTAAGCATCACAGAAAATTTAGTGCTAAATCTGATCCTTATGAGGCTGAAAACTGCCTTTAAAATCTTGTAATTTGTTTCCTCCAGGGAGAGACTTTTGTGTCCATACAGCAAACACTTCTCACAAGAGAGTGACAGGTCTGGATTATGCACAGAGCAATCAGCAGACTTAAGGAAGCAGAAGCAGTTTTTAAAAATTTTACTGCCTGGGGAGGTAATTAAAATTTGTAGATTCAGATCTACTCCTTTAACAGAGCAAAGGGAAATCCTATCAAAGAGATAAGCTAATTCAAAAACAAACAGACAAACTCACCAAAAACTTTCTACCAGCAATTATGTAGTTTGATAGTCCTGATGGAAACTGAAGGAAATTTCAGGAAGTCGTTGGGCTGCTAATAGAGAGGAAACCAGAGATGACTAATTCTGCATACCCTTCCAAAGCATCTACTCCTTGCTGTTGCTTGAGAGAAGATAGGCTGGATGGACATCTTACACCTCTATAATTCTGCTAGGCTCGTTCATGCCTCCCTCCAAGTCTCTCACAAATTCCTTCAGCCTACTAATCTTTTACTGGTGTGTACAAAATACTGGTGTAAAGACATCAGTAAGGACTGCCTAAGATCTCATGGGAGTGCTGGGGCCCTACAGAGCTGAAAGATGCACTGTGAGAATCAGTATCAAAGTTTGTTGTTTGTCAATGATTCCTGTTTGCACCAACTGTTCCTTTAATTGCATCAAGAACCCTAACAAGCTTTGGGGCAGAACTAGATCATTTAACTGGGGAGGAGGCTTCATATAATGTATTTGTCAATGATAGAAGACAGAAGAAGAGTCAAAGGCACATTTGGACTTTTGAAATCCCTTGTGTCTGACAGTTTACTGAAAACAGTCTCTTTGTTTTGAGCATGTGATCTCTGTACTTTTGACAGGTCACTCTGTGTTGTGGGTTCTGTCTTTTGTGTAGAATCACTTTTACTGCTCCGTCTCGAAAGTTCTTCAACAACATAAAAACATAAAAAGTGATTCTTATTCTCAAAGGGATATTTATTCTAAAGTTCCAAAGGTACTTTTAAAAGTGGTCTAGGCTGAAAATCTATTTTACCTGTCATTGCCTAAATGAGCTCAGGTGATGCTGCCCTTTTAGGTTTTTGCTAAGGGAGAGCTTTCTTTGCACAGCTAGAACAGGACCTGTAGATCTATGTACGTGTCTTGCCCTCTCTAAATTGTACTGCCAGCAGCACTCATCAGGTAACCAACACCTAACGCACCTGAGTAAATCTACATTGTGCCAATCTCCTAGGATATACTCATGGACCAGTACTCATGGACCTGACTCACTAATCAGGCTAGTGAGGTGCGGACAAACATAAACTTCTGACCTCCCATCTTCCCAGGTTTGATGCTGATTTGTTGGATGACTTTTCACAAATTGGTTCTCACCTCTGGGCTGCAGGTGGGTGAAATGTAACCTTCTTTTGTCCCTCTGTTGGAAGGGTTTGCTATTGGAACTGGGGCAATCAGCATGAAAGGTGGCAATTGTATGATTTGCCTTTCTTTGCTCTTAATATCTCACATCCCTTCTACCCACTTGTTGCTTCTGAGATGTTTCTGCTTTTGTAAAAAGTTTAAGATTTTTGATGTCTCTTATCTGATACCCTCACAGTTTTCCCATGCACCAAAAGTCCCAAAGGCCAAATGAACATGCAGTGCAATTCCCTTTTTCCCCCCCAGGCTGGGTGCACAGCTCTCTCTGTAAGGCAGTGCACCTCCCTTTGCTGCTCTGGAAGTGTGCTGACGCACACGAGCGGAGCCTCTGACCGGCAGGATATGGCTTTCTCTGCTCTGGCAGCACGTATGTGGCCTCATTTCCTGCTGAATGGGTCTGCTGTGAGGAGAAAAGTGCCTAATCAGCACTCCAACACAGCTGACACAGCACAGACCTACTGTTTGCAGAGCCTGGAGCCCCTCTCTCCCTGGGGCAGTGTTATTGAAATCATCAGCTTTAGTTGCTCGGGTGAGACCTGCTGTGCAAATCCCCTTTGCCTCTCTGAAAAGTCACATCTGTCAGGAGAGGTAACCACAGCCTCTTGGCTTCTGCTGTCCTGTCCTCCCTCTCTGGCTGTCTTTCTTTGAAAGGTCTTACTTGCATTCCCAAATCCTTCTCCAGAATGTGCTGCAGGACTCCTGTGAGCAGGATTGTGGCTTGTCCTTACAGTAGTGTTGCAGTGTGGCAGAGGGACACAGTGGTATCCACTGCAACTCACACTGGGCTGCTTTGGCTGGGCTCTAGCGTGGAAAAAAGGTTTTCTTGAGGCTGCAGCTCTCACCATGTGTTGATGGGCTGGGATGGGCTGCCTGCTTTCATACCTGATATGCTGTTAAGGAAAGCTCTGCTTGTTCCCAGTGATGTATGGGAGTTTGTTCCCCACCTGCAGCGATAAACTGTTTCTGAACTTTCTGCTCTGATCTTTCACCTGGGCATCATCTTTCAGGGCAACTACAGCTTATCACCCTCCCACAACTCGTGCAGGCAGGGTGCAAGGAGTCTCTCTGCCTGCTTGGAACCTACCACTGGAGACATGAGTTATGGCCAGCTCTTTCTCAG
Organism: Hirundo rustica; assembly: GCF_015227805.2. Lineage (NCBI taxonomy): Eukaryota > Metazoa > Chordata > Aves > Passeriformes > Hirundinidae > Hirundo > Hirundo rustica. Next base: position 18,389,901 of record NC_053457.1, read on the forward strand.
AATCCAGCAGCTGATAGCTCCCACTGCCCAAGGAATCCCAATTAAAAATTAATGTTCAGGGTTAATAATAATTAAATATAATTAAAATAATGATTAATGTTAGGATAAAATCCTAACTGAATCAATGTTACCAAGCATGGAGGGTGTTTGGATCTGTACCCAAACTTTCTTATTCTTTTAATGGGCCAAGTTACCTTTGAACTGTAGCAATCTGGAACTTCTGCACAACGTGGTTCTGCTCCTGGTATCTTTTTATGACTATTTGGTGGACCAGCATGAGGAAAATACTGTTTTGTGAACCCAGCTCCTTGTCAACAGGAAAAACACTGTAAGAGCTTCCAAATTGTAAGCATCATGTTTTTAAGTCTCTGAACACCATGCAATGTCTACACAGTGTTTGGGGCTTTGATTGCACTGTTCTTGTGGCTATTTATTTCTGACTGAATGGAAAACAGATAGATACATAAGGTGATGTTGTTAACTGCAGATTTCCTTTCCTCCTGTGTAGTGTCCTTCTTCCATTCCCTTTTCATTTTTTCTTTCAGGGTTAAAAATGAATGATACTGGTGTATCTGGGTCGGGTCTGAGGTTTTGTGGCTGTTGTGCAGCCATACTTTCATGGGGAAGTGAAATCTTTACTACTGATACTGTAATGTATTTTTCATTTTCTCTTTCTTCAAATAAGACCACACTTTGTTTTGGTACAGGAAACTTGCTTTTGTTATTACTTTTATGATTATGTTTGGGACTGCATAAAACCACAGGGGATTTAGTATGTTTTTCATAGCTTTTGCTTCAAATTCCATTTTTAAAGACACTGCTAATCCTGAAAAAAAAATTAGGTCTGTAGGTGTTTTGCAAGAGCATATAGATACTCTGTCATGTGTACTTCCTGCATTGTTAGGTGTGCGCAAGAGTTGAAGAGTCTTACTGTGATTGTCGCGTACAAGAACACAGTTCCAGCTCCGTATAGGGGTGTAGAGCAGTGTCAGCTTCATAGGATGGTAGGTGGCACTGTCATTTGGGAACCATTAAAAACTCCATTGCTGCTCCAGTTCTGTTCTCCAAAAATATTACAATGTCACTTTTTGCTGGCCTTAATTCTGGCAGTAGGTGAGCAAATGTCATGCAAAGATGGATTTCAAAGGCTTTTCAGTGCATTGGTATGTTCTGGCTATGCATTCTCATTAGGCACCTGTCCCAGTTAAAGCATTACTGACAGGACTTCAAGCTACCTCCTTGAGCCTGCTGATGCCACTCAGCTCAGCTCAGAGAGGGCGCAGACTCCAGAACCACACAGTCAGTGAGAGTTGCTATCACCTGTTCTGGTTTGCCTTCCTCCCCAAATAAATGTTGCAGACAGGTTTGGGGAAGGATAAGCTTCTCTGAAAGACTGCAGGATATGGTTTATCTGTGAAGTTCCACACAACCTATGCTGGCACCATGTTTTATACGGACTTTGCATCCATAATTTGTCTCCGGACCTTCTTTCTAAGGGACTGACAGATATAAGGATGGGTCTGCTGAGACAAAGCAATGATCCTTCTGGTTCAGCCCCTTTTTTCTGACTGTGGCTGGAATAAACAAATATTTAAGGACAGGGCAAACACACAGTATTGTGTTCCTAGGAGGTTTTTCCAGCTCTGTACGGTTTGCAGTATGTGCTTTCTCAGCAAGATGTGTCTCAGGGCCTCACTGATCAGACCCAACCACTCAATGTGCTCTTTTGTCACTTAGTTCTGGGCTGAGGAGACAGAAGTTTTCCAGAGCATCCCTCCTCTGTGGACAGGGTGGCCGTGTGGCTCCCATGGTGCCAGATGTGGTTTCCAATAGAATAAAGCTTGATGGGAGGGAGAACATTTTAACGTGAGGCTGATCATGAAACAATCACTGCACCCACACAGGGATGGTCGAACAGCTGCTGCATGGCTCTTGGAAAGTCACACTGCAAAAGCAGTGAACTAAAGTCAGAAGGTGTAGTGTACTTGTCTCAGATTTGTTGGGTTATGCTTGAATTTATTGTCTCAAGTTTTCAAACATCTCTTCAACAAATTTTCCAAAGAAGCACATTTAGCCTTGATGTATCTTAAGAATAAATGCTTCCACATAAATTCTTTTGGCATACCTGCTTCTGTTCAGAAACCAGAAATATTACAAGAAATGCACCCCTTCCCCCTTCATGATATTTCTGTTCTGCCCTTACCCAGCCACCTGGATTGAGAAAGATCGAAGTAGTGTCCAGGCAGAGAACTGAATGGTTGTGGAATGCAAGGTTTGGGTGAAGGTGAATTAAAGAGGATGTTGGACTAAATGAGATCTAAAAAGTTCTTCTAGCCTTGTTGGTTTTTTTGGTTTTTTTGAGACTGCTTTATGCTTTCTGTATGTTGTCTCCTTTAGTAGAAATACTAAATCTTTGAACACACCACAGAAAAAAAAACCCATTTAAGGTCTTCACATCCCATGGAGTAACATTTTGTCTCTGACCTACTTTGTCCTTCTTGGACATAGATAGAATTTTGCCCTCTGATCTCCATTTTCTACCATGTCCACCAAGAGTTTCTTCTATTTCTGCTTTTCTTAAGGATATTAAATCTTTGATCAGATTTCTTATTTGGATAATAAAGGCTGTGACTCTGAGTTTGGAGTTTTTTAAAACATTCCAAGCTGAAAACAAAATACCCACGCACATACTCACAGTGCAGAGTTTGTTGTCAGAAAAGCAGGGAATCCTTCCCTAACCTCAGGAATGTCCCTGGAAGATGTGCTGCACTTTTGCTCTGTTGTCAGGAATGGTGTCGCTACACTTTGGCAGCTGCTAATTTTAAAACAGATTCTTTAAACTTAAAAACAGAAGTAAAAGCCTGCTCTTTCTTGAGGAATCCTTCCAGTAAATATCAGAGACAGTTTAATCAGGGAACTTCAGTCAAAGTTTGTATGCTATATAGGTTTGAGGTGTGGTTGAACTTTGACCTCTGAGCTTCAGGAGGAATAATGGATGAGACAAGTGGTTATGTTTCCTGCTGAGCAGCGAAATAATGAAAACGTATTTATCCAAATATCCAGTAGGTCTGTGAGCTGCTTAAAAAGTTACCTCACTTGTGTGTCTAAGATGATCTCACTGAAGAATTTTTGACCCAGCTTTGAATAAACAAAATATTGGTTTCACATCCTTCAAATATTGAATTTGAGAACAGATTGTCTTACATGCTGTAGATGACGACACATGTTCCTCAATACTGCATCTAAGTGAAAAATGGGCAGATGCTGCAGCACATTAAAGGCATCTCTTTCATGTAGCTGTCAGGTACTGAATATTGTGTTCTTCATCTTCTTTCCTTTAAAGGTAAAAATAAGGAGCAAAAAACCCACGTTGTCTGTTCTTTTTCAAAGTACAGAACTTTGGGTGCTATTTGTTAAATTATTCTTCGCAGAGAAAGAAGCCATGTCTCACATACCACACATACCATAAGCTTAGATGCATCCCTTAACCAAAAATAGATATTTTTCTTTTCTTATTTTCTTTATTGTTGTGGCCACGTGGAAAAGATGTAGAGATGTCATATCACCAAATCAGCTTTTATTTCTTCTGAATGAAAAGTTGTCTTGGATAAACTCTCAAATATGCACTATCTATTAAAAAAAAAAGCTGTTGGTTTGTTGGGTTTTTTTTCCCTTCATTCCTCTCCTTACATGAGAAGGCAATAGACAAAGTTTGTCTCCTAAAACAGGAAGAAGATAACTGCTTCAACAGCAGGCCTTCAAAAGACGCCAAATTATTTGCATTGTTTGATGGAAGAGGAGAGGTCCTGACCCATTAAAAACTAGTGATTTTGATGTGGTGAAGTAGCAGCCAGATCCCTTTTGACTGCATCTGGTATGATTTGCTGGCTCCATGGATACATGGAACAATAGTCTGTGCAGGGCAGCTGGGACGTGGGCAGAATTACAAGTGAGCACCCATCAAATTCCTCTGTACAACACTAAGAGGGCTTTTCCTCTGTACTTTCTAAATGACAGAAAACCTTGGCTTGGGATAGGCAGCTTAGAACTCGGGATTGTACCCTGGAAAAATGAAAAGCTATTTTTGTCACCCGTGAAGGTATTGAAAGTGAACTGTGTTGATGTTAAGTCAGATATTGGCAAAGCTCCAGTGGTGGGTTGGTTGGATTGTTTGTTTTAAAGAGAATACTAATATTTGCATAGTTTTAAAAAACTAAACTTCTCTTTGTAGAGAGCCTATGCTAGACTATTTCTATTCTAATGGTTAAAGTCTGTCAAAAGTTATTAATAATAGCAGTGGAAATCTGACAGGGATTGTTGATGAGAAGTGCCAATAAGCAGTGGCTGAGTTGCTTTTCATGGGTTTGTGGCATTATATCTAGAAAAACAGTGCTGTTTCTTGGGGCTTCAGTTTTATAAAAATGTGTGTTGTCCACAGCAGACATTGAGCAAAGGCTTCCAGCTGGGAAGTTACTGCTGAAGGGTGTCCCACACCTGAGACTGACTGACTGACTTCACCAGGCTGCGCGGTTTGTGTGTGCCTAAGTGGCTGTGGAGAGACACAAATGAGGAGGAGGACAGCTCACCTCCTTCTCTGGGACTCACAACAGACATCATGCTGATCTTTAAGGGAGGTCTGTATTTGAATCTAGGAAACCTCCAAAGTTAAATCAGATGGGGGAGTGAGAGCATCAAAAGTCTGTGCTTGACTGGCACTTAAGTTACGTTGTGCCTTGTAGTATCTTGTTAAATGTCTGCAGGTGATTCTGCTCTTGAAGTCTGATTTATTTATTTTGTTATTCAGACTCCTCAGAGCAAAGGCAGTCAACACTGACTGAAAAGAAAAGCTAGCCAGACAGCAAATGACCACAGTGCTAAATGACCATAATATGAGCCACGGCACAAGCAAGTAATTTTCCAAAAAGGAGTGTATTTGAACACTGCTCTGAAGAAGAAAAAAAAGATTATAGGGGAAAAAAGGAAGCAAGATACTATCTTTTAGAAGTAATAGCACACAATGCAGGCTCCAAAATGTTCCATAATTGTTCGTGGTATAGCCTCAGAGTAAGGAAGTATTATCATCAAAAAGAAGTAATTTGAGTGAAGCTGGAGATCATAACATTCCACTCACCCATTGAAAATGCCTACTGTCAAAACACGGGTTTCCGATAATACCCAGAGACTTTCTCTGCTTCTTTTGATCTGTTAGCCTGTAACAAATATACTTTCCTTCTCTGACACTGAACTCAGGAAAGTAAACAAAATCAAAACCATATTTAAAGCACTGACTCACAGAAAACATTGTGCTTATATATATGTCAAAGGCCTATGTTATATTAGTTATTATAATTAGATTAAAACACACATCTGTTTTACAATGAAATGTGAGTAATGTGTCCCTAATTATTAACATCTGTAGCTCTTTCTAGTGATGATATTTCAATTTTTAAATGCTGCACAATCTTTGGATCAATAAGATGTGAAAAAGTACATTTGAAGTTTAAAAATTATAATACTCTGAGTTGTACTTTGAATTTGCTCATATCAGTATTTGTCCTCAGGGGCATCCTGGCTTTCCATGAACTGTCTGTTTTGCCCCTTTCAGCAACCTGAACAAATGTTCAACTGGACTGATATTTCTTCCCTGCCTTCCCAGACTAATGTGTCTAAGGTTATCCTCTCTTTACAAGAGTAACTTTTCTTGAGAGCTATTCTTGTAGCTTGTGTGTTAGAGCAATTGTGTCCTTTCAGCACTGCTCAGCCCTCTTTGAAAGCATCCCAATTTTCTAAAAGTGTCACTAAAGCCTTTTTTAGTTGTTCTGGTCACTTCTTCTCTGATATTGGTACTTTCTTGACCAGACTTAGAATGTTAAGATCAGATATAAGATTTTCCTTCTTCACTAAATCTTAGAAAACACAGTATTATTGAGCAGCCCACAGCTGCAGCCAAATCATGTTTTGTAGCCATGCTGTCCAGCCATCTCCAGAAGCAGCAGTGTTGGTGTTGTCATCATTGAACTTGCCAGGCCTTCCTTGCCATCTCATCAAGAATTTTGGCTCTAATATAGTTCTAAGCTCTGGCCATGGTTTTGGCTTTTGTGCCAAGTCATATGCTGTTGTGTACTCTGAATGCCATGAGCAGCTCCTGCCTTTATTTCTTTCCTTATGGTGTATTTGCATGCTATCATGGCCACAGTATCAGAGCAGCCAGTGCTCTGTAAGCTTCAGTTAAGTCTGGGTGACTTCCTTTGCTTGTCAGATTCCAGATGTTTTGTCAGAGTTTATTTCTGGGTCTTTCATGATCCTCTCTCTGGCTTCTCTGTACATGTGTTCCTTCATGCCAGTGATGGACTCTGCTCTTATCAGAGTTAGTAAAATACCATGCTCCCCCACCCCCCCTCCTCCCCACTCCAGAAAAAAAAAGTTCATCTTCCAACTCTTAGATCTGCTACAAACTCCTTTAATACTTTCCATTCCCCCTGCATTAAAACAATCTCTTTCCATTTTTGCACAGAATGCAGTCCTCCTTAAGGTTCTGCAATCCATTTTCATTGTGAGCCTTTTGGCTGTCTTAATTGAAAACTAATAAAAACTTCAAGCAACTGAGAATCAACTTTTATCAGCAATAAATTGACTTTCTGCCCAGTATCCTTCTGATAGCATTCCTTGTAGCTGTAGAAACTGTGCAGGTCTTCCCTGAGGGTTTTTTTCACTAGCAGGGGGTTTACCCACTCCATTATCCATTCCTGCAGAACAGTTTGATTCTCCCTGATCCCGTACTTTGTCCCGAGCTAACGCCAAGCCTGTGAGCCTGACGGCCTGTAAATGTGATATCTGAATGTGTCAGCATTGTTCTGCATGGAGCACCATGGAACGGAGCATTTCCCTCTGCACGTCTCAGAGCAGCAGTTTTTAAAGGCACAGCTGTGCACATGCTGTGAACACATTTTCCCCAGGACATTTACCTTTCCACCCGGCACGTTTACGCCCCGCAATGGCATGGTGGAAGAGGAAAATTAAAAGAGCTTAATGCACCCTGCAGCCCAGGGCTGTGAATTCATCTCAGCCGCTTGCAGAGTGTTAATGGACACCATGCAGGCCAAAAAGGCACAGAGGGAATCTGTCCCAATAGTTTTTAAAGCTTCACCTCTGTTGGTAATGGTACCTTTGAGAGCTAATGAAACAGTTTTCAGATGTGGGTCTGGCCTCTGCTAATGCTGAGGATTGTGAGCATACAAATAGTATTGCATACTCCAATGGGAAGTTTACTTGGGCAAAATTCCCACTGAGGTAATCTGGGCTTTGTCCAGAGAAATCCTTCCCTAATAAATCCCTTAATAGTAATAAGCATTGAGTTTGGAACTGTAGTTAAGTATAGGAATATTTTAAATTAAAAAATGCATGGGCTGAAGTCTCCTCCTGTCTGTACTGTTCTTTGCCCCTATTTTGGTGAATAGTCAGTGGTTTAATTAACTCCATCAAGTTACTCCCAGTCTTTGCTGGTGTACAGCTGAGTGCAGAATCATGTCTCCTATTACCACATGAAATAATTCATTAAAAAGCCTCAGTTTTATACAATTTGCTTCAAATATGGATTTAGGGCTTTAATTAGTGAACAGCATGACATCTAATGAGTCCTGCAGTATCTTAACCCTAAAATAAAATGGAGGAAAATTCTTGTTTTTCTCTAAATGAAGGTGTGGTTACAACATTTGGCATTTTGACAGAGGTACAAGCTCCCTTGTCATGACAGGGATGAGTGTTTTCAAGACAGGTAGAGAATCAGATTGTGCTGCTTTGAGGCTTTTTCTTGGTCAGTTTGGCTGTAAAGGGGTACCAGTCACTCCAGCTGGGACTCAGAAAGGCTGTGATAAAAAGGTCTGTGATAACCACCTTGGTGTTTTCATCAATGTGGTTTACCACAGAGTTGGCATCTGCCAGTCTGATGGGCTGAGCTGCCTTGGTGTAGGCTGTGGCCATTTTCCTACTCCTTCTGCTGAGACATGTGTGTTTCCAGCGTAAACAGATTTGTCTTGTGAAAGAAATAGAACTAATGAAGTTGGCTTCCCAACAGATTTGGTTCTGTGCCTGTTTGATGCGTGCTAAATAAGGCCATGGATCTTAGTAAGTGTCAGGTAACCTGCAAAGAGAGATCTAGAGAAGGCTCCAGTTTGGGAAAGAGCTTGAAACACAGTTTTGTGTCCTCTTTTTCTAGTTGTTTGCCTTCCAGAAACATGCTGGAATGTAAATGTCTGAGAGGCTTCTGCTTTTTTATCAAATTCTGATAGAAACTGGCAAATCTGTTCAAATGGTGGGAGGAGGCTGCCTTGGCCTGAGCTCCAAAATTCTCTGACAGAAGAGATTCTGTAAATCATAGCACTTTTTGGTGGATCCATACAGTCAAACGTGAGCTCTGAAAGGATCTGCCATGGGCAGGTTACTATTCAGTATACTGGAAATTCCCTGAGCTCAGCTGTTGCAGAGACCACTCAGGAAGCTCTGGACCCGTGCATGGCTGGGCTGCAGCCAGCAGTGAGTGGGGATCAATCTGCTTTGACCGACTCTTTGAGCTCAGGCAAAGTCTGGCTGACCCTGCTGTAGTAAAGCAATTAACATTGCTTTAAAATCTGCTTCTCCACTTATGCCTTTTGACATCCAATTGCTTTGGATGTTAAAAGGCGTAAGTGTTGAGGATGTTGAGTTTTAACAACTCAATTGCTTTGATTTTCTCTTGATTTTCCCCCAGCACGAAAGACGCTGATTTTTACTCTCAGTGTGTAGTTGCATCGACTTCTTTAATACCATTACATTAGTATCAATTGCCAATGTCCAAAAGGACTAAAAGGCCTGTTTCCAGATTGAAACAGAAGAAATTCTCGTTACCTGACAGGCCACAGTGAGGTACTACTGTTAGATACTGGGATTTTCCCAGGAAATTGCAGAATGGGAAACAGGAACTTCAAGAACTGTGAAGAGGGTTAAACCCAAGTTAAATCCATACATTTTCTGTAGTGTGTAGAAATTCTGCAAATAAATATGTTAATATTTGTCTTTTACACTGAATTCTTGGAGTTCTTACCCAAGTCAGAGAAAGCCTCCTATTCTCCAGAGTCCTTAAGAATGTGCTTAACTAAAATAAGGGATTTTAAAGAGAATTTCTGTGGAGCTCTATGTGTTTCCTATCAGCTGCTTCCATGTGGGAATCAAGCCATTTATGTATACAGTTCCTGACTCTGGGGCAATTAAAATCTCAGCCATAATGTTATATTAACACAGAATTCGGTGTGCCTAATGACATATTAAATCTTCCTAAATTATAGCTAAATTACAAAAAGGACTAATTTACCAAAACCAGTTACTAAATGTTTAGAAAAAGAAGCTAATTGAATTATCCCTTGTTTGTCAGAGACAGATAATCTCCTTGTGAGAAATCTCATTTTTTCTGAAGCATGATTAATTGGCCTGACGAGTCAGAGATTATGACAAATTATGCAGGAGAAGATAATAGATAATAGTAGGAAGGCTTAGGAGCAGAAAACTAGCAGCTCTTATTTGGTTTGGGGCTAGGTACCACTTCTGGATTCCCCCTGATCCTTGTATGGTCTCTTTGCTGCTGCTGCTGGAGATGAGTCTTGCTCCTCTCACAGCTGCCCTTTGCTCCTTTCCCTAACATGCTCAAAGCCTCAGCCCAATTCTGATCAATAACATCACCTCCCAAAGAAGGATGCCTGAAAAAACACATGCTTTTAGGTCAATGAATGATTTCTACCGAATAATCAATGACATGAGATATATTTTTAATTTTCCTTTAGTCATGGCAGGAAGGCATTTATGACTCACACAGAAGGTCCAGTCACAGCTTCATCATCTTGTTTGGAAAGCCTGGCAGGTGTTGAATCTGAATCAAAACTTTATTGGTTATGTTAATATTACATCCTATGGATTTGAGAATAATTTTCCATTTGCACCATCTAGTATGTATAGATCATGCTGTAATAGGAACTAGATTTGAGTTATTGTCTCATTAACATTATTTGGAAAATGTTATGAATTAGATCTGCATTATTTCTTAATGTGCTGGAAAGCAAGGTATATTTAAAATTAAAGTGGGTGTTGCCACAGCTATATGACTTGAAGATTTAGTGTCTCAAGTAGAGTATCAGACAGTGCAAAACTCCCAAATGAAATAAGGACTGTTGACACCACTCTGCTTTCTGTTTTTCTGACTGCTAAAACAGTGATTTGACACAAGTATAAGTTCACATACTCTGCCTTTTCCTCTGCAATCAATTTTTACCTCTTCCCGACAGCATTTAGTGCTCTCTTATCTTAAGTTCTCCTTTATATCATTGGTTTGCTTACAAGAAAAAGCAATTTCCCAGGCATTCCCAGCCAAGTCCCTGTGAACCTACCACTGTCCACAGTCCCATACCACACATCCAGCACACAGCTGGATACCTCACACCAGCACCCCCTGAGGTACCTGAGAGATATTCCAGCTCCACCTTGGGCACTGCATCCCTTTGGCAGGAGAGTGCACACAGTGGCCTTTCCTTCTGAGTAGATATTTTGTGTTTTGCATGCATTCCAAGGTAGCAGCCCCTTTGAAGGGGTCCCTTCAGGAGCCCTTGGGCACTCAGCACAGCTTTCTGTTGCTTCCCTGGTGTCGCTCTAATGAGTTTAAATATGAAGCAGCTTAAAACAAACAGGGGTTGTTCCCAAAACAAGTGAATAGTCAGTGGTTTGTATTCATTGGAGCATTTCAGTCAGTTTTAATCACTACAGAATATGTTTGCATCTGGTCCCAGCCCTCCAAGTCCTCCCTCAGTACTGCAGAGTAATTGAGAATATGATTAAAGTTAATTATTTTAATTGCCCATTGACTGAGGAAGATTTCTGATAGTGCTGGATAGGATCTGATCTGTAAAAGAAGGACCTTGTGCATTGTCTGCATCTGGACAGATCCCCATCAGCAGTGGTGTGAGGGGTGCAAATGAACCCACCTGCATGCTGCAAGCAGCCTGTGGATCGTGGTGTGGAGGGGGCATGGGCAGGGAACACAAGGCATACTTTTTGTCTGAGTGCAAAAGACAGAGTGTGTGCACTGTGCCACTGTGCTTGGGGTGCATTTGGGGCTGTAATTGGCTCACACAGTGCTCAAGCCCAGTGCAATGTCACTGACTTGGCTGAGGCTCCCTTTGGTGCAGCTGTTAGTGAAAGCTGAGGTTTGACTAGGAATTAAAGCCAGAAATACTAGAATTGAAGCCACATATATTCAAGAAGGTGAAATACTTAACACCTAACCATTCCAAAAGCAGCATTTTTGTTGGAGGCAGTAGTAGAGAAGAATGACTCTAGGTAGCTCACCCATGTTGAGCTTGGAAAACTTTGTATGTATTCTTTGCTCTGCTGATCCTGCTGGCCCTTGCTGCAGCACTGAGGCTGCTCCATGTCTCATTTCCCCTCTGGGTTAAGAGTGAACATGCCTTCTTAGGACTATGTGAATTGCTTTCATGATGTGTTGGCATGAAAATTTGTACAAATTCACTGATTTAGTGATAGGGAGGGTAAAGGCCTTTGTGATATTTTATGTGTAACTATATAGTATCTATGGAATTAACCAATTCTGATGATGGAAGAAAAATATACTAGAAAACAATAAATTCAACACTTTTGGCTTAGTGACACTGAGCAGAAGTTTGCTGTAAGGTAGTAGGACCTTTTAGGAGAGCGTTGGCACATGCTTGCAATGCTCTTAGGCTTCATCTAGATGTTTGCTGTGGCTATCAGAGAAAATGGACCTATGTCAGACCAAGGCTGACTATTGTAATGTTCCCTGTGTGTAATGAGAGCAATTTTTAGAAGTTTGAAGCCTATACAGGTCCTACTTGAACAGTATAAACATCCTTTCTTTATCAGGTCTGCTAGTTAGGTACTTTCTTTGCTTGTGTTTTCCCATATTAGCATGGTGATTTAAAGAATTTTAATAATCTTTTTGATTTTATTAAGTGCAGTTGCGAGAAACAGAAAAAAATATCCCTGAATCAAATTATCTGAATTTTCATCTACAGGCATGAGAGAAGCCAAGAAAAAATCATATTGCAAATGCTTTGACGATTGACATTTGCCATCCTTTCTGTTTGGGAGGAGCTGAATCAGACTGTCCTCTTCCTCATACTGCTCAGAGTGGATTTATATCACTGGGGTCTGATTTCCAGGACTCCACCCACAGGCACTTTTTTATTACCCATGCAGCTGTACCGAGTCCAGTGGATTTTGATTTATTATCATGTGAACAAGGGCCACACCAAGCTGTGTGATTCCTGCAGTTAGTTTTGATTTGCACTGATGCAGCTGACAGAAGGAATCTGCATGAACGATCTTACTGTTGCCGTGGCACTTGCATTGTAATTAAAGCCAATGCTGTGTCGTTCTCTCTTTAGAAATGCATGCTGTGCCTGCACCTCTTAGCTCACTTCTTGTGCCTACAACTGTCTGCCCTTCTGAATAACTCTATTCACGAGCACCATTATGTTGCTGGGCATCTGCTGTGAAGTGACTGAGGTCCAGCATGACGTGCTGGGGCATGTGTCCAAACCCTGACTCCAACGAGCTTCCCACTGTTATCAGCTCCAGGGAATGCCCGTGAGCTCAGGGAGAGCGTGGGGTGCTTAGCATGGACAGGCAGAACCTGTGCTGGGCAGGCAAACAGGCAAGTGCAGACAGGTGCCTGTTGTGCTGGAAGTTGACTGCCTGGGCTGAATCCCTGCCCAAGAATTCATGGAGATAACAGCATCTTTTGCTCAGTCCTTTGACTGAATGCCTCCCAAATGTTCCTCTTTCTAGTTTTCCTTCACTGATTATTTCCAAGCACTGCTGTGCAGCTTGGCTTGAATTTAGGAGCTGCTGATGCTCCCAGTGGTGCTGGTAAAGCTGGTTGTAGGAATGGGCAAAACAGCAACTCCCTGGGGTGGCAAAAGACTGCAGCCCTGTGTAAGTGTGCCCAAAGCTCTCAGTGACAGCAGAAGCAGAAGCTCTGAGGGTCCCTTGTGCCCAGCTCTCTTGTCTCAGTACTCCTCATCACCCCCCATCCCCAGGGGGCCAAGACACACACCAAAAGGTTTTGAGAAATCATAATCTATTCACCACCCCAGCACATTTGCCTGATCAAGATTACCAGCCCTAATTCTCCAGGCCTTTCTCCTCTACTGTTTGTAACTTAGCATTTCTTGTTCATTTTCATCTTTATTTCCCATAGTGAACTGAAATGATGTGTACTGAAACATTTGTTCACACAAATAAGGGAAGGTGATAGCTTCCCTCCCTGACCACAGGCTCTCGGTTCTGTTCCAAGTCTTAATTAAAATACTACAGGAAGCAAATCAATTAACAGATACCTTACAAGAAGCTTTATTCACTTACACATGTACACACAATTACTTACAAGTATCACATTACTGCTTTAGTTTATCTGTTAGCAAATGCTGCTAATGAACTGCAGTGATACTGAAATGGGTAGCAGACACCTAGGAAACCAGGGAAAGTATTCCAAGGTATCATTCTTCTCTCAAATAAATTTTACATTTTGTTGTCCAAAATGTGTGGGAAAATTGCTATCCAGTTTCCTTTGCACTCTGACAAATGGCCTGCTGTGTGAAAGTCAAGAAACACCCATATTGAGATTCCTTTAGCTACAGTTACAAGTAATACAGTAGCTTATTCTTTATAAAAACAAAATTCTGATTTATCTGCTCTTATGCTCTAACAGCATGTTTCCTCTAAGTCTCTGACCCAGCACATCAGCTCTGCCTGGTCTGAGAGTTGATTACTGGATAGGAAGCCCTGGTCTCCATGATTTTTCTGAGTGATATTTCTTAATAACACTCAGAAATTCAGGTTGGAATTCAGTCTTACTATTGTTTTGTTGGGTTGGTTGTGGGTTTTGTTTTTTTTTTAAATTTTATTTTATTTTTAGGTTGGATTAAGTCTTTTATATTAGCGGAAAGCTGGAAAGAATTTTATTTATTATGATCTGCCACACTGAGAGCAGGATCAGGTACAAAAGTGAACTTCAAGAATATATGTAAGGTGAGAGATTTAAAAAACCCATATGTCTATAGACATTGGCTTGAGCTAAAAGGTTATGAGGTTCCTATTTATTTACAGGTTGTGGTCTTTGGATCTGGATAATGCTAAATTACAATAAAATTGTGTAACATCCTGGAGTCATCCTGTAGTGCTACGACATAAAGCTCTGCCTGTGAAATATTGGGATGTTACGCAATTAAGTTGGGTCAATGATCAATGCCATCAACCTGAGGCTCCCAAGCCTTGAAGTTCTGCTGGGTTTCCAGAGAGAAGCTGTAGGAATAGCAGAGCATGCTGGCCAAGAGCTCCCAAAGCTCCCACAGCTGACATTGGCTGCCCTGTCTTCACAAGGTGAAAGAAAAGCCTGGCTTGAAATACAAAAATCTCCCTATTTTCTTGCACCTTGTGATAACAATATGCTATATACAGCATTCTTGAAAGAAGAGGATTAAACAGAATAGAATCTACAGCATTATTCTGAACTGAAACCAAAGCCACCGACTCATAGCTTTGGTAAAAGCTGGAAGATGTTTAGAGAGTAACTTGGGTTTAAATTATTTAAAGTACTCTGAATGTTCTGAAACAAAGCTCTAGTTTTTCTTCTCAACCCTTCCACTGTAAGAAGCTTGTTTTTGGACCCAGGCAAAGCAATTTTGATGTAATCAAGCCCACCAGAACATATAAGGTTAGGACAAGAACGAACATGCTGGGAAACTGAAATTTTTCATAAATTCTGATTGAACTTAGTTTTATACTAAAAAATAGGGATAGGGAAATTCTGGAAATAACAGAGTAGCTTGTTTTACAGTGTTGACATGAAGTGTCAAGAGAACATGAAAAACTTTTTTTCAAAAAGGAATTTCTAATTTTAAATGGCCATAATTAATTTCAAATGGTTGAAATCATCACTATCACCTAAAAAAGACATCAGTTCTAGATCTAAAAAAGATAAAACTTTAAACTGATGAAACGTTTTTGTGTTAATAACAGAAAACATGTTTTTCCTGAAATGAGAAGCCTTGTTCTGTTTTAACCTCAAATGAAATATTTTCCAGGTTGATGAAATCATTGTTTACTTCTCTTGAAATATGGGTGTGACCATAAATTCTGCTCCTGAATTATACTGCCACCTTTCTGATTAGCTGGTATTTAACTGACTTCAGAAATCAATCATATAATTATCACAGAATAAAGAGGATCTATTAGTGAACAGAGCTCATCTATTTTATTTTCCTCATACATTTCCTTCATATACATGCTGAGTGGCCTTTTGGGTGCAGGCCATTGAAGTTAGCTGCACTATAAGGTCTTCCTGTAAACAATCAATCAGCCTTTCAACTAAAGAACAAAGAAAAGGATTGGCATTGGTAAGATTCCTGCCTGTGCACAAGAGATTTCTATTGATCCTCAGACCAGGTAACTGTTGATTGCAAAAGGGTTATTGATCTCTTGTCCTTTGGTTTCTTATTGCATTGCTGTCATCTGTGAAAAGAAAGAAAAATCACAGGTTAACAATAACTCTCTGGCTTTGGTTTTACTTGGATTATCCCAGGTAAAACATCACTGTAAAAGCTGAGCTGGGAGATACTCGGATAAAAATCACAGGATTCTAGAAAATTATTAATGGAGATGCTGGAGTTACGTTTCTGAAGTTCCTTTGACATAACTTTTCTTTTACTAGATGTTTCTTTGTACCTTTGGAGGCATCTGGTTTTCGTGAGTGGATTAACAGAACAAATGCATGCCTGTGGCTGTTGTGGTGACTCCCAGATGCCCTTGTCACTGCAGGGTAGGAATCCACTAGCAGCAAGCCATGCATTTTTGGGTAGCATCCCAGTGCTCCCTGTATGGCAGACATAGGACTATTGTCATTTGAGGTGCTTCCCAGCGTTGCCTTGCCACAGAGTGGGGAGCAGCTGAGCAGCTCCTGGATCCCTTTCGTGGATGCACTTTCCCAGGAGTTTATTGCTCCGAGTGCCTGCTGCTGTGGGGCAGCTGCACGGGGCAGCCATGCAGTGTGCCTGGGCCTTAGGCTAGGGTATTCCAGGTAAACCACTGGGAACTGTGGGACAGCACAGCTACACTTGCTGCCTTAGCCCATTCCGAGTGCCCAGCAGAGCCGGGCTGCCAGTGGGAGCTCAGGGTAACCCCACAGCCTTCACTGCTGTGTGACCTTTCCCTAGCTGGACCTGCCTCTGCCACTTCGGGGCTGCCCAGTCCTGTCACTCCACCTCCCTGTGCCACCAGCACCCCCCTTCCCCAAGAACATACCTGTTTTGGCTCGATCCCGAATTCGACCTGCAAAGTGTAGAGAGTGAGCTATTAATTGCGACTTTCAGAGCCATAATCAAAGATGAGAATTCAAATGAGTAACACTTTAGAGTTGTGGAAATGCAGGAACTTATCTTTTCTTCACCGCGCTAAATCTTTTATTCAGTTTTGCTCCATCTAGTGTCAGTGCTTGGGAATACGATCTTGTCTTGAAGCCCTCGACTTGTTTATATTAAATCTCATGACTCCGCAGGAAAATGAACTTCATCGTAGCCCCATTCCTACAATACTACTTAAGCATTTTCTGGTGTCTTTGCTAAAGAAAGATGGCACCGGAGATTTGGTGGGCAGAGACAAAGCTTCACACAATTTGCCTCCTCCTTTTTTTCCTTCTCTGAGAGAAATTTTGTCACGTGTGTCTTTTAGAATGCGCTGCCAAAATTTCCTGTTCACGTGAAATTCGCTGCCCTGTTAGTGTCTGTAAGATTCTGATTCTCATCTCTGCAGTCTGACCTGGGCATACAGTCCACGGGAGACCATATGGTGGGACACAGATAGGCTGGAATTAGAGGCATTTCTTCTGTTCTGCTCCTTTTCCTCCCTTATTTCTTTCTCTGCTTTGGGGCTGGGGTGAGCCAGCACAGCTCTGTAAGCTCTGCACTGTCCTGCAGCGCAGTCACAGCTAAGTTCCCGTTCCACCTGCTTCTCCCAGCCCTTGGGAGCTTCCAGGGCAGCCAGGGAAGGTGGAATGCAGGGACAAAGGCTCACCTGAATGCAGGGACAAAGGCTCACCTGCACCTGCCTGCTTGCCTGCAGACTGGTGGCACACTGGAGTACCAGGGGCTTGTCTCAGCCCTCCTTTGCCTGCGCTGGTCGGGCGCTTTGCGGACACAAGGAATTCCCTTTAGTGACACGGCTCTGACATTACCCAAGAGGTAACAGTCATGCAGTAATATTTTTCAGCTTGTTCCAGTTTGTGGCACCTCCTTCCCTGAAGGAAGGGGCATTTCAAAACATAACCAGGGACCTGACATAGGGTGTGCTTATGAACTTCTCAAAAATTTCTTCACACAAAGTAACAGACTTTAGCCTGTGAAGTGCTACACAAATTTCTGTCTGGATCTGTAGCCACTTAAAAAAATACAGTATTTTTCCCACTTTTAACAACCGATTAATACAGAACAGGCTAGTGCAAAGTGATATGAGCTAACTGAGGTGAATCAGTAGTGGATTAGGTTCAGGGATGCTCTCCTGCCTGTGTCACAGGAGAAGAAGCTGGCAGGGAACTGCTAGGAAGGGAAGTTCCTAAGTGCTTGCCTAAGTGGTCTAATCCTAAGTAACTCAATTCTCTGCACATAAAAAGAGAAAAGAAGAGACTGGTTGGGAGGCCAGTGCTCTTCTCCATGTAGTCCAATGCAATTAGCAAGTCACCCCACGACAGTGGCTGTCTTGCTGATGCTCTCAAGCAATCTTCCCACTCTTGACAGTGCCAGTTTCCGCAAGACAGGACAGTCCAGCCTTCCCTGGTACCTCAGCTCCCTTGTGCCAGATGTCCTTGAACAACCTGATACCTATGAAAATTATTTTTATGTTCTACCACATTGATTTTTGGTAGGGCCAGGTCCCTGAAGCAGTAGCGAAGAGCAACTGCCTGAGCAGAACATACAGCTCTGTGGGGAAGGGCTGGAAATTAAGCAGGCCTTTCTCTAGAGATGGAACATCCTTTGCTCCTATGCTTTGCTCTCCTCCAGGGAGTCATGGAAGCCCATTCACAAACACTTTAAAAAGTCCATTTCTGCCTACAGGGTTAGTTATTCTTCTTATCCCCAGCTTCCCCCTCTCCTGTGCCAGCACAAGCATTACAATGTCTAGTAAATAAGTGTGCAGTAAATAAGACATGGGAGAGGGCCAGGTGTTGTGTTAATGCACACACAGAAACACACACAAAAACCTAATTACTTTTCAGGCAGTGGTTCTCTGTGTTTTTTTCCTTTAGAAGACCATACAAATTTTCCATTGATTCTGTGTGCCTCTGCAAATTGTCCTTAAACCTGTTTAAATCTCTGTGGAAAGCCCTTAAGCCCATAAACTTCCGTGAACTGCTGAGAAGTACACCACGGATCCCCAGGCATTTGCAGCCTAGAGGCAGAAGTCAGCCTTACTTTGTGGTACTCATTGATTTCTTTCAGCTTGCTATTTGTTCTCTGACACCAGGCTGTAAAGTACACATGGAATATGGAGAGTGGATGATTATAAGCAGCAAACAGGAGAAAAATAAACAGCAGTGCTGATACTTAGTGCAGGTTGTTCAAGGCAGAACTCTTGGACAGTAAGGGATCAGGGAATCAAAATAAAAAAACGTGATAGAATGTACACATTGTCTTAAAAATGTTCAGTAAATAATCTTATTTTCTGAGGTCTCACTGATAAATGCTCCTAGGATCTGAAATCAGTAATTCCTTTTTCATAAGTTCAGTGTGAACTTGTGCACAGAAATTAAATATGATACACGAAAACCTGTGAGTTGGAATATGCAGGAGCTCTAATGCGATACTGCTCTTGTCTGACTAACACTCTTGAGTCTCTTGCATCAAGAGGCCCTGGTTTGTGTTGGTTTTAAGTTGTCCTTTGGCTATCATAGCAGCTTTCATTCCTAGCTAATCCCATGTTGTCACTTCCCTGACAAGCCCTAGGCAACAAAAGCTACTCAGTTTGTTTGGCAGACTGGTGCTGCCAGGGAGCAGGAGGCTCTCTGCTCGGTGGTATCTAATATTTGAGTTACCCTGGGTGCCTGTTGACAGGGGTGAAGAGGGTACTCTTCCAGAAACATTTCTTTTTTTTTTTTTTTTTTTTTTTTTTTTTTTTGTATCCAGACTTGCAGCAGCTCTAGGGAAGGGTAGAATTACTCGTTTAGTGCTGGAATCATTTGCACCGAGTTTGCCAGCAGCGACCACGATGGCTGTGGAAGGAATTGCCTCTGACAGGTGTCTGAATATTACCAGGAAAGCATTCCACTGACTCAGCAGGTTTGGCACCAACTCTTACAATCACATTATTCAGAGCTATTCAAGACTAGCCTCAAACAGGTGTGCAGAGGGGTAGGAAGGAGTAAGGATTCTTCCCCGTTTGGCAGCTGTGAAAAGGTCAACCACAAAGGCAGCCCCCAGATCCAAGAGGAGAGCAGGTGCCCTGGGCGAGGTACCCTCCCGGGGAATGTGGAGGGTGACCAGAGA
Source organism: Hirundo rustica (assembly GCF_015227805.2). Lineage (NCBI taxonomy): Eukaryota > Metazoa > Chordata > Aves > Passeriformes > Hirundinidae > Hirundo > Hirundo rustica. The sequence continues at coordinate 18,409,493 of NC_053457.1, forward strand.
GGAGCAAAAAATAACCAGAAGTGTGGCTCTGCCCATCAGGCTGGTAGCTGGCATCAGTGAGGTATGCTGTATCCTGGAAACGGGTTTAATGAATTAATCTCACCCCAGCAGTTTGTGACATACGTATGTGTGTAGTGTATATATAGATATATAACTGTCTTTCAGGGGCTGTGTGTGTCTGTATTCCCTCAATCCAGGAATGGCTAAGGGAGCTGAGAGCCTACAGAGTGTCTTACTGCTGCTTTTTAAAGCCTGCTGTCCCCAGCATAGTGCAAAGCTTAATGTCCTTGATTTTGAAGTGTGTGATAAAAAGATTAATTTCATTTTATGGAAAGGGTAACCTGAGCCAGTGACTTGTCCAAGGTTGTTCAGAGGAACAAGTTCAGCTAGACAGGGCAGTGACAGAAGTAGGAAGAAAAACCACTTTATTACTCTAATCACTGGTAACTATTGCCTCAACACAGAATGGATATTGACATTTTGTTTATGCAAATCTGTATGTACAAGGAATTGAGACAGCCATTTCTGCTGAGATTATTTGCCCTTTTTTTAGCATATGCATACGCATGGAGTTGTTTAGATCATCTCTACTTGTACTTAAATTTATTTGCTATAGCACGCATTATTATGGCATTTGTGAAGCTTTAAACATTTTCCATTAAAGTCAACCCCCAGGATGCAGGCTGAGGAAAGCTAAAGCAGTGAGTGCATACAGCCTTCAGCCTATGCACCACCCACTAACCCCTGCAGTGCTGAGCGAGGAATTGGCCCTCTTCTGGTGTATCAACAGGGCCAGACTCGTCTTGTGCAGGTGGTATCTACTCTGTGGGGTGCAAATGCACTTCTGCCCAAGAGGGCTGGAGCCCTCCAAGTTTGCCTTCCCCTCCCATTCTCGCGACAGCTCTTCACTCGTGGTTTTGGGCCATGGCAGCAATGAGAAGAGGGGCTCTGTAGTCAAAACAGACTTCACAGGAATAATGTGACTGATTTTGCAAGGCTTATTTGGATCATTGAGGAGGTTAAGTGTCATTGCTCACTCTGTTCTTCCTTATATGTAAACCACTAAGAATTTGTGAGAACTTTGTTGGCGTGATGATTGAATTGTATGTAGAATATCCTACCTTTCAGAATGAAAGATCTTGTGAAGGTCTGCTTGGGAAACTAAGAGTGACAAGTGAAAGAACAGCTTAGGGTATCTCTGAGTGATGTTAAGAGAATCTCTTCACACACAGGTGTCAAAGATTCTACTGAATCTACATGACTGTTCTGCTACAGATCCCAGAAGATGAAACTGACTGCATAGTTTAAAAGGAATATTCCTGGGAGAGGAAAAGAAAAAATAGGCTTGTTTTAGGAGAGTAAAGATAGATGCAGGCAGATTTCTACCAGGCTGTGGGTTGAACTTGCACCTGTGAATAGCTGGCACAGTATCTGAGGGGCTGCAATGCATTTCAGTGCCCAGCATCCTGGGAAACCCGAGTTCTCCGTATTGACCCTTTTCCCTTGAGCACCACTCTTCCAATGACAATCTCAGACAAGCCAAAGTCACTTTTTTTCAATTTGTATTTACTTATGGATTTGGTTTGTAAATTTGGGGACCATTTTCCAAAGGACTCATACGTGTAGCTTTCTCAAGTAGCCACTCTAGTACCAAAACTATATCTCAAGTTTATTTGTAGGCTCAGACTCTGGTGACTGACAGACTGTGTCTCTCATTTGCAGGTGATGGCACTCATGTCTATGTTTTTGGTTTCCTGTTTGTTACATGATGCATTCTGCAATTCACAGTGGTATAGACCAAGTTGGATTATTTGGACCAGAAAGAACTCTTCTCATTTCCTAAACAAGATGTTTCTCTTTCTACCTGACTTTAAACCTTTGAAAGATGTGATATTTTTAGATCAGATCTTGTTCACTGTCCCTGCCTATCAGGCTATAGACCTGAACATGACAAAATGCTAGAAAAAAAGATTCTTAGTTCAGATGTTTGGGCTGCCACAGTTCTGAGAGTTGGAATAAATTGCAGATCAACTTTGAAACCTGCATACTATTGCCCAAACCTAGTCTTTTCCATGGCATCCATCTGTGACGTTTATATTTTCAAAGTGGATGATTTCAACTTCTATGCAATGTGTGACACTGTTTTTTAGAGATCTTGAGAACATATTAGAGGCTTTCAGGATGCAGTTACCTTCCAAGAACTCCTCCATTCACCAAAAGAATGCTACAACTCTCAAAAGCATCTTGTGTTTCTCAAGCACAGTCTAGCAAAGGAGAAAGAAGTTGGTGCCTTAGACATCAGGAGGGAAAATATAAGAGAATATTTAGATGAGGCTTTGGGAAAAGAAAATCACCAATGCACTTGCCAAGTACCTCCCAAACTCCTCCTCTCTTCCACAAAACATCAGAAGAACTTGTGTATTGCATTTAAAACCTGATTTTCTACTGAATGATTCACATGGAGTCCTGAATGATTTACACAGTATCCTGCAGAACCCAGAGAATGGCATGAGGAATTTTGTGTGTGCTGTTGCCCAGGCTGTTTTGACAACAGATTCATTTGTGGCAGGTTTAAATATGTACCTTTTCCTTTTTAGTAAACACTCTCTGTCTCTCCACCCTTCTCCTTGTCTCTGTATGTCTCTTTCTTTGTCTCCTGTCAAAATAAATCTGACTGACATGCACTGTAGTTAATTCAAAATATTGCCAGCATTAAATGTGCCCAGACATTTTTATGAATACATTAAACTTGCATGAAATTTTTAAGCATTATAATTTACCAAGCTTACACCAAGATGGCATTTGATAATGACATGAGCTATTAATTAAAAAAGAGGACGTTAAGTAATTGTCAGTTGACATATAAATTGCTGTTTTGTTGGCTGACAGAACCTTGCCTCAAGCCTTTTTCTTCTCAAGTGTTAGTAAATACCCCATTGAGTTTAAGGGCAACCCATTGTGAATTGATTGTTTAAATCTGAATGTTATGTACCTGACTAAGTAAAGTGGTAAATTCTGTTAATTATTTCACAATGAGCTGTCAGTGCCATGTGGGTATCAAAACACTTGTGTTTTAAGTATTTTGGAAATTGTCAAGGGGGATGCATCTGAATAGTTCCTGTTTTTAGTGAAAATCTGTTCTTGGAAAGGGTTCAGTACCAGCTAATTGGGGTTCTGACACAGAGGATGATTATCTGCATCAAGACCTTTGGGTGGTACCAGGCTGAGCAACCCCACTGGCTCTGAAAGTGCAGTGCTGAGCGATGCCCACTCGGAGTATTTCCCAGCTAGGGAAATACTGAGTGGCTGGTGGCATTTGTAGGAATAATGATGTAAAATTTAAAACAAAATTTGGCTGAAGGTGATATTTGGTTGCGTGTTTTATCATTTGGATTAAGTACATTTTTCCTGAAAAAGCATTAATAATCATCTCTGGTCAAGCAGAAAATGAAGCTGTTTGTAGAAGATTTGCCAGTTCTTCTGTCCAGTCCTAAAGGGATCCTAAATCTCTTAACACTGAAGGTTTCGAGTTGCCTTTCCCTGAGGGATTCAGGATGGCTCTACAGTTGATTGGAATAAATTAGATGATTTCACATTATAGACTTCACTTTATCAGAGGTTTTGCTGGGACTAGCCACTGGTCTAAAAATTCCATGAATTAGAATTCCCTAGGCAACTGAAGCAAGCAATCAACTTAGGCCTAATTGTCATATGTCTCTCTAGTGATCTGAATAAATCCTACTAAGGATTAGTTTATTAGGGGCATTTTTAAATGTTTCTATGGCTCTGGTAGCATTTTTATTGTCAGTGTCGCTGTTGGACACAAAAGAAAGACAAAAGACTCCAAGTATTTCAGAAGGCAAAGAGTACAGAAGGCTTTCTTGTCTAATTCTTACCACCTTTTATAAGGTGTTCTGACACAGACTTAACATGATTGGTGACTAGGAACGACACCTCTCTCATCCCACTGGTGAAACTAGAGAAACAGCAAAACACCACCTGGAGAAAGATTGTTTTGGGAAAGGATAGTTGTTTTGCCATGATTGTTTGGAGAAGAGGCTTTCTTGAGAACTTTTCCCTTGGGAAAGAGTTAGCACTGCTAGCAGGATAAAATCCCTTCAGACTTAGGAATGTCAGGCCCACAGCAGAGGTTTCCTCAAAAGCAGTAGGAGGCTATACCCTTTCCACAGATTTTTACCAGCATTATAGAATCCCTTAGTGACCTACCAGAGACTAATACATAGATGCCCTGAAGTGAAAGAGAACAAAGGTCTGCTAGTAAATTACTGACTACCATAGCAGAATTGAAAAGTACATTGATTAAGAAATTACAGTGGATTTCTAGGTTTTTCCTACTTAGCCATAAAAGCGTCATCTTTAACATAAATAATTTTGCCTCAGAACATTGTGGAATTAGAGTTTCTCTCACTGGTCAGTGTCAGTGGCTCTAAGGCAGAATGTTTGCATATTGTGTCACACTTCCAGCCTTAAGACCAGAATTTTGTCATGAAACTGGAAATTTTACTCTACTTTTTACCATATGCCTGTAGACTGGGATAAGGAAACATCAAAGAGGTCAATGTAAGGTCACCATTAAAGACATTGAGTTATGCTGCCACCACAAAGTCAATCACTTCCCCTAGAAAGATCAGGAGATGGTGTAATAAATGTTCAGACTGTCTGTGAAGGAAAATATGACACATAATAAACAGCAAAAAGAGCCAGAGAAGTCCAGTGTGGAACAGTTCATAGATCATCCTGTCTGCATTTCACCCAGGCGGTAAATCTACCACTACCTTCTATGTTTCTTCTTGTCTTTGTCCCTCTCATCACTTTACTCTCTTTTCTCTTGGCTCTGGGCTCTAGCTTTTCTGTTCTTGCTTGGCTCTTTCTCATTCATTGCTCCGTCTATATAGTCCTGAAAGCACCATAAAGTTTACCAGGTAGTCTATGTTTGTTCTTCTCACCTTATCATAGCCCTAATCTATTTCAGGTTAACACACAGAAATTGCCAATCTTGTCAGAGAATTGTGTGTTACTAGAAAGGAAACATTTTGTGCCAGTTACCACTGAAGGAGTATCTCCCCGGGAAAATAATGTGTGCTTCAGGACTGGGGCCCTTCTCTGTCAGGCACGCAAAACACTGAAGCTGCTGCTGCAAAGGGTGTCCTTGCTTTGGTCTTTAATGCAGTGTTTACATATGCTGCGCTCATTTCGTGATGAATGGCTGTGGTGGGGACATTCTCCTATCCAGCTCTCTGAGAGAGGCCAAAAGCCGTTTCTGATATCATCAAGTACAGCTGTTATCTTCACTTGATGAGAATGCTCGTTAATTAATGTTTGGGGTTTCTTAGTCACTTATGAAATGCCTCAAAGGGACACAAAAATGTGTCCACATCTGTAGGTTACCATGATCCAACAGACCACTCGCAGGCCAGAGTCTCTGCTCCTGTACATCCCTTCCCCAATGCCCAAGAAGGCTGGCACTGCTCTCCTGCTGGTGAACTGGTCTGGTGCTCAAACCCCACAATGGCCTTACTGTTGCTGGGTAAAAGGGAGGAGGGTGAAGGGCAAGGAGGTATCCCTTCCAGCAGGAATGATCACTGCATGACCCTGACTCGTATGAGCCCAGAGTAAAGGGAGTTTTCAGAACTGAGATGCAGACACAGTAACCTCAGATGAAGCCATTTACCCAGATTTTGCTGTTATTATACGTAGTACAAACAAAAAAACAACCATAAAAAAAAACAAGCTTCATCACAAGTGTTTGAAGGATTTTCATTTTAAAAAGAAGCTCAGTCTGCTGAGTTTTCCTGCATATTTCCGAAATGTTAAAAAGCCGTTAGAAGAAAATGCCTTTTTCCATGCAGATTTGCTAGATATCCCAGTCCTCTAGAAGCTTGCCATGTGTGTTATGTGCAATCATTCAAATGTGGGAAGCACCATGCATAACGAGAGAGAGAAATTAAAAGCTGTGCATAACAGAAAACACAGTGACTCTTACCTTTTATCCATTCTGCCATCTGACTCTAAAGTGAGAAGAAGAAAGTGTGGTTAGTTGAGAAACAGGAAACAGAGTGGTGATGATGAGCAGGCCTCCACAGAATTTTGAGGAGGCAACCAGGAGTACAGAGCTGGTAAAGATCCAGCCATCCCTTTTGAGGCAAAGCTCTTTGATGTTAGTTGTGTCATGCAACTTTCCTAAAGCCCTTCTTGATTATTCCAGCTGGAATATCTCAGAGCAGTGTCTTAGCTAATACTTTGTCTGGTTTGAGTTTGGTTGTAGCATATCCCCAGGGTATCATGAGAAACAACTTCCAGGCTAAAGAGTAGACTTGGTTATAGTAAAATATGAATCTGCAATTCTAGGCAGTCCAGCAATTCAGACACCTTTAAATTAGTTCTTCACAGGAAAACCAGGGCTGTTGTGCATACACAATAGCTAACACTGAACCTCAGATCTGCTGTATCAGAAGATGAGGAGAGCTAGATCTATGGAAAAGGGATCAGGAGTGTTTTTTTCTTACCTCCAAAGACACTGTCAATCACTTTGGCTTTGATCATGCAGATTATTACTGCTACAAAACCAATTGCTAGAACTGCTCCCAGAGTAACTCCTATAATAACGTATGTGTAATCTGCAAATATTGAAAACAACTCAGTGAGTACACACCGTTAAATAATAAATACATTATTTGAGTTTTAGATGGAACAAAGTTTAAATGCATACCTAAACAAAAAAGCTGAGCCAGAGCAGTAGCTGAGGGGATTCTGGGTTTATTCTTTCAAACCCCTGCATACCATGAAACCATGTGAACCTGTGGCTAAGGGGCTTGAGGGTGTTTTAAGATAATGAACAACTTCAGCTTTTGATGTGTGCAGGTCTCAGCTGAATTTTAGAGCCAGGCCTTTACTTTTACCCCAAAAGCAAAATCCCCCATCCACACTCCTTTGCTAATCTGCATCCTTCCAAACTGTTATTGCTGCTTGCAGATATGCACACATCCACCTCCCAGTCCCTCGCCTCCTGCCTTGCCCATCCGTTCTGCCTCTGTAAGTCTTTGCTGGGAGGAAAGAGAATTTTAAACTATGTGTTGTGATTTGGCATCACTGTGTGTACACAAGGGTTGTATGTCAGGCAGGAGGGTGCCTGTGTTCAGCATCTGACTCCCATGCTCTCTCCTCATACACATAATTCAAAGTGTCAGTCACACAACAGGACTCTGCAGCACTAGGCAAGTACAAGCTCACAATGCTTATCTGCTACACATAAAAAGTATAGAAAGTCTTCTAAGGACATTCAGTTTTGTTATTTTGCCTCTAACCTCCTGTCTGGAAGTGAAAGTCCCACCACGGACTCACCTATTTCCTCCTCTGGGTTTCCAGAAGCATGTACCTTTGCTCTCCAAAAATCTGGAATGGAAATATTTTAGCCTGTTAGGACATTGAGCAGAATGCCATTTCTGTATTTTTCCAAGTTGATTCTAATAAATCTTAAGGTAGAATCTGAGGCTTCCTGCAGAAGTGAAATATTAAAAGTCAAATTAATGAGGGCATCCTAGAAATGCAGCCACACTGCCAGTTTTTGACCAGAAGACAAAATACAATTCCAAAATTTTATGTTGCCTTAGCACCGTTTCCATGGTTTTGTCTCTGCAAGCCAGAAAACTCTGTACGAGAGAAGCTGCTGTAAATAAAAGATTACAGACGCACTACAGCTAGTAAAACATGTTATAAGTGAGGATATGGTGTAACCCAACACCCCTTTCAAGAAAACATGAATCCCAATCCTTCCTGTAGTTCCAGTCTTCAGAATGGGATTTATTGCTGGCAGAGAAGTCTTTTCCTCTTGCAAGCAAATTTAGTGGGCTGGAAGCAAGCCTTTCCAGAGAATTCTACACCAAGTTCCCTGTTCTTATTAGCCTCCTGGCTCTTCCCTTCTCCATAAAGCCACCGAGCCATGGTGCCTGATGCTCAGAGAGTGCAGGCCCTCAGAACGGAGTGGCTTTGAAGAAAACAGTTCATTCCCATATACTTTAGTATGAAAACAGAATCAACATTTTTTTAAAAATGAGAAAAAGGAGAGGCCATGTTTAGTTTTAATGTTGCTTGGTTATTATAGGAAATTGTTAAAAATGTACACACAAATGTTTTTTCAGTGCAAGGATATTTCCACCAAAGCCTTTTCAAATAGTCCCAAATGATGTAACCGATGTGTAGCTGCATGAGGTGCTGGGCCGTGAGAAGGCTTTAAAGGCAGGTGTGACTCCTGCATTCTAAACCTGTGTGCTGCTAAGCTCCTGCAGGTGCTTCAGGCAGAGCACAGAGTCACTGCTCTTTGGCCAGGGTGACAGTACATGTGGCACCAGGGGGGAACACGGCTGCTTTGCACACGTCATCATCTTTTCTTTGGCATTCCCCACCGTAGCAGGGAACTGGGAGGAAGTATTGCCTGGCTGAAACCCAAGGAGAATTCCAATGTCCTAAATGCACTCAGTTTTCCTGCTGTTGAGGTGTGCAACATCATAAGTCCCAGCTCCTCTCCTCCACTTTTTGTGGAGAAATAGTTTTATTTCTTTGAGGTTTTGGGGTCTGTGCTTTCATTTGTTGTCTGGTAAAATGAATGCTAGGAGCATGACTGCTTTTAAACTTGAAGCATAGTCTTTACATTCCAAAACAAGACATCTTTACAGAAATAATCTTTTGTCTGTTTTTCAGACTGCTAAAACTCTTGAGCTGAGTGTGGGCCCTGGGGCTTCCAGGATTATGTCAAAAAAATCTGATATATTGGGTGGCTTACAACGTATTTGTTTTTATTTCCTGGTCTTAATCACATTTCTATTCCAAAATCTTAATAAATTACAAACTAACCTTCAAAAATCTGGAGAAGAGCTTAAAAAAATCTTGAGTTTTAAAGCAAACATATTTTGGGAACTATAATACAGAGCTGAAAGTCTTTTTTTTTTTTTTTTTTTTTTTTTTCCCCCCAAACTTTTTTCTTAATGAAAACGTCTGGAAACTTACTTTGTACAAGTAGAAATGTTGTCTCTCCAAAACGTCCACGACGCTCAGAAGAAGAGTTGTAAGGGGTAGAGAATCTATGCTTACATTGGTTATATTAAATGACCAAAATCAAAGTTATAAAGACAAGGAAATTTAAAGAGAACAAAAAGCTCTAAGGCTACACAGTGGGCAAAAAAGCATAGCTTCTGTTTTTTCCATATTAAAAACCAGTTTCTTTGCTCTCGCCTCTGATTTTATTTCATTATAAATTTTAAAAAAACACCTTTCTTCCATCCCCTTAATTATTCTTTGTGCTCATATGAAGAATGTTTTAAATTCAAGCATAATAAAAGTGATATTGTATTACTTTTATTATCCTAATGATCATAATACATAGACCTTAATGTATGCTTTCTAATGGAATTAAACCAGTGACAGATTATGTGTTTTATGGCAGAAATAATATTTTACACAGAATATTTTATGTAGGTCAGTTTAATATATTGAGATTAAATTATTAGTTTCTTTTTAAAAGGGAGGGAAATTCCTGAAAACCCACAAGACTAAAGAGAATATTTTCAATTCATATTTTCAGTATGCTTTTAATTAACGTTTAATATCATTTACTGGATACTGCTTAAATACCATTTGCTTTTGAAGACAGTGTTAGCTGGATTCTGTTTGTTTCAGTTTTTTCTTGGGTGGAAATAGGTGGATTAACTAATTCAAATACGTATGTTTTTCTGTTTGATCTTGATCTTATCTGCAATTCAGACCGATTAGGGATGTACAAAAACCACCCACTGGCGGGTTAGAAACGATGCCTTAAACTCTGCAGCGCTCTAGTGCTGGATTTCTGACTCTAGACCAACAACTCCTGAATAAACCCTCCGGGACTCGCGCAGTATTTGTTTGCTCCCTTGCGGAAGAGCCGAGCCGATGAATTGGATACCCACCCACTGCTGGGTGACCCCTGGGTCGTTTTTCAGAGTCCCGAAGCGAGTGACGGCGCTGTTCCCGGTGCTGTGCGCCCGGCTCGGGCACGCAGCGACGGACGGGGATGTGCCCGGGAGCCTGCCGAGACACCGGGCTGCCGCTCCAGGCTCCGGGAAGCACCTTGGTTGTTGGCAGCCGAGCCTGCGGGCCGGCTGGCTCCTGCCTTACCGGTGCGGGCCGTGCAGAAAGCGGAGCGGCTCTGCGCGGGGAGCGGCGCTGGAGGCAGGCACGCAGCGGGGAAGCTCCTGAGCAAACACAGCCCTCAGCCGCTGCAAGGTAGAGCTCCTGAGCGAGCGATGGAGCCGCAGATAAACGCACGGCTGGCGGGCTCTGCTCCGTGAGCTCGGTGTGTCTGCGGGCACACCCAGCCCTGCTGCGCACGGAGCCGAGCCGGGCGGAGAGCAGCTCCTGCGCCGCACCGCTGTGCCTGTGCTCTCTGCGACACAGCTCTGCTCTCGCCCAGAGGTCAGCTCAGCCGCGAAAACGGAGCAGAATGCAATTTGGGCATAAAATCAGGGAGCGAGAGGAGCTCAATTTCTCCACCGAATTAGGTACTGTAAACCATTCCCAGCCATAACCTGCAGTGATAAACAGCAATACGAGCCTCGTCTTTCTAAGTACGCAGCACTTGCCTCAGTCCCTTTGCTTATTACCTCCTGATTCCACCTGACTTTTTCTCCCTTCCTCCAAAAACTCATTATTTCTCCTCATTGCAACAGATAATGGCTGGTCCTGTGGCATTGCAGCAGCCAGGACCTCAGTGCCATTTATAATTGAGGCAGCAAACGCGAAAGGAAGCACTTATCTGGGGGCCCCGAGGCGGGGCAGAGCAGTGCTGCAGACCTGCGGACAGCTCTGCAGCAGGTGAGGCAGGAGCGGATGGATGCTGGCTGGAAAAAGCGCTCTGCGTGTCCCAGGTGGGGCGAGCTGCCCCTGTGGGATTCCCCAAGCGTCATGGTGATTTTCTGTGAACGTCTGCACGAAGCAGGGGGGAATGGAGGAGCTGTTAGGTAAAAGCTGAGGCTTTTGCCACCAGAGGGTGATGCCTGCCCCCTTACCAAACGTCCAGGGACGGCAGGAAGCCGTGGGGCTGCAGCCAGCTCCCCGCTCCCGACAGACCGCACTGTGCCTGTGCTCGTATGGCCCCTGCTGCGGCCACGGGCCCCCCTTCTTCCCGCACAGAATGGCGATGAGTGAGAATGAAGTAAGAAACGGGTTGTGAGAAAGCCCTGCTCTGGGCCAGCAGGGAGCATTAGCAGCAGCGTGAGCCAGGACCGTGACGGTCCAGTAAGGGAGAGTCGCAGAGTCCAAAAGCAGCTTGCAGACAGCGTGCACACAGGTCAATTTCCCCTCAAACTCTACTGAAGTACTGTTTCCTGTACAGGGAGAAGGAAACGAAGCGCTCTGCAGGTGCACATCTCATCTGCAGAGCTGCAGGCATTTAACTTCACCGTGTCTTCTTGAGCCCTAGCACGCTGAATAGGAAACGTGAGCCAGAAAACTCAGCAAAATACCCCTCTGGCTCAACTAATGTTTTTTTTCTCCAAGAAACAAAGTTTTAGACAAGATATATATATAATTAAGCTGGGGTATAAATAAGCCCACCAAGCTCAGGAATAGAAACTCTCAAAAACAATGGAAAACAAGTTAGCTCACTTACATAAGAGGAGAAATGCTGTTGGGGCTGACATCCAGCTTGTTAGTAAGGTCATCATGAAGTTGTGGCAACAGAATGGTTTCACCCAAGTGTGCATGAATTTTGTTCTTCTGCAGTGTCTGGAAAAAAAAAAGCTAAAGTAGGTCACATGATTATTGAGAAACTACAGTCACATCCTGAGTAGTTATGTTTGCAAACAAAATTTCCCTTTTTTGGGTTTAACTCCAATATATAAACAGACTTGAAAGTGTTTTGTGGAGAAGGTGGATGGCCAGCAGTCAGCCTGGTTCAGCTGTCTTGCTCTCTAAGGGATCTTTAAATTCTAACAGCTACTTTTATATATCAAAAATGTCCTACCACAACAAATTTGTTTCTGCTGAAATCTTCTAAATCTGTGGATTAGCAAGTGGATTTTCTGTCTTAGAAGAACTTTCTGAGGCATTCTCTTTCAGTGTTGCTAGATTTCTTATGCACTCAACTTGAATACTACCATAATATTTTCAGCAGAGCATTTATTTGAATATTTCCCTTACATAATCAGCTTTTTCAGGAGTAGAGAAGCAGCTCACTATGGCTGCTAAACCATTGCAAGCCAGTTCCCAGGCAGTAACTTCTTCCTAAGAAAAATATCTTGATGTCCCTGGCCTATTTTGCTGTATGAAGCATTGGAACCACTAAGTGTGGCAGATGTCATAGAAGGTGTTTGTCACTCTTTGACCTGTAGTGGTTGGTGTGCACACACATGTGTGTGTGTGTGTAGTTAACTTTTGCTCTTTCCCTGTTGTGGTTCTCTATAGAATCAGAGCTGAAAACACCAAAACCGAGTGAAGAAAAATCTCTGCACCAGCTAGGTGGGAAAGATCAGGATCCTTTTAAGAAGCCCTCAGTGGTTTTGTACCTCATGTTTCATCTGCAAGTGATCCCATGCTTCAAGGTTCCTGAAAACCTCTTTTAGAAGCAATAACAGGAATATCAGCTCTCTTGTTTTGTTTTAGGGCTTGGTGATTGTGGGCTTTTTTTAGTTTGTTTTGTTTTGTTTTTGTGGGTTTTTTGTGGTTTTGGTTTTTTTTTTTTTTTTTTTTTTATTTTATTTGGGGGTGGTTGTGTTTTATTTCACTTCAGTTGCTTTTTGTTGCTTCTGCTGGCCCAAGTCAGCAGTCTCAAGTAGTTTCAGTATTTCAGAGAAGGAACTAAACATCTGAGTATTTGGTTGAAATCTCTAAAGCTATTTGCTTTATTCCATTGTTACTTTTCCACAAATGCTTCAAAGAGCTTCTCTAGGCGATTGCATGCAGCCAACTGCATCAGCTTCACTGTTCTTGTTCACAGCATACCTCCAGTGTGGAAAAGCACTGACCAGAATAAGACAGACTCAATATAATCCTGCCTTGTAATAGGTTTATTCTAATTCTTGACCAAACTGGGAGATGTGGTTTCCAGCACCGTCATCGTTATTAGCCTTCCCTCTATTCCTCACCATCCAGCCACTGGGCAGGATATATATGTTTAATTAATTCTGCTTTTACCTTCGACCTGTAAATAGTGGGAGTAATGTCAGATTTATACGTTATATGAATAACAAGGATTTCTCGGGAGACCCTGTCTTGGTGGAAGAGGCTAACTGTAATTTTCAGCTGTGAGTAATTGTATATAATATAATCCTAAATGATTTTTCTTCTGTAATTTCATTAGAGTTTAGAAATTTAATTAGATTTTGAATCACTCTGAAATAAAGTAGCAAAACACCCAGAGACTAAGTGCAGTGGTTATTTTGTCCTCTGAGGCCAGAATTCTTGGTCTCAAATTGGCATGTGTTCATTAGGAGGAAGTTTGCAGAAGTTCTTGATATATTATTGTCTTTCAGAATGGACTCTGAATAGGTCTTTGGAGAGCATTAGAAGAGCACACAATTATTATACAGACTCTTTTTGAGGTTTAAGATCATCTGCCTTTCATATACTTAATAAAAATATGCCTCTAAAGTTGTTTAAGAAACTGTGGAGATAGGAAAGATGCTACTCCAGTGCCTCAGTGCTCTTCCTGGTTTATTAGCAACTCCAGTACCTGTGTATGATGATACAGAGAGGAGTTGTTTGCTTTACTTTAATGATTAGGTAGGTTTATGGTTATTTTTATTGCTACACATATGAACTGTCATGGTGGCTGTAATTAGAGACACACTAAAATGCTGGTCCTCCTATTCCATCTGAGGTACAAAAAATATCTGTCCTGGCCAACTTTGATTCTCTGTGGAATTCATTCTATGGACAAAAAATGGACTCAGATGGCACTGAGCATGAAGCAAAGACCAGGGCAGCAGCTTATGATAGCCCGGGATAGTTGTGCATTCAAAAAGGAGATTCTCTTAAAAAACAAAAAAAAAATGCTGTGAAATGAAGAATTTCAACAAGACAAAACAGACAAACAGAAAAATCTCTCTCAATAATGGCAAGAAATTTGAAAAGAAAGTAGTAAGTCCAATGCAGTGGGATGCATGTCAGTCCCAAAGTGAAAAATGAAAAAGGAGCACTCCAGGTGAGCAGAATATTCTGTTACAGACTGACCCAAGCAAACATTGCTGGCTGACTCATGTCAACATCCTGTTGACAGGATTCCAGTGTCCTCTGTGTTGCCCTCTTCAGCTGCACGCAGAGTGAAACAGTTCCTTCATTTGATCCAAGGGGTCATTTCCTTTGTTTCATTAACGGCTCTTAATGAGAGCTCATCATCGCACAAACCCAGTCCTCAGGCTCAAATACATGCTTTCAGTGTGTGGCCAAGTAAATCCTGAGTCCAGCTGAAAAAGATTCTTGGAGAAAGGTTGAGAGATTTTGTGCACTTTGTTTGATGGATACCAAGGGTGATTAGACAACCTCAGGCAGCCTGGTGTGTGTGGATGTGCTGCCTTCCATTACCATGCCATGTCACATCATGGAACAAATTGAAGAAAACATGTTCAGGCTGGCTACTGCCAAAAAATCAAGGTGCATTTGCTATGGGCATCCAGAACAAATGGAAACTATGCTTGAAAACTCGCAGCTGCTCTTCCTTTGCTATTTTCTCCATCATCCCCTCTGTCAGGACTCTGAGCTGCTGGGACAACTGGAAGGGATTCCACATCTCAGCAAGCAGCAGAATCACAGATGTCGGGTGTGTTAACAAAGGGAAACACGCCTGCACCAGTTATTTAATGCTTTCCTCCCCTGGCATTAAGGAATACCGTGGGAAACCATTCAGCATTCCAGTCTTGCTCCTTTTTTATTCCCCTCCATCTCTCTTTCCTTCTCCAAGTAAAGGAATGTGTTATGTTACAGAGATGCTGGTGCATTTTAAAAACGTCTTTTTTGGATTTTACTTGAGGGACACTATAGCTTGGCCTTGTTACCAGCTCAGAGAGGTGCAAGGAGGCAAAGAAAAAAGCCTTGGGACATGAACTCAAGTCTTTTGTGTACGTCAGGAAGGAGTGCTGAAGTGGTCTCTGCATTATTTGTCTCATTGCTGAAATCTGAGTGAGCAACTGGAGGAGAAGATTCTTCCATAGATCGTATATTTTCTGAAGCACTGTAAGTCCCAGTGGAGGTACTGTAGCATTTGTGAAAGTGCCAGAGGAATTGGGATGCTACAGGAGGAAGAAACAATCCCACAAAGCTCATGAAAGAAGTAACTGGGGGAGAGTTTGGCTCTCTGAGCAGTGAGTTTTGGACTGGGTGACCCTAAATGAAGGGCTCCAGTATTGTCTGGATGATATTGTCTGGTCCTCTGGTTATCTCAGTCTCTGGAGGGGTGTTTGTTGATAAAGTTCCTTTACTGAGGCAGCGCTGCTGGAATTTTTCCTATGTAGGTTTTCATACGGCATGAACAAAACATGCCAGGCAGCCTGGCTTTGTCATTGTTGCATATTCTGATACACTCAGCTGTGTCTTAAAATACCTTTGACGTGTATGATGATAACTTAGAAAGTTCCTAAGCAACCTCTGAAAATGGATGGGTGTTTATTCTCTGAAGGTGGTGTGTGTGGTAGAGGAGCATAATGCTGTGGCTGGGAAATTCCAGAGCAAGAGAAAAAGGTAAAGTATGTCCAATTTCCCTCCAATATTCTTGCTCTCTTGTCCATCTGTATTCTGTATAAGCATGTTGGACTTATTTAAGGGGAAAGCATGGTGAGTTTCCTCCAAATTATCTACAAAAGAACATATGTATTGGAGTAGAAGAAACTTTTTTTGTCTCTCCTGTTCCAGGTGTAAAATAGGATTTTCAACAGAATAAATTTTCCAAGAAAATATGCTGGAAAGGAAAATAAATGTGGAAAGGTTGAGGGCCTTTGCAAGGGATGAACTCATGAAAAACACCAGTTGATCCTTTTTGAGAATGTGGATTCAGTGCTTCATAAGAGTAGTAATTCAGGTAGTTCATGCCCCTGTTATCCCCTCTTGGCTGGGTCGCCCACTGAATTGCATTCTCATGATGTGCTGTAACCAGGGGACAGAATGATCCTTTGCACTGGCACAGCAAAAACTTGATGCATACAGGGGTTTTGGTTTTTTTTCTTTTGCTAGTCAATTCAACCATCAAAAGAGGGAGCTTGAAATGTCAGATATGTAACTTTCACAAGAAAGCCTGGTAAGTTTCTGGGTAGAAGTGTTCAGCTTGTGGTTTGGGGTGTGGGGGTGTGTGCTCGTTTTAGGGATAAGGAAGCTTTTGCTAGTCAAGGGCAGCTATGACTAGTGAATAGTGGACAGCCAGGCTCCTACAGAACATTTATATTATTCCTTGCATGTACAAACCTGTTACAATCTACTTTTGAAATCTTGTTGTCAGAAGCCAATTTTGCATGTACACAGAGCAGAGTTACTTGAACAAGCCATGCAGTTCCTATTCTTATTTCTTTACAATATGAGCAGTACTGGTGGCATGATATTAGACCTAGCTGCATCCCATTTTGGTGCTAACTAATATTTGCACTTGTACAGGGCATTAAAGAAGCTAGGACTTCTCTTGAGATAAAGCAAACATTGCATCTTTAATGGAATATAGTAGGCATAGACAAGCTGATTCCCTTCTTTGGGATTAGAATTGTGTGTTTTTTCTTCTTTTACATCGAACATGAAAAAAGCGCTAAAAGTAATTAGATCTCTTCATAAACACCAAGTTAAAATAAAGCATCCATTCAGCATTCATTTCCATGCAGGTTTCCCCCAAATACATTACATTATCTGCCTGTGAAAACAGTCCTTTTGCTCATGTGCACAGTGCTGTGGAAAGCCAAAAGCTTTCAGCCTCTGACAGAGGCTTTCAAAAATCTCATCTCTGCATGGTGGGGCTGTGCCTGCCAAAGTGAGTGGAAAGATGTTTATGGACAAAGGAGGAAGGGCACTAAAATTCAAATTTAGATAGCTGAAGTAAGAGAGTTAAATATGTTACCTCCTTGCTTTCTTTAGCCCTTATATATAGATGTAGGGATGTGAAAACCTGTTTTAACTCCTTCAACAGGAATTTAAGAACCTACATTATGGTTTAAGGTAGTTAGAATCCTAGAATCTTATAGGATCTAACCTACATTACCTTCCTGATGGATGAGGCCTGAAGTCCTTCCTGTAGAGGCAGTGTTAATGATAGGCAATTAGCAGAAACAGCGTCTCAGTGCAGAGACACTTTGCCAGTAAAATCGTCACTATGCCTGATCAAGTGACAGCCAAGGCATTCAGCTTTTAGTGTGTACTAACATCTGTCTACATCACAGCCCAAATTAATCTTATGGGAGGGATCTGAAACAAGACTGCCCTTCTCAGTGAATCCTTGCAGCTCCACAAGTTCTGGTAGGTGCCATTCCCCTGCATTGTCCATCTCTGTTGAGCTTGCAGACTCCTACACCCCTGGTTCCCCTCACGCAGAGCACTTAGTGAATTAGATTAATTTGAAGATATCCTTAAAAGCTTTATGTGGTGGACAGCAAATGTGAGGTGGACAACAAGTGAGAGGTGGTCACTGATGGCAGCTTATGTAGATTTGGTCTTCATCGCTCTGTAGAAATCAAGACCTCAGCCATAAGGTGTCTGTTGATTTCCTTACTCTTTGTTTGTCACTGTCCCTGTTTATCGGTCTAAAGCGTATCAGATGAAGCAGGTCAGGGGCAACATGGGGTTGCTTGAAGCTGTTGATGCCATAGGGGGAAGCAGCAGAGCCAGCATGTGAAGTATTCAAGGGCTGACTTCGAACTATGCGAATTTGTAATATGTAAGCTGCACCAGGAAAGGGAATGTGAGGTTACTGCAGTCACTCAAGCCTGTGAAGATATTTGTCATTCCAAAACTATGCTGTTGAGGGCTTTGGTTGAGAGGGAACATCAGGGAGGGTAAAATAGAAAGTGGAATGTAGGTTCTCAGGATTGCTATTAAGAGGCACAAGTGACATCATGACAAACTCATCCCTTTCTCCCCCAGAAGGTGGAAACACTGCACCCCTGAAGTCTTGGTGTGAATTTTGCAGAGTTTGTCTAAATCTGTTCAGTGTACATGGACACAATCTCAGGCTGGGACTCCTGTGTTCGAGGGAAATCTGAAGTGCACTTTAGCCTCTCCTGGGCTCTTATTCTCTCTGTGGGCTCGCTGGCACCTGAGCCTGCCCATCTACACCAAGTCTCTTCATGGGTTCAGCAAAGCAAGGGTTTACAGGGTGAGTGAGGAAGAGGTCACATCTGCATGTCCTTGTTTTGGCTGCAAAAATCTAAATCTTCCCCTTTTGGTGATGAGTATCCTTAAATGCCACCATCCGCTACTGGGATGCCAGGAAGAGTGATCTTTGCAGAGATTCCACTTCTTGCAGCCTGTGGGCTGTTTCTGCCTATAGCTCACAGCCCTAGGTTCTGCCTAGACATTCCCAATGTCAAGACATGTCCAATGTCTCTGGACATTTTTCATGTCCAGTGGTTAATCTTTACTTTTACAGTATTTTTCCTTGTTTTTCTTCTCCTTGACCATCTAAGGAAGTCATGCCTTTATAACACTTGCTTGGAAAGGCAGGCTGGTCTGGAACTGATGTCCTCTTGAGTTGCTTGGATCCATTCTCAACTCTTGGGATCTTCAGTATTGTCTGTTTTCTCCTTCTTTGAGATTTTGCCTTTTCCAATCCACACCTTTGACTGTACTATCACCAACAGTGACTGCATATGCAGCAGAAGGTTTTGCTCAAAATTTATTTCCCTGATGCCCAAATATGAACCAAACTAATAAAAACCCAAGTCAGCACCTGCTACAGTGGTGGAAATTTCTGATTTGAAAATGGAATATTTTTCAGTGATCCACGGGTTCACAGGGTCTGACACTGTGATTAAGGGAGGCAAGGGTTCATTTGGTAGCATCCTAGAATGGTTTGGGTTGAAAAGAACCTTAAAGATCACCTAGTTTCAGCCTCTCTGTCATAGGCAGGGGCACCTTTCTCTATACCATGTTCCTCAGAGCCCCATCCAGCCTGACCTTCAACACTTGCAGGGGTGGGGTATCCGCAACCTCTCTGGGCAACTTCTTCCAGTGCCTCACCAGTTCCAGTGCCTCACCTACCATGTTCCTTTGGCATTCAGTTGTCTAAATCATGTAGGAAAAATTCTAATCTGAGTTACATGTGTACAGTTAAGTGTGTCACTGCTTTGGTGTCTTATTCTGTTTTCTCTATGACTGAAGAATTTCTAGATTTCTCAAGCCACCAGTAGGACCCCAATCTGGCAACATTGAGACAACATCAGTAAAATTACAAGGTATCTTTTATCTTTCAGGAATCTCCCCCATAAGGTCCTTTATGATCATCATTAAGAGGTCATTCCTTCACCCTGACAGCCTCTCCTGGGTGAAAGACAAGCACTCTTACCAGCACTTACCATGGATAATTAACAGCTTAGTTGGGGATTCAGTATTTACTTGAAGTTGCAAGGATGCAAGACTTAGGGAAGCCCAGTCTGATCATTAGTCACTTCTGAGACAAATGTCCATGGAAGAGGTTAGCACAGTCCCTGGCTTCTGTGTGAAGCTGGGACAGGGTTTGAGGGGGGTAGGGATATAGGGCGGCCATGGGAGAGGGAGGGAATGATGGTATCAGAAGTGAGAAGATTTAAATAGATACAGGAGGATGCAGGAACACCTCTGGCTACAGCAAAAGTGGCATGACGTTAAAGGAGAAAGGAAATGCAGAACTGAGGGTCACACTTGAGCTACAGAGTATGAAGTGCCATGTCTGGGGGTGGGCATGGAGGGACTGATGCTAAACGAGTAGGTATATTTTGTAAAGCATATTTGAGGACTCTTAGGCTGAGGAAATTTTAGATGAAGTTTCAAATGTCAGGTCAGACAAGGGGACAGAGATATAGCATAGCAGCAATGTTAGTCTGAGCAGAGAGCCAGTAAAAGGACTTGGCTCATTCTACAGAGCTACAAAGCGCGTGCAGCATTTCCCAAAGAACCCTTGTAGCAATCAGTACCTCTTGCAGTTGCATCCCATGGACTGAGCACCCATATCCCCTCGGCTCTTCAGACTATCCCCGTCTCTCAGTGAACCCTTGCCATCCCACTTGGTGTGATAAAAGGAACTGCTAAAACTGGAGGCTGCTGAGTGTTATGCTGCCTCTATTCAAATCTCAAATGAGCTCCTCTTTGTAGCTCCAGGTTTAATTAGTTTTCATTGCAATATTAATGATCCAAACAAACCATTTTAACTTTCCTGTTGCACAGCTGGAATCTTCTTATTTAGTATTGTACTCTATAAGGGAATCACACCAACTTCCTTTCCTCTCCCCCATTTCTGTCATTAATATGCATTAAAATCACAGTCTCATTGGCATAGAATTTCAGACCTGCTATAAAACTCTAATAATTTCTAAAAATGTCAGGGCTGAACAAATGACAGAGCCTTATACAAATAATACAAAGATGGATTTCTCCTAGAGTTTGATGGAAGTGATGATTAATACTTCATTTATTTACTTACAGTCTATCAGTATTTACAAAGATTTGTTTATTCCTCTAAGCATACATAAAATCTCTCTTGAACTCCATCGTATCAGAGCAGAAATGTCTAATCTATCAATCTTCAGCAAAAATGTCTGCTTTCTCTCTTTATTTTCCCCTCAGGAGAAGGGTACACCCTGCTCTTCCCAGTGTAGGTCTGAGGACTTCACACCTTGAAGTCTTCTCCTATCACAATGGGTGCATCTCACATTTCCCTCTCAAATCCCCTGTAGTGAAGATTTAGAGGAGAGTCCTTTTGCTAGGCTCTGGTGTGTTTCAGCTCCTGGTCTCACTGTGCCTTGTGGAGGCTGAAATAAATTGGATTGTAGGTATCTTCCTGGGTATCTGGGTATCTTCCTGTTGAAAGATGCTAGAGAAGACGAGACTGGCTGAGGGACTGATGTGGAATCTTGCCAGCACATTCTTCTTTCTAAGCCATAGAAATGGCTTAGAAAAGTTGGTAGCAAGAAAACTCCAGAGCTTCTTGCTTAAATTCCTCCTCAGAGCGGGTCTGTTGCTCACCAGATGTGGTCAGTTTTGTCTTTGTCCTGCTTAGAAATTGATGTTTTCTAGGAGCCTGAAGAGCTGTGCTCTGCAGAGGGGCTGTCAGCAGCTGGATAAAATGATTTTCCAGCCATACTGCACAAGAGAGATCAAGATACAACTGTAAAAGTGCAAAAGAGATTTAGTACCACTTACAAAAAGTAATGTTGATGGGGACTTACTCTCATAAGTGCTCACATTGTTTTTGAAAATAGCACTTTGGAGTGCGCCCATGAAGATAAAGAAATGTTGTGTGATTGTTTGCTTTGTCGTTGCTGGCAGGGTCTTAAATTCAAGAGAGCAACAAGTGACTTGATTGCAGAGCAGCATCCCCATGGCCCATGTAGTGGAGAGTGGAGGTGCCCCCCCTGGAGCCCCTGCTCTGGGGGCCTGATGTGGGCAGTGTTTCCTCCCACATGGCCCCAGCCTGCCCCTTCCCAAAGAGGGCTGTCCTCGCAGACTTCCTTTAGGAAGTCATCGAGCCGCACAGGAGCTAAACTCACAATTCCATCCTAAAATCAAGCTTTTCTGGTGCTGTAGATTTGCATGAAAACTAAAGCAATTCAGTAAATGCAGGAAACTAGTTGCATCGTCAAGGTCTCTGGCTGCTGCTGGTGTTGGGAGAATCATCCAGGAGAGAGGTTGGGTACCGAGGGTCAGGACTTCCCTCAGTGATCCCAGGGTTTCTCCAGCTGTGTAGTACTGTGAAAATAAAAATCTTCACTTCCATCTATCCGTGTGTAAATACCATTTCTTTTTCTGCCTGGCTAGCTGCCTGAATAGAGACTTTTAGTGTGTGGGTATCCTGACTGATGGGATTCATGGCCCATTTGCTTAACTTCTGTGACCCCACAGAGGAAAGACTTTATTGTGTGGATTTTTTTTGCCAGAACATTTCTCTGCAGCAGCAGTTTCTTGAAGATTCATGTCAGTGAGATAATTTCGCTAATGCTCTAGTGCTGGTTTACTTTGTGTTTGTCATTCATTTGTTGAATGGGAGTGCAAGGGTGAATGGTAACCTACAAAAGCACAGGACGGAAAAATTGATATGTTTCAGGCATAAGTTGGTGTTGCTGCATTAAATGCAGAATCTTTTGTCTCCCCAGAGCTGACAGGTGTTTGTCCAAAGTGCTCCTGTTGAAAATTTGTAGATAGCTGACTTGTTTGCTCCCACGTGGGAGAAAACAGGAGGATGTGTTATCCCTTCAGAAATCATGAGAGTAAATGGGGTAGAAGAGCAGCCAGGGAAATGAAGGATGCTATCTCCTTGCTCATCTGCAAAAAGTGGAGATAAGCTTCACATGAGCCGAAAGCAGTATCAGGATCATACCCTGGCAGTGTGACGGGGTTATGCAGCCTGCACCCACGGGAGTGTGTGGCATCTTGGAGGATATAGGGAGCACAGCTCCTGGCTGGGCTGTGCACAAGGTGGGAAGGACACATCAAGAAAGAAACATAACAGCAACAGGGAGATAACTTCCCTGAGGTTTCATGTCACCAGTGTTACCTTTAGTGTTTTGTTGCTGTTGACAATACCACAGCACGAAAATGAGCAGTTTAAATCCATTTCTTACTCTGCATGCAACTGTTATTTAAGGTTAAAATTGATAAGATCTCTTATCACTGCCAGCTAACCCCAGCTTACCACACAAATATCTCCCTTACTTGTTTTCCAGGGGCTTATTGTCTTCCCTGGGCTGCCAACAAAATTATGTGTGGTTCCTTCCTAACTCAGTTCCAGCAGAAAGATGAAATTTAGTTAAAGTTCTCAGGAGGACTTTCAGCCTGTTCTGTTCTTCAGAGTCACACCTGGGCCATCCAAAGAGGCCAGCAAGATTCAGAGAGGGGAGATGGGGCATAAAGGCTAAGCCAGAAAGCTGCTGGGCACTAACACTCTCACTGCCTTGGCAGCAATCAGCACAGCATGTGTAATTGCAGCTTCAGGGACCTGCTCTGCTCTTCCTTCAGCCAGCAGCCCCTTAGTGAAAATACTGCTGTAAAGCTAAAATCAAAGTTATTATACCAAGGGATGGATCTACTTAACAGAATAGTTTTCTAAATTGAATTAAATTGCTGTTCAAAGTGTACTTTCTTCAGTGATAGAAGTGTGATTTTACCTCTTTCTGTTCCTTGTATCTCTGCAAAACTGAACCACCTGAGAGGTGCTTCATGCTTCTCCATATCTGGGCATTTCCACTAAAAGTGAGCCAACTTTTGACAGCAAAACATATATTTTTCAGTGATGTTTAAATTAAGAACCTTGGTTAATTTACTGCTCCCAGACTAAATCACATGGCACTTAGAGAAACATAATTTCATCTCATACCTCAGCATGTCTTTCATCGCTGGTGGGGCTGACAGCATCTCTTGAACACACAAGACTTTAGGAGAGCAGATGCTTTATAGTATTTCTATTTGCTTGGCACTTTGAATCTTTGCAACACCAGACAGCTTCAGATTTTTCTTCAGCAGCTGTGAATGTAACTCATGGTTTTGGGGGGACTGAGGTCTGACAGCCTTATGTAGAAACCATTTAATGGCACTTTTCTCCAATTGAAAGAACCATTTCTTGTGCTGAAACAAGTGTAAAATATTATATGTTTCAGGCATAAGTTGGTGTTGCTTCATTAAATGCTGAATTTTTTGTCTCCCCATAGAAGATGCGGGCCAGCAACCTTGCCTTAGGTTCTCTCTAAAAGAGAAAATCACAGATACTCACCTGCAATTTCAGCAGGGGCATTTCTGAAGACAAACAGTACTGCAGGAACCAGGCACATTTATGGTTGGTAATGAATAAATAACAATTATATTAAAGGTGTAGGGTTGACTGGGCAGGCTTCCTATTCTGGAACTGGAATCTCCTCTTAAAATCTTTAGCCATTTGGCTTGTGACTGAAAACTGTATGATGTTTCCACACTGGAGCTCATTGCAGGGAAAAGCTTAAAGCTGTCAGTTGTTCCAAAAGCGAATGGAGACATTAAAAATATCGCAGCTTACTGGGGAGAAAACAGGGTGTGTGGGGAACACGTGTTACTAGCATATGCTGTAGCTGGACTGTAAGTGGTCTCCACATATTCATGAATGATGGCTGACCTCTACTCTGCTAGGGCACATGTGTGCACGTCCATCATGACAACACACTCTGAACTTACTCCATCAGAGGCTCTTGGGAACATAATCCCGATATCTGTCTCCAAATATAACTCTGCTGGTCTGCAATATAAGGCAGTGGGGAGAGCTGCTGCATGGAGGAGCCATTTGGAAACTGCTGCAGTGATATTCACAGAGATCTCTGTGCCTGGTTGATGACCTTCTTCACTAAGAGGCGAATGTCTGCAGCTTGTAAAAGAAAAAGATGCCTCTGAATGCCTTTCCACTTTTAAAAGCTCCTCAGTGCCGGTTCAGCAGAGCAAGTGAAAGCCACATGTGGCAGTGCTTACTGTGATTGAACTGTATGAATGTACGTGGCCATACATCTGGACAAGGAGGCTTGTCCCAGGCAGGGGAATGGGAATAATTCTTGGAGATACCTCCAACATAGAGCTAGAGCTTTGACCTGAGCCAAACCACTAACTAGGAACTGTTTCAAAGTCAGTTCCTGTGGAAATAAGGCCAGTAACACCTCTCTGCCTCAGTGTCCTCCTTCTTAATCTGTTTGTAAAACAAGACCGCAGAACAGTTCACAAGGGATTGGGAAAAGCTCATGTATTTGTATTTAAAGTACATCAGGATCCTTGGAGAGAAGTTCCTTATTAGAGCAATAATGAATACAAGAAATAATAACAATTCTGTTAGCACTGGGAAATTGAAGGAATTTGGTCAGCATCATTTGATTATATCTTTATTTGTCCCGTGGATTACAACAAAATAACAAATCATCCTCTCTAAGTATTTTTGAATATGGAGGATGAAAATTATATATAGCAATCTTTTAAAAGAAAATTAAAACTTTAACTCTGAGGTGTGTGTAATAAAATAGCACTTTAATTCTCTAGTGAGCCATGCAGGCTTCTTCTGTTAATTTATTCACTTCTTTTCTTTTCGTGCTTCATGTAATATTCTGAAGTTATTAATGTGGCAATATATTTGACCACAAAAACCTGCCTTCTAGTGTTGTTAAGATAGTGAATTAACTCAACAATGGAAGGCATTTCTGACTTCAAGGTAAAGAGATCGTGCTTGGGGTAAAATGATTAACAGGACAGACACACAAGAACTTCTAGCAGGTTTTCCCAGGTGTCTTGCCATGATAGGTATGTAGGCTTAGGTCTGTCAAGCCTGTGGGACTCCAGCTGTCAATATTGTGTGTCTGTAGTGCAGACACCTGTGAACACCACACCTGAGCTGCTGCAACCCCAGGGCACAGCAGGATTCCCCCTGAACAGCACTGCAGGCACTGGTGTGCTCAGGATACCTTCCAGTGCCCGGTCAGGGTGCTGGGTGCCAGGCTGAGGTCTCTGCACCACACCTCCCTGTGCAGCACACACTGCAAAATCCACTTGGTAAGGGGCACATCAGCCCTTAAATGACTTGTATGTCATCTGCCTTAGCTGGGTAAACCAAAACCTAGCAGAAGCCAACAGAAAGGGATTTGGTGAGATGAGTTCAGTTCAGTGCAATCTAAACCATATCTTCATAATTCTACAAATACTTCCAGAACAAAGCTGTGCTCCTAGAAATGCCCCATCAGTTTCAGTTGTACCTCTGAGCTACATCATCAAAGGCTGACACTGCACCTTGCAGTGATTGTAGCATAAAGCCTTGACTTACCAGTGCCAGCCTAGGTTGTAGGTACCTTTTCTCATCAGACTCATTCCATTTTCCCTGTGTTTTGGCACTTCTAGGGCTCATCCTGCATCAGTGGTACAGTTTAAACTGAATGCACAGTGCAATTAATGGGTACAAGTTCAGGACTCCCTCTCTGTATGGTTTTGGCAATAAAAGGCAAAAATTGAGGGAAAACCGGGGTTTTGTTAGGGGTAGTTGCTAAGATGAATATCAGGCACAAGGAATGGGACTAGTTAAGGAGGAGCTAAGCTGAATGGTGTATTCTACACACAGCATCAGGAATTACTGAGACCTGGGCTCTGCTGTGGATGTAGCACACGCTCCTGGGACAGGAGAGGCTGTCTTGGCAGACAGCTATAAGGAGCAGGATTTTCCAAAATGTTTTTCTCAAGCACAGTATTGCTGTGTTGGCTCTGGGATGTGTGTCTCCATGCTGGTGGGCTGCACTCATGCCTCCAAAATGTCTGCTTCATGCTCAGCAGTTAGAAAGGCACACAGAAAACTGGGAAAGGGACCAAGAATAGTGTTATATCCCCATATAGATCCATTCTGAATAGTCTGTGGTGATTGCTGTCACCTCAGAGCAGTTTTAAGAGTAGATTAAAGAAGGTCTAGAGAGTACAAGTGTAGAGAAATGCAGAATATTTTCTTCCATAAGAAAGACCATCAGCTCCAGTGCTGTTGTGTGAGCCTTCACTTGATACCTGAGCTCCCTGACTCTTGGCACAAGCAAAAGAGTGTTTGGTTGGTGTTGTCTTTGCCAGGGGCTGGGCAGAGGCAGGTTGCATCACCCTAACCCTTTGCTGGACTTCTTCTGGAGAAGGATGAGGTAAATTTAGGGTGAAATTTTCACTCAGTGAAGAAGAGCTGAACTATAACTACTCTCCTCACTGCTTCCAGGCAGAGAGCTACTGAAGTGGGGTTAAGCCACGGTTCCCCTCTCCTCTGTCCTCCAATCCTCATGCTCAGCACACTGAGAGCTGAGCACATGCACTTTTTACAGGGCTGTCGAATACACACTGAAAGGAAACAGACTTCAAGTCTCACTTAATTGGAAAGGAGCACCTGTCTTTTTAGTGTTTTCTTGTCCCTGCTGGCAGCAGCAGGGGCTCTGCCCAGAAGGCCCTTTAGGCTCCTGGCTGTGTTAGGGGGAGCTGTGAGGTCCTGATGCAGCGCCCTTAGTGCTGGCAGCCTGGGCCAGGGGGAGGTGGGGTGGGTGTCAGCCCTGGGGTGTCACTGCCAGCACCACTCAGCACCCCCGGCTCACTCCATGCGCGGTGGCCCGGCCATCTCACACTGTCCCAGCCACAGCAGGGGAAGGACGGCGTTGGTATGGGCAGATTTCCTCTGTGCAGACAACTGGGTATGTATCTCTTCAGTTCTACTTTCTGGGTGAAATGCTGTTTCCTGACTGATTATGAAATGAAATACAACCTGCTCTGCATATATGAACTTGTTACTGGTGAGGGCTGGCACCTTGTCTTGCTCAAATTTGCCAGCGGTTTCAGTATCCACCATCTCTCTCCCTCTTTCCAGCCCAGCTCAGAAATCCTGATACATTGCAGAGGTCAGGAATGACACTCAGGTTTTAGGGCAAAGGCTGGTCGGGGTGTGGTGCATGCCCAGCGCCGTGGGCACGACAGAGCTGTGCACAGGGCTTCTCCAGCAGGGTGACAGCTCAGCGTGGTTTGCTTTGGAAGGCTGGAAGGGAGTCACTTAGAGGAGAATACTTAATTTGTTTAAGTGTCCTTGATTTGATCTTATGCAATCTTAACCTGTTCATATTTCCTGCTGGAAAATTCACAATGAGTATACAGATATAGGACCAGACCTACAAATTCTAGAGGAAAAACAATGATTTTGATGGTGCTGCTGCTCCTAGTTTTCCCTTTATTCTTTTCTTAATTTTTTAGGATTCTCTCATTATCCCTACCCCCTTTACGTCTCCTCTGGTGTGTATTTCATTTGTATTTCCTTGCTCGGGGGATCTCAGTCATTGCTGGGTTTCTGTCCCCTTTCTAGGGCCACAGTCCTGCCACCTCTCTTCGCCTGTCTCAGCACTTGGTGCGTGGGCTCAGCCACCCAGGAAGGCTTCCTCTCTTGTCTGCCAGGTGTCCTGAGACTGTGATTCTTCCTTACAGGAAGAAGGGAATTTCAGACATCCCAGAGGTGTCTGCTGACCTCCAGGGATGAGGAAAGGAGCCAAGATCAGTTTAAACTTGTAAAAGGCGAGCAGTGGGTGTGATGGATTATGTCCACTGGATCTCACCTTCTTGCTCAAACAAGATACCTGGCACTAGAGTTTTTCTCTAGCTCACATTGTGGACTATTCGTGCGTCCAATACTGAAACAAGTGTTGTTAAGTGTCTCTATCCCCTAAGGGTGAATTGTTGCATTCCTGTGCCCTCCCAATAATAATAAATAATATCTTCTATTTATAGAGCTTCCAAGTTTCCCAAAGAGCCACCTTTGGGATGGAACATACCAACAGTTAGTGCATAGCAACCCTAGACAACAACTTAAGACATATGAATGTATCCAGTTGAAGCTGAAGCTGCGATTTCTTTTGGCAGAAGATAATTGCAAAAATTATTAATTATTATTGTTGTTGTTTATGCAGCTCTAGACTCAAGAGCAATAGGCACTTTTAAAATACTACCAGCAGTTAGAAAAAAGCACAAAGGTATTACAATCACAATTCTGTAATTTGCAGAAGGCAGAATGTTCTAGTAAAAATCCTCCCTTGGAGGGATTACGACTATAATTTTTTTTTACATTGATGCCCAAATGAATGGTAAAGCTGTGAAAGGTGCAAAGGAAAATGTGAACCAGCACACTGGAATTAACCATTCATCAAGGCATCTAATGCTGAACAATTTAAAAGTATTCTTTTTAAAGAGTGTCTCATTTTTATGCATTTTGATACACAGCACCCATTCTTTGCTTTCTTTGTGTTTTCTGATCTTGCAATACAAGCATGGAAATTTTGTATTTTTTTTTTCTTCAATTGTTTTCCTAAAAACCTGTAGTCCTTCAGAAAAGGGTTGTTTTTGTTTTTTTTTTTCAATGGAGATTTTCCATGCTTGTCATGCTCAACTAAGCTGGAAAAAAACTAGCCCAAGGTCTCATCCCTCCTGGG
Organism: Hirundo rustica; assembly: GCF_015227805.2. Taxonomy (NCBI): domain Eukaryota; kingdom Metazoa; phylum Chordata; class Aves; order Passeriformes; family Hirundinidae; genus Hirundo; species Hirundo rustica. Next base: position 18,438,613 of record NC_053457.1, read on the forward strand.
AGGACAGCACAAATTCTGTCTGAAGCAAAAAGCAAGCAGAGCATGTTCCAGCTCCCACTCATGTCTGTGGAATGGTTTCTGTTGGTTAGAGCTGGCTCAGCTGCATATGCCAGGCTGCTTCTGCAGTACACATCAATTTCCAAAATATCCAGCTTTCATGTGCCACTTTGAAACGTGTGAGATACTCCTGCCCTTCCATGGGACTGGAATGTTGAAATCAGAGGGCCTTGCCATCCCAAATGACATGAGCACTGTTAAAAGTGTTGCCAGTGGAGACATCAAACCTTGCCTCTTTGTTCAGGCCTGCCTGCATATGCAGTCATTTTCTTAATGGATTTCGGATACACATTGGGTGTGGGAATTGCTGCTGTTTTGAAACAGCAATTCCTTCTGTCACTCACTGAAAGACTGCAATGAAAATGCAGTTTGAGCTTGCAGTGCTTAAATGCTTCAGTCTGTGCTCTGTATTGAGTGTAAACACTTCTAAAATCAAGGACAATATCTGTATGAGTGTCATTATGGATCAACTAAAAGCCTTGATTTTATGGATATGTTTAGTTTTGTTCCTAAGAGAAGAGTCCCTAATCTCTGAAGGAAGATAATTAATCATGTACCTGTTAGCCACATTAGAATTTCCATCAGTAATAATTTCATTATTGTTTTACGTTTATCCTTACAAAACACTTTTGTAAAGTTTAGACAAAACCAGTTGTGACTTTTTTGAAAATACAATATTTATCTCTTTATTCTCATTATATTTTTATTCAAATATTTGACAGCGTGAATTTTCTAATGAGTTTAGCAGACTAGAAACATTCAGAAAATGCCTGAAGGCAGTGGTTTATATGATCATAATTCAAACCACATGTCTTTTCCTTAATGGAATGATATTAAAGAATTATTTTGTTTGCATTTGTCAGTTTATTGATACCAGCCACTTTAGTACATTTTATACAGTGACTTTCAGTCCCAGGAATCACTTTACTGCTAGGAGTAGTCTCTGATTACCTGGGACTCATCTAATTAATCATTATTAAGGGGTTGTGACATTGTTTTTAGGCCTGGGGGAATTCTCAGGGTGTTCTCTGATGGCATCTCCCTATCTACTCCACGTGTACCACTGACTCCATTCACCGAGTTCAGCTGCAGGGAAATGATGCAAATCCATCCCTGGCTGCCCAGCTGCCCCAGCTGCCTGGGCAGGTTTTGCCATGGGTGCTCTGGGCGGGTGCTGGGCTGTGCCAGCCAGGTGTGCAGCACACCATGGAGCTGGTGTTCCTGCAGCTCAGCAGCACGGCAGGCTCTGTCTCTGAGCGCCCTGCTTCCCTTCCCTCGCTTTTCTGCGCTGGTTGCTTTTCTGTTCCTCATTTGGCTCCTTTCTTCTCAGTCATTATTTAGCACTGTTCTGCAGAGAAGCACATTTGCTATCTTTCAGGCCAGGTTTTTAGCTGTTCTTGGCCTTGCTGTGTTTGCATGAATTCCTCCCGCTAACACTGATAATCTCGCTGCTTGCTAATCTTTCATTCCTGACATTCAGCAAAACCTTGAACAATTGCACATTGGCTTTTTCTGAAAGGATGGACATGAACCTCTCATTCTCTCTCTAGTGCTTTCTGGTTTACTGAATGCCGATTTTAGATTGCTTGCTTTTCTTAAACGTGGCTTAAAGTCATATAATTTTGGAGAGAGAGTATTATAATTACTTGGATTACTGGAAGGAGAAATACAAACAGCTGTTTTGCTTCTTGCAGTTAAGGGGTGTGCTCTGGTCTGCTGGTGGGCTGGAAGCAGGTTAGGCAAGTGTGTTTGCTGTGCCTTGCATACTCCTGGAACCTGTTTTTCTGCCAAGACACACAAAAATTAAATATTTTTCCAAACTTATGTGGTTTCCAATAATCTGTTCCTGAGAAGGATTCTGTGTCACTGTTGGACACGAAAGAAAGACAAAAAACTCCAAGTGTTTCAGAAGGCAAAGAGTACAGAAGGCTTTCTTGTCTAATTCTTACCACCTTTTATAAATTGTTCCGATACAGATTTAACATGATTGGTGACTAGGAACGACACCTCTCTCATCCCACTGGTGAAACTAGAGAAACAGCAAAACACCACCTGGAGAAAGATTGTTTTGGGAAAGGAGAGTTGTTTTGCCATGATTGTTTGGAGAAGAGGCTTTCTTGAGAACTTTTCCCTTGGGAAAGAGATAGCACTGCTAGCAGGATAAAATCCCTTCAGATTTAGGAATGTCAGGCCCACATTCTGAACTAGGAAGAAAGTTGGTTTGAGAAGGAGGAAGTGCAAATTTAAATTCCTTCCCAGTCTGATTCACCTCTGGGCTGAAACCTTTCTCCTAAAACAGGTGGCCTCCCCTTCACTGTCCACTGGTGCTCCAGTGAAAAACCATGCAGGCAGGTATTTTGCACCCCAATGTCTTCTGAACACATTTTTCAGGAGCCTTGAGTTTTTGAGATAATGCAGACTTGTTTTGATAGTTATTGGATTTCTGAGGAATAAAATGGTATTATAAAATTATTTTCTTCTGCTGTGCTTCACTCTTTCTTCTTCTTGGCCCACAGAAAGTGTATTCTACAAAGCAGAAAATGAAAACCCATGTAACTCAGGCAACTCACTAGACTATAACAAGTTCTAATGTTTTATCTTTTCTCTCTTTACCTCTCTTTCCCCAGAGATAAACACATTTGTACCACAGTACTGCTGCAGTACCGGCTGAACAGCGTAACACAACTTCCTCCTGTAGTGCAGCGTACCACAACTTCCTCTTGTCATTTCCCAGCATCTGGGGGGAATCAACCCCGCTCACACTGCCCAAACCCCATCTCTCAGCTGTGAAGGAATCTGAGACAGGATAGGGACAGTGATTCTGTGGAAACTTCCACAGGAATTCAGCCAGTGTGCTGTGTAAAATGCGAAATACCACATGAAATCTGGATGGAGGTATGTGGGGCTGAAACAAATGTCATACAGTCTGCTTCACCTTGTCTGTGGTGGGGTGAGAGAGTGCAAAGGACTGAGAGCAGCCATGTGACACTGCTGGATTGACTAGACTTCTAGCTGCCTGGGCTCTCATACAATCCCCTAAAAATAGCCCCTTATGGTTCCCATCATTGTTTGTCCAGCTATTTTAATTAGCCTGTGGTCTCCGGTTCTTGCTTTGCAATTTGCAAATGGGAAATATTTACACTAGGCCAGTAACCCCACATTCTTCCAACCTTTTCTTAAATTAGAGAGATTATAGCTATGTTTATAAATTACCTAATGCATTTGGCCAAGTAATGTCGCTGGCTTCTGCATAATGTTTTTAATGAGAACTAATTTTAGATCACCCTGACTATTTGCAGGTATTTTTTCCCACATCTGATATGTCACAAGTGTGCTCATTTCTTAAGCTTTAGTTGAAAGACTGGTTTATTGCATGTCCTGGCACAGGCTGAACCTCTCCTGCAAATTGTAGAGAGTGCTGTGAGCTTTTGCTGACATATCCTGATGAGAAAGGAAAGATTTCCAAGGAAAATCAATGCCCAGAAGGCAGATAGGTACTTAGCATGTTTGTTAGCTATTTTAGGTAGCGCAAACCTTTGAAAAATGGGTGCAGGTAGAAGAGTGCTTTACAGGTTTAATCTTTACTTGTAGATTAATTTAACCCTTTTCTGCTGTTTAACATTCTCTGTAGTTTCTTTATTGCCACATCTGTCTTCCACTCTTGGCAGAGTGTTTAACAGTGAAGCAGTTATCCAAAAGCATCTTTCTGGGGTTCTTCAGGTGTGGTCACTGAACATGAGGTGGCTGTGTTACTGGTAAAGCGAGAATGCTCCTGGCTGAAACACCAGTTTGATTTAGGGGGAATATGCAGGCTGAGGTTGTGACTGACATCCTTGCCAAAACTGTCTCTGAGGCCATCTTTTTAGAGTCCTTTTAGGCTGAATTCTGTCCCTAAAAGCTGAAAGAGAGATGCTGAGCCCCAGAGTAGTGCCATGGTCGGGCACTTCACAGAGTTTTAGGATGAGTGTTCCAGGCTGGAATCCAGACAAGTTGTTTCTGAGTCAGCTGAGTCTGGCTGCTATTGATGGCACAGCAGCAGGGAGAGGAGATCAGGAGATCAGAAATGCTTTTAAAATTGCATTTAAGGTCTTATTCACAGATGGACTAAAAGATGGTGGAACCAATGTCTGCCAGTGCTCATAAAAGCAGTCAAAACCAAAATGTAGCAAAGTTTGTTGGTGTCATAAGAAATCTGATTTCAGAGAAGAAAGAACCATTTTTTTAGGAAATAATATCTTTTACAGCTTTCAGAGGGCAGGATGAAAATAATTTTGACATTTTATTATATTAAACACCATATTATAAAATTATGAAAGACGAAATTAGGGAAATATTTGTTTTTCTTGAACCCTTCTCAGAAGGTTCTCCTCTTTTTCCAGAGCTTCCTTTTGCAGAGACTTTTTACTTTGCTAGGCTTCATTCAAGGCTTCAGTAAGGACAAATAGGAAAAAAATACAATGGCTTAAAAAAATTCTCTGCTTGTCAGAATTCTAGGAGTTCCTAGAGTTGGGACCAATGAACTACATCTTCTGGAAAGGTTTGGACTCTAAGGAATAGACCTGGGGAGAGGCTGTGGATGAGTCTTGCATCTGTCTCATTGCACAAATTCTGCATGAAGGATGGATAAGCAGCTCTTCCAGAAAGGAGGAGAAATGTCCCCAAGGAAAAAGGCCACAGGACTGCTAATGGTTGTCAGGTGCTGGGGGCCCTTATGTCGTCACATACATCTTCTCGACTGGGTTTGTCAGGACAGAATCTGGTTCAGATCAGGATGTGTAAGGGGCTGGACACAGACAGAGAGGAATATGACCTGTCATCTCCCCTGACACCATGTGCAGCACAGCCCGTGCTGGCTAGGAGGAGGTGCTGAGCAGAAAATGCACCCTTGATCTTGCTCCCCTTTGGGAGAGAAAATACCTGTAGCAACAATTCCCTGCTTCATTGCTTTTGTTCAGCTGATATGACCCAGATTTGTTCACTGTGATAACAGTCAACAAATCATTCAATCTGTGGCTGCCAGGTAAGAACTGAACCTGTGTTGCTCTGGTGGACAAAAAGTGCTGTAAGCAAACAACTGAAAACTCAATAGCCCTGTTGCTCTCATGGGTTCCTAAATTGGCCCCTTGCTTGTTAATGCCCTGAGAATTATAAAGCATTTAATTTCTGCAACTAAAACAGTTTGATGTTTGCGTTTTCCTAGTCCAGGGTGATGTTTTCATTTCTGTTTATAATCAGTTCCACTTTTTGGTTTCCATGTACCAGGGACTTTTTGTGTATGATTGGTGCATTGACCCCTTGGGGTCTGCATACTGCTTCTCTGGGATTTGCAGCTAAGGTAACAAAGGAAAAAAAAACTGTCTCTGTCAGTAGGGCAGAACTCCGTTTATTTCCCTGGAGAAACTGTTGGGATGAGACACAAATCAGAAAAGGCTGAAAGCTACTGCTCTTGCATAAGGCTCTTTTGTCAGAATTCTCAACGTTGCCAAGCATACGAAGTTTCAAGTGTGTGAGTGAAAGATGGAGTTCATTACGCATACAAACATACATACATTTTCCATTGATATATTTGTGCAAATTGCATAATGTTTTCATACAAGTTTAAAATCTCAGTCCAAATGGCTGCCTAAAAAACTTCAGTGTGCTCTATTATTGCTCGACACTCACTGAAATAAAGCAGCAGGAATTTTTGCTTTTCAAATTTCCTGGGAGCGGGATAACAACATCTAAGTGCCACTGGGTTGTGTTTCCTGTGTGTTATTCAGTAATTTTCCCCAGAAGTGGTTTAATTTTAATGGCAGGCCATCTGATCCCAGAGTCTCATCTGAGCACTGAATTAGCAAATATTTATTATCATAGTATTTGAACAAGTTTAATGCCTATCCCAAGATTTGAGTCCTTTCAAAGCTGGAGTCTGTGAACCACATTAACCATGATGTTAATGTGTTAACCCCAGTTGCTTTCATGTGAGAGATCTGTTCTGGATTTTCCAAGCAATCAGCCAACTTTCCTGCATTAGCAGTTACCATTTCCATAGGGATCTTTCTAGTTGTGATTCAGCCTCTCAGCAGTTCACAAGTTCAGGCCTTACAGAAAGCAGGGCTATACCTGCCTCTCTTCATAGACAGCAGAGATGGTTTATTTTTAGCATAAGTATTCCACAAATACATTCCTCTCCTCTTTAGAAATCTGTGGGAGAGACAGACACACATACAGACAATTTTGCCTACATTAGTGGCAGTGGGTGCCTGAAAACTACTTTTTCCACTGTCTCTTGTAATCCCAAATATTTTTTTTTCAGCGTGCCCCAGTTCTCTCTTCTGTCTCAGTCCGTAGGTGCCATGACTCATGACACACCAGACCTTTGTGCATAAGCGCTCTTACAGGTGCAGAGCATGGGAAGCTGTTGGAACTCTGTAGTTCCAGGGCAGATCTTAGCCCTTAGAAGTGTCCTGATGTTTGGCAAGTTAGGATGATTTAGGAGAAATACTTGAGCACCAAAAGCCCAGACCATGACTTCAGGAGAGTCGTCTTTGCAAAATCTTCCTGCTGGAATCTGAGGTGAAAAATACACCTCCTCCAGGTCAGGAATTCAAAGCTGAAGGTTTCTTTGGAGAAGGCAGGTCATTATTCCTCCAAGGAGGGGTAAGCCTAGGCTGCTCTTGGCTCTCAGGGACAGTTAATTCATCACAAGTGTCCTGGTGTTCGGAGATTCTCAGGCAGCAGAAACTTGCTCATGCTGTAGCAATGTGATTAGCAGCTCTTTTTAACATGCTTGTGTGGAGTCCTGCCCTGCCATGGAAGCAGGGGCTGGGCTGTAATCACAGGAGATCCTGCTCTCCATTTTGCTATAGGCTGTGGTTCAAGTCCAACACGATGCTGAACTCCAGTAAGATGCTGCCTGCACTCATCGTGGCACGGGGTGCCATCCATTGTTCAGATCTGCCGTACAAAAACGTAGCTTGGTGACTTCATGGCATATTTCCCCCATTATCCAACATCCTATTGCAGAGTGCCAAATGAAACCCAACGCTGGCATGTGCCTTCCATGATCTTGTTTGCTTTGGAAGGACAGTGGAAGAGGTCCTTACTCCAAGAACTCCAAGAACACTGGCTACATGTGTCCAGCCTTGATGATGAAATGAGCTATTTATGAGGAAGCACCCATAGGACAGCAATGTGTTGCTCGTGTGCATATGTGCGCAGTATTTTTAGTGGTGACCCTAATAAACACTTTGCCTCCCTCCTGTAGGTACAAAACTGCCGTGCTCTAAGGTTTGATTCACTGGCAGCAGCGAGCCCGTGGCACAGCATTGCTGTCTATATTAGTTATCTCTGAAGAATTACCAATGGCCAATGTGAATGTAAAAATAGCCGATGACTGTTTGTTTCATCTGTCTGTTACTCGACACCGCGTGGTTATTCCAATACGTATGTTTGCCTCTTCCCCACCATGATCTCCGTTTGGTTTCCCCTTGCCTTATAACTATTTAAATACATTTTACTATCTTCGGATTCCTTGCTCATTTCACTTCACCTGGCTGGGCAGGTCTGCACGGGCTCAAGGGTTAGCTCCTCCACTTTTATTGTTTTATTTTTTTAACAGTCATCGTTTTTATTAAAATAATCATGTTCAGAGGAAGAGTCCGACACACATAAATAATGAGAACTGCTAATAGTAAGCAGGCTGCTCTAAAATGTGCTGGGGCTTTGACTTAAGGGAAGAAAGCACAGCGCTGCATTGTTCCTATCAGGAAGCTGGAGCACAGAAGGTAAGGCGGAAGCATATCAGTGTTTTTAGAACAGGGAAATTGTGGAGAATGGTGGGTTTTGAGTGTGTGAATGTGTGGGCACTCGAGGATCAGTAATGCAATTGATCAGACAGGAGAAATCAAACAGTATTTAAATCTTTTCTTTAGTGATTAGAGGTGGAATGTCCTTTAATTCTGTCTAGCCTTTTTTTTTTTTTCCTCAGAGAAATGCAGGATTGTGTCTGAAAATCTGTGTGTGTGGAAAGGGACATACACATAGATTTGTTTGCAGTGAATACTGTTTATAGCTTGTTAGTATGTTGCAAAGGGGCATGATCTTTTTAAAAGATCACTAAATTGATATGAAGCTCCATTTAATTCCGGCACATTGTGCTGTAAACAACTTAAAGGAAATATACATTGGTTTTACTTTTGGTTTTACTTTCCAGGTGATTACTGCCTAGAGATAAGCTAGTCTTTAAAACTTTAGTCTTTAAAACTGATTTGTATATGATTTAGAAGGCTGTTGGATGTTTCTTCTTTTGGAACAAATAGGAATAGAATAATTTAAATATTTTATAAGAAGTAACTACAGTGCTACAGAGCCTGAAAAAGTAAGATAGTTCAAATACCTATGCAGGGCTAAGAGGCCACAATAAATTACTATGACTATGACTTGTATCCAATTTTAATTGTTGAAAGAGTTCTTAAATGGCATAGGCTTTTCTTGCTCCAGTTGCTGCAGAACTTCTTAGTCTGCTATCCCAAGGAACTGCATTTTTTTTAGTCAGAACTCAGTAGCAAAAAAAGAACAGAAAGAATTAAAATTGAGCTTGAGAAGTCAAACTGCTTATGCTTTTTTAAATGGCTTGTGAACTGGCAATCTGGTTAAACCTGAATAGGAAAAAGTTTTACAGCAGCAGACCAGAGACTGGTTCACGCTAAATTTGCTGAATTTGTACAGTACCAGCTAGAGGGTTCCTCTGTAGTGCTCTGCCACTTCTGGGAGGGAGGCAGCGGAGAAGAAAAAGAGAGGAGATAAGAAGGGCAAATAAGCCTTCTGAACAGGATCAGTCTGTGGCTCTCTTCCTTCACTTCTTCAAGGAAATGACCACTTAAAAAGCAAATGTCCTCAGTTAAATGCTTGAAGGATGAGGTCTGTGACAAATACTAGATGTAAAAGATTCCCAGTACACTGGAGCCCCAGCTACATTTCTCCATCCTTCCATGCTTGTCATTAGGAAGGTATTTACATAGGCATTCTCAGCTTAGTTACCAAAACAGTTGTAACTTGAAGGCCACAGCTGGGTGGAAGTTTGCAGGTGTAATTGCATCCCTGCACTGCCAGCCAAAAGCACACAGAAATTTTGCTCTGTAGCCTTTTATTCCTACCTGCTTCTCTGAAATGCTTGTCTCACGTGTACTTGCATTACAGAGCTGTGGAAAAGGTCCAAAAAACTGTTAATCCCTCCAGGACCAGAAACAAAGTCAACTAACCCTATGAGCCATGCAGGGGGAGAATTCCACTCATCTGTATCAGTCTTTCTTTAGTCCAGCTGAGTTACACACAGAAAGTTGCTGGCAGAGGCAAATTCTGCAAGCGTTTTTTAGCTGCAGGCTTGCCTGCAGCTGGGGTGCCAGGTCACACAGAGCTTTGGCTGCTCCGAGCAAGCGGGTGAGTTCTTGGCTTTTAGAGATAGCTGTGCATTGCTTGAGGTTGTGTCGCATTTTGGGATCAGCTGTCTGGGAGCCAGCTGACAGGTGTGTGGGGAGAGGACCACAGTGGGAGCTACATGTGTTCACTCACAAGGGAGCTTTACCCTTGGGATAAGGTTGTTCCTCCTCAGTCAAGCCTCCATATGCTTTTGGATGTATCAGTGATGACTTACACATATCTGAAGCTGTGTGTGTATACATATGTATGTATGTATATATTATATATGTATATTTGTGTGTGTGTGTGTTGAGCTTGCTGTGTCATGACTCTTGCTGCTTGCCAGGTTTTTATGGCTTTCAAGTGTGTATGGTGGAAGAGACTGCCACCAAGACCCCTGTCCTTTAGCAGTCTCAGAGAAATTAAGGCAGCATTGAAGCTGTAAGAGGAAAACCCTTACCTAGAAGTAAGGTCTCCCTTGGGTTTCCCTGCCAAATGATCCTCTTTGGACAGGAATAGAAAGCAGGTATTTAATTACAGTTCTAGGTTTCTTTATCATCTATCACCTGTGCTTGCAAATAAAGTTATACAAGAAGGCAGTAGCTAGCAATGATTAATCTAAATCATCTGGTAACAGTCAGACATATCTTTTTTATGAGCCAAGAAGGTCAAATATGGATGCATCTTTATTTCCAGCCTCTCATATAACCACATCCCATTAGTTTCAAGGATGCTTTCCCTGTAGCCTACACACTGTGTCAAAGGTTGTTTTGGGGACTGTGATAATGCTTTGACAGTCAGGTACACCTAAGTCATCCTTTCCACTTGCAAAAGACAGATATGAAAATCCCTGCAATCTTTTGGAAGAATCTCTCAAAGAGATGTATGTAGTTAACATTTGGCTACACCTTAACATGCAAAGTCAGCAACAGTCTGGCAGTCTCTGGCAGTTTGCAGCTACTGCAGATCCTCAATCTCAGATGTGCCTCTGTCTGTCGACTTAACCTGGATCTGACATAAGCTGTCCTGCCTCGAGGCCAGCTTGGCTTGCTTGTCTGCTTTGTTATAGACCCATGTACAGTTTTGCACTCTTCTGATGGCTTTTGTTCTGTTGAGGTGTATTTCATGTGTCCTTGTCTCTATCCTTCACATATTTCGAAGCACAGGGCTTCACTGTGCAGAAATTGCAGATAAGTGCCCAGGACTGCCCAGGATGCTGATGGAGAAACAACATCATACTCAGAGGGAACTGACATCTGCAAGCTGCGTCAGGGTTTGTGCTGGAGCAGGGTTTGTGCTGGGGCAGCACTCCTTATCATGATATTGTTCACTGAGACTCTTTGTTTCGACTGATCTGCTTTCAAGTAGCGATATTAGGACTTGGTCTCTGTCTCCAAAACTGAGAAATTAGTCTTTGACCAGGCTTGTGAATTGAATGAAGCCATAGACAAGTAGCTAGAATTGCCACCTCTGTGATGTGTGGGAGAATTGAGGAGAAGGGATGGGAAAGGAGAAGCAGCTGCTGACAGCACTAGGCAGACGGTGATGCCATTGTCTGTCTGCAGGCTCCCTCAGAGGGTCTAGGGAAGCCCTGTGCTGACAGCATCATTGAAGCTGCTGAGGGACTGACTCTACTGGAGCCATCAGAGCCTATCTCTCGGGGAACAAGTGTGGATTCTGCTTGCAACTCTTGATGTTTCCTTTTCTGTCTTTTGCATATATCCTTTACAGAATAATCACAAGAAACACCATAGCAAGTGCATTAACTGTGAAAGAATGAGGAATTGTCTTGGAGATGCACCATTCAATCATAACAATTATTCAATCTCTGCATAGGGAGCCTGCATTTCCCAGGGCAAAACCAAAACAACTCCTGTGCACAATGCAGGAAGAGGGAGCTGGAAGGAACTGGCATCTTGTTCAGGGTGAGATTTTTCTCCTGGTTTTTGCTCCTCAAAAGGAGGAAAGTAGTATGGCCTCCAGAGATACCTGGGGCAAGGGTGAGTGGGCTCTCTCTGCCCTCTCAGCATCCTGCCATAGGTGTGTAGCTGTCCCATGGCCATGCTCCAGATAGCAGGGAGAAGGCAAGCCACAGCTTTTGTCCTTCGACTGGAATGGCTGTGTTATAATCACAAATGGTTGAGGAGCAGTTTGTCATCACAGGAGAGATGTTGTGTGAAAGGATGTTTGTGTGCTTGAGTCATGTGCTCTGGCAGGCATGGAGTGTTACCCTCCCTGCCACACTGCGTGCTCAGGAGTGGAGCTCTTTGGGTTGCATTGGAAAGTTATTGAAAGGGAGTACTAAGTAAGAAATAGCTCTGTTCCTGCATCCTGAGCCAGAATATTTTGAAAATCAGAGCTTCCACCTTCTCCCCCATCTCTGATACGTACACCTTTTGGTCTTTGGCAACATAAGACAGGTATTTCGGTATACTGCCTGTCCCTAAATCCTGTGGAATTCAGGGAGTGAGAAAACTGCTTAGAAGTTGGAAAAATTTTGAACCAAGCACGAACAAGCATTTTGAATTCTTTTCTTAAAAGAAAACAGATTTGACAAAGTCTTTGTCCAAATCTTGAAAATATCCAGAAGTTATAAAGAAAAAGAGCAGACGAGACTACCAGTAAAGGAATAATCCTTTTTTTCTGCAAGCCTGTTATTTCCTGAGACTGTATCCTGTCAAGAAGCTTAAATGGTTTAAGTGTAAACTTGACAATGTTGATGGTATCAGTGTGTTGGGGCTGATGAGCAGAGGGCAGTGTAAGTGGGGGATGGTTTCAGATTCCGCAGCCTGGAAAGAGACGTGAGGCATGCCTTGTTGCTAGCTGCAGATTTCCTTGTGTAGGTCACAGAGGAGAATACACCTGCCTCCCATTTGTGTCCAACATACTTGCTGACATCATTACAATTTTCCCATGACAGGGACTGGGACTGTCTGGTGTTCTCCTCATTACAAGGCATCCGAAACAGTATATTGTTTTCTTGACCATATATTTTATTTCCCTTCCCCCTGTGTCATCTCCCACCTCTAGCCATTGCAATGCCATGATACTCCACATGTTTCCCTCTGCTGTGGGATAATCTCCTTTCTCCCATTCAGGAAGTGAAAACTCAGAAGCTTTCATCATCTAAGTCTCACTTGAGAGTGAATGGAAGGAGATTAATACCTGTCTCATCAGCCGAAATCTTTCCAGTGATCAGTGAGGGTGCCATACCATTGTAGTGTCAGCTGTCACCATCAGCTAGTGAGGAAGGCTTGAGTTTTAACAATCTTAGCAAGATTTAGGTATCAAGCACCTGAGATGAAGCAGGGATTTTTGCAGTCAGCCACCTCCAAATTTGGCTGGATTTTGCTATACAATGTAATGCCAAGCTACAGCACTATACTCAGTTGAAAGGGGGATGGAGAGAGAGAGCTCACAGAGATTAAAGTACCATGAGCTATGAAGGGCAGTGGGAAGGCATATTTTTGCCTTACCTGAGAAAGGTTAAGCTCTTCTTGTGCAATTCAGAAAACACAGATTTGGTTCCCTGCCCTGCACAAATGCTCTCTTTGATCTTGGACAAAATCAGCCAGCTGAAGCTGGGCCTTAACTGCTGATCTGTAAGTGAGACACAGCTCTTACTAGCAGTGGGAGAGTTTGCAAAGATAAATAGCCACAAGGTGTTCATGTACCATATTGCTGAGGAGCTGTATAAATATCTTGGTGTATAGTGACTGACCTAGTTACAGACAGTGGCCTTTTCCAGGCGGATATTTAATGCCAAGAAATGCACTGTTTGGGTTCAGTTCCTTAAATGTCACTTGTCTGTGCTGTCTTCAGGTCATAAGATGAGCATCATCCCTTTTGCCTTGTGTTTGTCACAGACTTGTGCTGTTTGTCAAGTGCTGCACCTGCCCTTGGCCTGTGTCAGTCATGTGCTCTGTGCCTTTGACTTCCCCTGTCACGTCTGCTTGCTACCGGCTCCTCAACGGCAGTGAACCAGGAGATGGAGAGGAAGAGCAGGAGTTGCAAGAAAGCCTCAGTCCAGATACAACTCTTTCTGAGAGACATCTCCTTCTTCCAGACTTAACAGGCCTGTTGGCAGGATGGGGCATTTGGAGGACATTGGGAAAGGCAGTCCGGAGACCGGCTGGAAATAACTGTTGGGTCTTTGCCACTGAACCAGAAAGGGAAAGGTAGAGACGCTTGTAGTCTCTGTTCCTCCCGTTTTTCTGCATGTGAGGTCTTCATCTTCCAGTGTTTGAAGCTTTGTGATCTGAGCTGGAAAGGTAAGCGTTTCAGCTGGGGCTGCAAGAGGTTCACCTCCTTTGAGGAAAGGACACAGCAGGATACAGAACACCCAGTCATTAGCTAGGTACGTTTCTTCCTTGTGATCATACTTCCACCAGCCTACACTGACCTTTCTGGAACTGATGAGACCCTGGTTCCAGCTCCCACTGCAACAAATGAAGTAGCTTCAGTAGAGCTCACTGGAAGAAAAAGACTTCAGTTCATTGTTCAGGAAAAAAAAAAAAAAAAAAAAAAAAAAAAAAAAAAAAAAAGGAGGTTTGATTAAACAAATAAAATCACAATCATATTCATTTTAATGACATTTCCCCTAGAAAGATAATTGTAAATTTATGGGCTTTATAATTTGAAATATTTACTTAGGGAAATTTCAAAACAAGATTGCACTCTCTGTTGCAGTACCATCAGAGTATTGTTTGACATAGAAAATAAAGTGAAAGGTTTCAGTTAATGTTAAATAGCATACTTCTTCTTTGATTAAAGGACAGTAATAACATAATAACTATTACAGTATATATAAGTGTTATTTCTTACAGCCTTTTTTCACTAAAAATGGTGAAATAATCTAAAATATTTTAAAAAATTTTGAAATTACCAATTTAATTTCTCTTCAGAATCTTTATTCCATATGAATTTTGAAAAGCTATCTAAATGAGAACAACCTCTCTTAACACATACACAAACATATTTCCAAAAGTTGATATTGTCCACATGATGGCAATTCAGTTTGGCAGCCAGCTCTGCTGCTGCAGTCTGGAACTATACCATGCCTACCCCAGCACTCTTAGGTCTATGTATGTGAATATTGCATAAAAGAGCAAAACTGCTTTATCCCAAATGTACTGCTATTTTCAGTGATGAGCAATACAGGTTAGAAAATCAGAATTATCCAGAGGGCACAATTTGGTGGCATAGCAATGTGGTATTCGTTCCAATGCCTTTCCTTTGTATGTTGGTCTAAATGCCTCATGGGGGTGAGGTTTTGCTCTGTGCAGATGTTGAATTTCACTTGCCTGTGGTTACAGTTGCATATGTAGCTTCTGGACAGTGCACTAGTGTTGGCTGAGGAAATAGATGTATTCAGTCACCAGTTCTGTTCTCAGTTATTCTACTGACGTCTGTAAAATGACTCTAGATTTATACCGGTGTAACTGAGAACAGAAGTTGGCCCAAAGTCAAGAACAGTCTCTCCTCCTCTCTGGCCCAGAACAAGCCGTTCGAGATGTAATTGCCAGGCCAGTCCCTCAAGGGGAATGGACCCACTTCCCTACACTGTTTTGCTTCAGGCACATGGCTTCTTTGCCTTGCTTTCCAGTGCAATGATCAAAGATCTGATGCTGGAATAGCTGAGGTCACCTTGTTTTATGCTAGTTTGTGATTATGTTTGTGATTTTCACCCTAAGCTGGGGAGATCCACTTTTCCATCCTCCATCTGCTGTGGTGGGTATTTGTATTTGAGTAAAGTGGTTCCCCTTGCCCCAAGCAGGAGAATTCACTTTGGTTTCCCTTTTTGACTGCAAAGAATTGGGTGAAAGTGATCTTGTTGGATGAGGGAAACAGAGGCTTGTGCTAATACATTAAATTTTATGGCCACCTCAAACTAGAAATTGTCTTTCTTGACAGTGAAGGAAAATGTGGCTTGAACACTACTGCCTGTCTTGGAGGCAGCTCCCCTGCTTGTTGAGGGTGTTGTGATCCTCCCCCGGCTCCGCATGTTAACCCCCTGACACGTTTTTGTTTGTTTTCCTAAATGTGCAATGAAGACATCGGTGCTGTGATCACTGACCAGCAGCAGCACACTCAGTAGTCATTCATGTGCTGATCACTGCTGCCATGCAGGATTTTCTGGCAATATCCAAGGGGCCTCACTGAACTAGCCCCACTCGGGCTAGGGACGAGCTGCCATCGGCTGGGAGCATTGTCTCAGCTTGATAACACAAAGCTGAAGAGACCTTTTTCCATCCAGAGCTCTCATCTGATTATGAAATCCTGTGTGTGCCATGAACAAATATGAACCTATGCAAAAAAGTTATCAATTCATTAGGGATTCTCGTATTTCCCGCGATAAGGAGCATTAACTATTCTTTGTCCTTATGAGCCCCTGGAAACTTAAAGAAGCAGCATGTGTGGAAGTAGAGCATGCTCCTGAATAAACGTCAGCCAGCAGTCACCACAGGGCTCTGAGTTTTGGGATGGAGCCATGGATGGATGCCACAGAGAGAGCGCCACATGAAGAAATCAGTTCACAAAGATTAAAAAAAAAAAAAAAAAATCATTCCTTCTCTTCTCATTTTCATGGGTAATGCAGTGCTGCTGTCTTCAGACTGCTATGCAACTCCCAAGGGCGCTGCCAAAATGCCACTGTGATGTCTCATGGCATAACCCTTCAGCCAAATACCAGCCCAAGGGGGTGGGGAACCAACTGGCCCTTTATATATTGCAGCAGCAGTGATGTCATACGCTCCAGCCAAGTTTGCTGGTTTACCCAGCTCCTGTCTAGTGAAAAAAAAAGGCTGACATTCAGTCTGTGCCAGGCCAGGAATAGCATCTGTAATTTAACCTCCTCATCACAACTCGCTAGGCCCTTAAGAGAGAGATGGAAAAAAACCCTCCTATTTAAAAGAGGGGGGAGGTTGGTTAAACTGCTTGAAATCTGTGTTCTTATAAACTTTTTCGGTAGCTCATATCAGATGATGTTTACCACTAGCACCTCACACATTTCTCAGCATTTCCTAGTGGTTTCAGGTGTCCAGCATTGCTATCCTCTTTCTTTAACACAGACTAAATTCCGACATCCTTAAATGCTGAACTAGCTGAATCCTGACCTTGATTGTTAGCTGCATGTTTGTCCAAAAAGGTAAAGAAATAGGACTTTACCAGGTTATTAAACCAGTCAGGAACAGCTTTTTTCCCTAAGAAGCTGTTATCATATTTATACAAGGAATAGCTACGTCAGTACAGTGCTGCTGTTTCCATCCAGTCCCTGTAATGGTCTGCACCTTGAACACTTGGTGCAGGTGCAGCTTTTCCAGATTGAAACATTACACTTCGCAAGCACTCGTATTATGTCCCAGCAAGACAAGGATTGTCACAAGGGTTTCAGAGACAGTGGCAGTCACTATTCTTTCCTGAATCAGTGGCGCCGAGTTGTTTTTGTAACTGTGACTCCATCTAGGAAAATAATTGCTGAGGTTACATCATGATATCCATGTTTATAGTTACTCTACTTGCTTTTCAACAAAAGTTCTCGGTTTACAAGGGACAATATATTTCTCCAGATATCCATCCATGAAATCTGAAAGCCAAGATTCCTCCTAGTTCAGGCAACACCACCACTAAGTACTGATAAGCATTGTGCTACTGGAATGTAGTCAGCAGCCTTGTTAATGAGTGAGACAGAACTTAATCACCATCTCCCATGTCTGTGTTGGCTTTGCACAGTTAAGCGTACCAGAGAAGCAGTAAAACTGTAATTTAACCTCTGAGCAGAGAGAGAACTGACTGCACATCGCTGGAGTGAGGATACCTTTTTACATATGGCTGCTACCAGATGTAGCACTGTTTGCCGGGGGGTTTTTTTTTATTTTTCTTTAGTTTTACCTTTTTTTTTTTTTTTTTTTTTTTTTTTTTTTACCCAAACGTCTTAGACAACGAAAAGCTGTGATTGGTCCAGGCTTATCCCTAACCACTCTGATAATTGCCATTCCTCAGATGAGCAGCAGGACACAATCACAGTGGGTGAGCCCTTGTTGCCACTTTTGGCGGTAGGTTTTGAATATCACGAGCTGACTCAAAAGTTTCCTCAGAGAAGACTGTCTATCTGCATTACCTCAGGGCCAGACAGTTCTCCTTGTAGGAAATTGATATATGCTTGCAAAGATTAGGCAAACTGGCCTGAACCGTGGGAGTTTCCACAGTAGAAGAACGGCAGCGATTCATGTTCACCATTGCTGAGCTTTCCATTAGCACCTCCTGCCTCTGGTTCATTCCTGGAAGCAAAAACATGTTTTGTTTACTGCCTCTCACCATGCTGGCTGTCCACCTTTCATCTCCTTTACCACAGGGACGGTGAAAACCATGGACTTTGAAACCTCGGCTGCATTGGTTCCAAATCATCCAGATTGATGTCTGTGTTTGTTGACAGTAGAGAGCTATATACTGGTGGAGTGGAGGCACATATCTTCCTCTGAGTCCCTCTGAAAAGGTAGCAGAGTGGGGAAGAATTCTTCCTTTTAGCCTGGAGTCATCATCCAGCCTTTGCAAAGGGCAGAGTGCCAGGAAATCATTGCTCCCTCAGCTGCCAGTCCCTGCTGGGGCTACCAGAGTGTGCTGGAGATTGTGACAGTTGTTTGCTAGGAACCTGACTGAACTCCTCAAGCTATCAAACCCAACAGGTATTTGGTTATTGTCACTCTGGGATGGACAGCTGTCTCTTTTGTAAGAAATCCTGAAAATCAGACCTAAAATGGTTTTAAAATATCAGCGAACAAATGATCAAAACAATCCTCAGTTCAAGCAAACAAATATCTTTATTTTCAAATTGCAGAGTTCGCTTAGGATCAAAAAAATGCTGAAGGTCAGAAACATCCTGGGACACTACTTCAGTCGTATCAACATCACTGGACAATTTCTACCTCCTCACTAAAGATGGTCAGAAAAGCCAAATACAAGTATGAGAGTGAGTTCTAAAAACAAGCAGCAAAATTATAAGGCAGGTATGTACTTATATTTCTCGTTTATATAACAGTTAAGAATCAAAACCAGGAGCAGGATAGCCTTTCATTCATCTTCTCACACAAAGATGTACATCTGCAAGGGGGGTGAAACTCACATTTGAAAAATCTTTGTACAAAGATGGAGAAGCTCTGTTAGGCTCATTTTATTTCTGGTATAAATCTATTGTAGTTATGCATAAGTCATTGGAATTGCATGGCTGGAAGGACAGGATCTAAATTCACTATGATACTTGGAGTCTAAAAATAGGTTGGCTGAGATTCTTTTAAATAGAAAAGGAAGGTGAGGAGCATTCTCATTTGAAGAAACAACTGAGCCTGAGTAATTCAGCTGATTAAGCTCAGTTCCTCTTACTTTTCATACTTTGACCAGCACTGGGTCGTCATAGAGAAAAACAGGTTCTTTCCAAGCGTTTCGCTGAGATGGACCAAGGTGGGGGCTGTAATCTAGATCTGGATTTCATTGCTCAGTTCTACAAGCTGAATCAGTGGATCCACGCTTGAGATGTAGATATCTTCCACTGGTATAGAAGTTGCAGTAGATGTGAACTGTGGTGTTTCAGCTCATCACGAGTTCATGCCATTTTAAGGAGGAAGTGGAGGTACAGACCAGACTTTTGTTTAAGAGTTTTAGCCAGTTCTGGAGTATGCTCTCAAACTGGGTCTCCCTGCAGTTTAGTCAAAACTCTGCTCAAGTCCCTGAATGTGAGAATAATCATCTAAAGAGTTTACTGGGAAGAGTTTTAGAGTAGAGATTTCAAGTATAGCCAAAGGGTCAGACCGGAGCTGTGCTCAGACCGGAGATACACAAAAGCCTCAGTACTGTGGGCCCCGACTGTGTATCGTAATCAGTCTGTGGTATCTTATCATTGTGCTGAATGCGTTACCTTTAGCTCTCAGCAGTTCTGGAACTGAAACCAAATGTTCCCTGTGCTACTTCAGTGGGTCTGCTACAGTCCCCGAGGCACTCCTGCCTTCTACTGGCTACGCTGATGTTAGCAGCCTCTTCAGCTCCAACAGACCAACACAACCCAACCGTACCCTGCTATGGGCGGCTAAATTGTACCCCAGCACCGCTTGTCTGGAACATGCACAGTAATCCTTTTTACCTGCAGTGCCATTCTCTTTTCCCAGGCAAGGGTCGTGTTCATGGCAATTATCATGATAAAGCTGTGACAATTAAGTTTTATCGATTTTTCTTTCATTTTGGACTTAGTGTGCAATGATGTACTCAGTGACATCTTTTTTAAAGTGATTTTTGTTACTACTTCTTCCTGGCCAAAAATGGCTAAGCCTCTTTTCTAAACGGATGCACAACACTTGGAAGTGTTTATGGTTGGAGGTGTGGAAAGGGAAGTACTTGAAATTTGTTTTGCGTGTCCTTGTTTAAGAGCTCAAGTAAAGAATATGAGGTAAAGACACTTTTTTTTAATGGCTCTTTCCAGAAATTAAACTATCTACCATGAGCTACTTGAATTGACCAAAATAACAGTGATTCTTCATGTCATTCATTGTGTTGCTACCATCGCTATATTAATCAGTGACTGATATACCTGGAAAATGCTCTCTGTCTAATAGTGTTAATATAGAAAAATGATAATTTATAATTTTTGGCTTTGCAGAGAAGAAAGATTCCTTCAGCTATTTTGTAAAATGAGTCAATGTGCAGCAGCACCATCTGGAAGAATTGCTCTGTGCTTGTGAATTGCAAACAGCTGGGTCTGCCTCACAAAGTCACCTGCATATTCAACACCTGAAATTAATCCTTTGGATACTTCACCCATGACTCTCATGAACAATGCAGGGAAATAAGAAACACACAGAAGGACATAGTGATTCCTCAAGTATTGGGAGTCTTCTGGATGACACAGACAGAGAGGTGAGCAGCCTCACAGATCGGGCTTTCAAAAGTTTGTGTGTAGCAGAACTCGAAGACCCTTACAATGAACCAGAACTTTCCATTTCACCTGACTTTGCCCTCCAGTTGTCTGCTAAAATTCACTCAGGGACATTAAACCATGACATCAAGAAAGGCAATGTCTGTGACAAGCTAACAGCAAGGAACAATGAACATACTATATGGGCTTCCACATTCCAGCGGTTACCGAAGTATGCTTCAGAGGAGAACTGGATTGCTAAAAACAACACCTTTGCCACAGAAAAGAAAGCAAATTTGCCAGTCCCTGGTCCAAGAAATAATAAGCATGTTTCAAAAGTGTCCTCATTGATTAAGACATTTGATAAGACTGCAGACCAAGGGTCAGGAAGTTCTCTGATAGCAAATAAACAGCCCATTAAGAATAGCTTTCAAAAATATAAAATAAATCATGGCAATGACATTGCTTCCTGGGATGATACAGACATTTTAAGCATCCACAAGGAACTTTCTGAATCTTCTAAGGCTAGTCAAGGTAGCCACTGTCTCAGTGGCAAACATGAGCCACAGAGAAGACCTAATAAAATAGACCTGAGTTATGGGGATTCTGATGGTTATTATCCTGTGCTGATCGAGATGTCAAAAGTAGCCAAGTCAAATTTTTCCCATTCTTCTAAGAAGGCTTTAAAAAACAGAAACTTGAAAGTTAGTGAGCCAGCAAAAAAAGGTAGTTTTCTTCACAGTGAGAATAGTGCTTTTGAATCATGGAATGTTCATAATAAAAAATTGACAGAAAAGGAGGAATTTGTTGACACAAAAATGAAAAAGGAAGGTCTTACATGCCTGGAAGAATCACCATTTGTTAAAGTACCCCAGACATGTGAATATAGATTGTCACCTGTCATAACCACTCTTGCTAAGAAGGAAGAGAATGATTTTCAGATGATGCCAACTCTACAAGAAGCTTCTTTCTCTCTCCGAGTTGTACCTCAGGGTCTTCTCCCTCCAGAAACCAAATTTCCTGCTGCTTTCCCTCCCACACCTCCCCCTAGGAACCATGTACACCAGGGTCCCCCTCGGCCACTCCCCTCCCCACCAGCTCTCCCTCTCCCACCCCCCTCCCGGCCCGGCCATCCCCCAACACCCCCTACCCCTGAAGCTCCTCCTGTGCCACCACCCCCAGTGCCAGCTCGGCTTTCCCCCACTGCCTTGTCCCAAGCCTCTGTGTCACCCCAGTCTGTGTCCTGTAGGATGGTTTCACCCTCTCTCAGGTTTGAGACACCCAGTCCGCCTCCACCAAAACCCCAGGCCACCGTAACTGAAGAGGAGTCCCACAGCCCCCAGCCGGGCGATACCTGCCCACCCTGGAGGAGACAGAGGGCAGCAGGGAAGAGACGGGCTGCAAAGGACAAGGTCACAGGCAGCCACAAGACCTCATGGTCTGAAAAGGTGGCCGGTGCTGACCCTGGTCAGCATGTGATTCCTCTGGCTAAACAGGCACACTCCCCTGGACCCATCAGTCCCTCTTTCAACATCACCGAACTCCTAACGCCTGTCATACCGCCAAAACAGGAGGTGGACGCTGTTGAAAGTGAGCTGATCCCACTGACAGCTCCTCCCACAGAGAGCACAGCCTCAAGAGACCAAGAGGAGAGCACTTTAGACGATTACAGGTCTTGGGATAGTTACAGGTTGACAGCATCAAGTCTGTTATTTAACTTAAAGGATGTGCGCAAACGTGTTAAAAGCATTTATACCCCTTCTCCTCTGTTAAGGGCCTTGGAGGAGAAAAATAAAACTAGGGAAAATATGGAGGAGAGTACAAAAATGAATGCCTCATTCTCAACTTTGCACGACAAAAGTGAGAAAAATATTACAGAGAAAGATGAATTGAGTGATATAGCTTATGTATTGTCTAGCAGTGTTCATGAAAAGGACAGTAAAACTGATTTAACTGGACGCTTCACAGGTAACCACCTGACTTTGAGTTCACCCCAGACAACAGAAGACCTTCCATTTTACCAAACTGGAGACAACATGCATCAAGACAATTCAAAACACCAAGATCTGGTTAAAAACGCAGAGGATAATGAAAATTTCCCCTCGTTCAGACATGAATCAAATGAACCTGATTTAGGAAAATACCAGCAGCATCCAGCACAGAGACCATTCAGTAGAGACAATGTAGAGACAAAAGCTGGACAGCCTGTGCAAAATCACAGTGTCCAGGGTGAGGAAAATGAAAGACAAGCTACTATTCAGAATGAAAATGTTGCCTTCAAAACACTCTTAAACCAACTCTCACCAGAAGAAAATGAACCTTACAGTGGCACCCAAACCAACGTTGTGGTATCCGGCCATGAAGCACGAGACAAAAGAAGCACTAGTTCTTCAGAGCAATCCTTTGTCTCCACAGTGGAGCAGCCACTTCAGGAAGAGCCATTTCTGCCCGTGCCCCTGATGGAGCAGATGTGCCTCCAAGAAAGCCAGAGGACTGACAGTGAAATGGGTTCAGAAAGTAAGAAAAGACACAAGGAGAGAGGGAAAGAGGTTGGGGAAGATGAAGAGCAATATTGTGCTTGTATCAGCCCTGGTACTGGTACAGCAGAGAAGAGGGAGGGAAGTGTTACTGGGAATGAACAGAGGAGCTTGATGAAGGAGAAACTAGGGAGAGAGAAAAGAGAAGAGGCCAACAGCACAAATTCTGCATCTGATGGTATGAGAGACATGTTCATCCCCAGGTCTGAGGAACCACAAACACCATCATCTTCAAGCTCAACCAAACCCAGTCTGTTTATGATTAAAGATAACACATTCAGGTCGCCTCAGGTAATAAAGGCTGTCAAGCTGCCCCTACTCCGGTCATTTTCCTTGGATGATACAGTGAGCAGCAGTTATAAGGAAATGGAACGTAAGTTTATGTCCCCAGCAGTTTACAACAAGCAGCACCGAAACATGTTGCATGCCCAGGAGGCTGGCTGGTGGGCATCAAGGCACAGAGGGCAGCAGAATGTGAGAGATGGAGCAATTGACAAAGAAAAGGAAGCCAGTGAGCCTGGATCTACTTCAGTAACACTGGATCCCAGTCTTCTGGAAGATACAGAGAGCTTTTCATTTGGAAAGCTGACAGAAGAAGATGAAAAGACTTGTGAGTTGTTAAATAAATTTGGGAAAATGAATGAGGAAAGTGTCTGTAGAAGTAAAAAGAAGCCAATGAAGGCAAGACACAGCTTAGCACAGCCAATTATAGGTCTTGATAATGACCAAGCACAAAACAACCCCAGCCATCCTTCAGAAAGAAAGACAAATTACTTTAAGAATCATCATTTGTCTAACCGCAAAGGGGGCTCTTGTGCAAAAAAAATAATCACTAGGGAGACAATTTCCCCTGTGCCCGGCTCCATATTAGAGGACCACACATGTTCTTCTGTATCCAATGATACTTTGGAGGACATCCTGCACACAGAAGGTGCACCTGTTTTGTTAGACAATCTTTCATGCTCTGCTGTTACAAGCCCCAGGTCAGGAAGCACGATGCACTCTCTTGCTGCCAGTTCATTTTCAGACAAACCAAGTACTTCTGGCCTTCAAGAGACAGAGGATGTTACAAATCCTGCCTTGTTGAACATGGCACTAGAGAGGCAAGCTTATATGCCTGCAGAAGAGAGAATCGATTTTGCACAGAGGAATCTGCTTTTTGATGTTCCAGGGGAAGATGGGAGACTGGAGCCCAGGGGACTTGGTGGGAGACCGGCAGGCAAGCCACCCACTGTGCCACCAAAAACAGAAAAGGCTCTGCGTCGGGCTAAAAAGCTGGCAAACAAGAGGAAAAAGGTGCAAGAGCAGCAGAAAAACCATCAGACTGAGCACACAGATGCTATAGGGAGAAAATCTACTCACTCTGGAGAGACAACAGTACCTGCTTCACCCTTAGGATATTCTCCCTTTCATCCTCCCCTTCACTCAACTTTTACTCCCACAGAAACCACTGGGAAATCTAGACTTGCACCAGCAGCAAGTTCTTCACCCTCTTCAACCCAGCGGAAACTCCTCCAAGACCCTGACTCTGGTCAATACTATGTAGTTGATTTACCAGCCGAAGTTAATTTAAAGACATTTTATGACCCAGAAACTGGCAAATATGTTCAAGTCTCAGTCCCTTCTTTGGAACAGAACTTACACCAGTCTGCCTCTTCAGAAATTAAGAATTCTCCCTATGCCTCCTACCCTAGAGTGCTGCCTTTACCAGCCTCATCGGTAGCAGTGCTGAAATCACATTCTCAACTCTCTGAACCTGCCTGGTCAGTGCCCGCTGGACCAGAACCAGCTGAACTACCTGAAGATGACCAGCAGGACTACAGATACACTGAGTCTGTGGATACTCAGCCCTACACTGAACCAGCCTCCTACCCCTACCATCAAGATGCTGGAGAAACTCAAGTTCACTTAGGAAAGGATGTGAGCCCAGCCCAACATCCTGGCATTGTCACCCTCACCAATTTAGATGATTTTGCTGCTGAAGGAGTATCTTGAAAACTGAAGTAACAAAACATGCCAGCTAGTGTTTTTAAGAACTGTTTGGACAGACATATGCACAAAAAAGCACATGCAGATTTGATATTTGTACAACACTTTGTCTGAATCTCATTGTGGTTTGGGTTGGAAAGGAAACAAAAGCTGTTCATGTTGAAAGATGCAAGGTAATGACCACTCTGAAGAAAAAAGAAATTGAGTAAGCACCAAATTATCAGTGAGATGAAGGGGCAATGCCAGCTAGACAAATACATTTGACAATGTGAAGCCACTGCTTGCTGCTGCTGCTGCTGCTTTGTCATTAAGAAGGCTGGGATAGCCAAAGCAAGTGTCCTACTGCCCAGATGTGTTGCATGATACATGACACAAAATAAAACCTGTGAGACCATCCTATGCATCCTATGAGACCTGGAACTGATGCTGCATCTACTGAACTTTCCTCACTCACTGCCTTTGAACTATATTGACATGTAGAAAGTATGTGGCTACAAATATGCCATATATGCAAGATCAGTTTTTTGCACTCATTGATTGCCCTGATGTCATTGACAAGAATATTGTATACTGGATGCATGATGCAACAGCCATATTAAAAAAAAAACCTTTTAAACAACCAGAATACTGTTGCAGCTGCTCTAGACTTCTCATATACTTCTGCAATGCCCACTAACATGCTGCTGAATCCTTTATATTTCTTGATAACATCCAAATAGGTTCCCCCAGAGTCAGGGTTTATTTATAATGCAACTTAAAACTTCAGGTTATCTTGATACTTGGCCTGAAATATTTTGATGAGAAGCAGGTTGAATGAAATCCCACCACAGTATTTAATTGTTTGTTAGGACAAAACGTTCTTCGCTATTGTAATTGAAATGTATTTTGTTTTGTTTTCAGGCTCCCACTGAAACATGGAACTAACTTTTAAAACCTAAAAAACGTACCTAAGTTTGATCTTGTGAATTCTGTGATTTAATACAAACGAACTATTCAGAACGCCCAAAGTATTAATGTCTAGAAAAGTGCTTCTTTGAATTATCACTTTTCTTTGAAAGACCTGTATGAAAATATCATCCCTGCATAAGCTCTTTTTTATCATCATAGTTACTGAGGAAACCTAGGTGAAAAGATGGAAAAATTGAATGTATTGTGCCTGATTGTAAATATCTATATTCGGCTATTGGCCTAGTTTTTTCTGTCTCATGTTCATACTCTCTTCCCTAGTTACAACTGAAGTGCAGAAGCTCTAAGAATTATGCCAGTGACACACAGGCAAATTTTACAGGAATTTTTTTCAGTGAAGCAGCTCTTGATTTCCTGAAAAGACAGGGATGAATCAGGCCTTTTGTTAATGAATACAATGTGGAGACAGGACACAGGCACTGCTCCACTCTCCCAGTGCTAATATTTATGACAGAGCTTTTCTTCAGTAAATTTCCCAGGAGTGAAGCCTCTCTTGGGACATAGACCCACTCTGTGGTTTTTCTCCTTCCTTAATCTGAATTCAGCTCTCAGCCTTTCTCCATTCCTGACAAGGGCCATGTGTTCACAACCTGTCCTGGTCCCACCAGACAGTTCCTTTCATCAGTGCCACTTACTGAAACATTTCTCTTAGACAAACACTAAGGGCATCACTTCATTGATTACAGTGGGGTTTGCCTTTAGCCTTTAATGATTTTCTAAGGTTCATTTCACCTCTTAGGCATTTTGTGATTTGGTAGGTTTGATTGCAGCAGAGGTGTGGGTTGGAAATGAAGAAGCTTGTACTGGTATGGTTTGGGTTTTAAGCATATTCAGCCAAATGCTCATATTTGAATAAACGTTTATTGTTCAGTTTTCCATCCTGGAAGGTTTTCAACACCTGACTGAATAAAATCCTGAACAACCTGGGCTGTCCTCAGAGCTGACCCTCCTTGAGCAGGGGATTCACCCAGAATTCTCCTGAGATCAGCCTGAAATATCCTGTGATCTTGTTCTGAAAACATTAAAATTTAAATGAACTTTGGCTTGGAACTCACAAATGCAGTCTCCCCTGAGATAAAGCACATTTTGAAAGATTTGGGGTTTTTTTTAACTGAAAATCAAGAGCTTTTCAGGAACAAGAATTCATTTTCAAGTTGGTAAATTAAGGGAAGTGGCTCTTACTGTAAACACTTCTTTTAGTCACAAATATTTTGTAAACTGATGGTGCTATTCATGTTGCACTTCTCTGTTGCTGTCACTCTATACAGCATAATGTCTATCCAGTATAGAGCAGCATCTCATCCACATGTTAAAATACAGATAAATAGATCCATTAGAGTTTTCCATGGTGCATTTAGACAAAACCTATGAAATCTTAAAGCCTATCAGAATGCACAAGCTTTTTTTTTTTTTTTTTTTTTTTTTTTTTTTTTTTTTTTTGTGTGTGTGTGTGTGTGTCTGTGTCTGTGTCTGTGTGTGTGTCTGTGGTATTACACGTCTAAATGCCCTTAACAGCCACAAGTCAAGAAGTAGGCTCTCAGAGGACAGAATAGAAGCTTCCTTTCCAAGGGAAGACTATGGATATGAAGTATCCGTGCACAGACTAAAAAATTAATGGTAATTTGATGACAAAAATATATACGTGTATTTAAAAAAAATCCCTTTTACTTCTTTAACTGTCATTTGTTTTGTAGACACGCACACTTCTGCACCCTTTTGTCAAGGGTTCCTAAAACTCTTACTGTGGACAATAATGGGATGCTCCATTATACTGCTTCCAGGGATGTGAGGAAAGCAGGGTGTATTTTTCCCTCTACTGTTAAGGTGAACTGAAACATAGGCATCTAAAGAGGAGCCAGTCCTAACTTGGATACCAAATACATTTCAAGTAGGACTTCTTCATTTCTGTCAGCCCTTTCTGCTAGCTTCAGGGAGCTGCATTCACAGTGGGCTGTGTCTCTGAACAGCTCCCAGAGGCGGTTTTGACCAGGAGAATTTGTAGCTAAATTGTTGTAGCAAGCTGAGCGTCTTCTCCAAGGTAACGAGTGATGGCACCTGAGGAAATTACCTGAAGTTGCTCCATGGAGGTTTAGATTAGACATTAGGAAACGTTTCCTCACTGTAAGAGTGCTCAGTCACTGGAATAAGCTGCCTGGGGAAGTAGTGGAATCACCATCCTTGGAAGTGTATGAGAGGTGTGGTGAACACTTGGTGCTAAGTCAACTGTTGGTCGCGATGATTTTAGAAGTCTTTTCCAACATTAATGATTCTATGATTCTGTGTAATTACACAAACTGTGCAGTTTTGAGAATAGATAAGAAAGTGGTTCTTGTCATGTATCCAAAGCTTTCCACACTTTTCCACAGGGCATGAACAATATTAGAAAAGTATTGCTTCAGGCCCCAGCCTGGTATTGAGCAGGAACCCATCAGCAAACCTATCTCTGCCCTAGACGATGCTGCTGGCAAACTCCTTGCTAGGCTGTGGGAGTGTGTGCGTACAAAAGCACACGTGCATCCATGGAAACAACCCGATATATATATATATATATGTAATATACCTGTAAAACTGCCATTTGTGTATCAGTATAAGAAAGCAATAATGCCTGTGATGGTGAACACAAAATGTTTGTGTGTTAAAAGGAAGACAAATGATACCTTTTCAAACAGCAAATATTTTTCGTTCTTTGCCCTATTCTGTTCGTGCTTGTTGGGGGGATGTTTTCCATTGCTGCTGTGGGAAATAGGGCTGGAAGAGCTCAGTACTAGGCAGAATGAGAGCTGTAAATCGACCCTTTTCTTTGGGGGAGGGGTGCTATGGGAAACGTGCAATAGTCATGAAAGCAGTCGTAGGAAAGCACGGTTTTGTGACAGTGACATTAAGTTGTAGGTTTAAGAGGTGTTGATGCAAACCAAGCCAAATTCTGCCTTGCCAGCAGACTGTGGTTAGGAATAAAGAACATGGCGGGTTGTTGTCATGCACAGAAGCACAGCAGGCTGAAGGGAACAGGGGCCGTTGTTTTCACTGTTTCCTTCTCCTGCACATGGCCTTTGTGCAGGTTGCATTTCTTGGTGCCCTGAGGCTCCTGAGTGGTGATTCTTCCTTGACAGGTGTGACTGAGGCCAAACTTGACTTAGCTAGTCTTTGGTTCTAGGGCCAGAATTGCCTCCCTCTGAATCTCCTCCTTGTGGGTGACTGCAGTGCCAACAGTCCAGCTGTCACATGGCAGACTTGGACTGCCATCCCACAGCCATGGCTCTGTCCCAAGGGCTTGAATTTCCTCATGGAAAATGCTGGATTTGTTTTAGAGAATTTAGTTTAATTGCAATGGCCTACATGCGTGGATTTTTGTCAACTCTCCCTGGGTGTTCAGTGCCTTCCTAAGTCATCTGTCCAAGAAGATATATGTCATCAGCACGTTCCATCAATGCAACTGTATTTGCAAATAAGTAATTATTTATTAATTAATTAAAAAAATAAATGAGACTTGTTTTACAATACTGGAATGACTTCTAGCCAGCTTTTTCATTGTAATTATGTGTCATTGTAATTTTATCTCCACTTATGCTGGCAGAGAAAGTTGAGAACAAGGAAGAGAGTGTGTGTGTGTGTGTGTGTGTGCGTGTGGTGTACAGTTAAAATATCTAGGAGATGACTGGATGCAGGGCTTCATCCCCCTTCCTCCCTTTCTTAAGGAAAAGGAGCAGGAGACTGGGCAGCAGCAACACCTTTGGCCCACAGCTCCTGTGATCATTCCCACTCCCTTCCTGTTACGCAGGGGCAATGCTCTGTCTGGCCAGAGGACCATGGAGATATGGTGCCAACACCCAGTCCAAAAGCACTGGGAGATGATCACCCTCTTGCCACCACCCAGGAGACATCAGGGCTTTCATATTTCCTGTGTCACATCCACCTGGGGGAAGTTACTAGGTGTGTTGTCTTCTTTGGCACTTCTCCTCATTTATCTTATTGTATGTTGTGTTACAAAACACAGTGGAGACTCAGAGTGATTTTAGCTCAGCCCTTGTCAAGACTGGCTATTTTATTTAGGTTTGCTCTGCTTTGTCCCAGAGTACCCAAGAAATCCTTGCTGACAGTGAAAGTGGTACTGTAATACAAATGTAACAGACCATAAAGAGAATAGTTGGCTGGTTATGTTCTTACCAGAAATACATTGACAGGTTTGCATATCTGCATTTGGAGAATATACTCTGTTTCATTTCTGAGTAAATAAAAAACTCTGTTTGGTCCCCTCTCTCACTGAAAAACAGCATCAGAAGCTGGTGATATTGCACATGATGGGTTACAGGGGCTCTAGTGAATACATATAAATGTGTAATTTGGAGCAACTGGTGTACATCAGTCATTTTTATTAAAGAAACTCTGCTTCAAAGCCTTATAGGAGATAAAGAACATGGAACACTTGAGTAAATTGAACTTCAGTGTGTTTGGGGTTTTTTTGTGAAATCTTCATTATAACAACAGAGGTCAATGATTAATTTATTTTGTCTTTAGGATGATTATTCTGGTTTTACATTGATCTCACATTTAACACTGTCCCCTGGTACTAAATATAATATTGTAATTACAGGGCTTAAATGGATAGGGAATGGCTGAAAATGACCTGTGGTCTTCCCTTGCTTCTTTTTGATATTCTCAAAGTTTTCATGATGTTGATTTCTCACATTAGATAGCCAGATCTTTGGTACTATATGGCCAATTAGAGACTTGCTTCTAACATGCTATTGGACATACTTAGAAAGCAGCATTCCAGTGGTGCAGAAGAGAAATCATTTATGTCCCAATTGACTAAAGCTCTGTGTTTTTATTAAAGCAGATTTAACTCAAGCCTTGGGGGAAGCAGCTTGCAGTGGTAAAAGATAAGCAATTTCCTGTGTCCAAGTCCGTATTGAATAAATTGAGGCCTGGGGTACTTTGAAAGAAGGAGAGAGGGAAGACTCTGTGAGAAGTAGGGACAGTCTTTGAAATCCTTCTAGCAATGGAAAGAAATGGGACTCCAGCAAAAAGTAAAAAATATTCAAAGCTGGAGCTGCACTTTGAAAAGCCAGGGCTGAGTCCTCCCTATGCTGACTTGGGCTCCCTTGTTGTGGAGCTCCCCAGCGTGTTCACACTCCTGCCCACTGGCATTCAGAGCCTCCTCTTACCACAACTGTCCCTTCGCTTGCTTAAAGCTGGCACGGGGAATGGCAGCATTCAGGGCACAGAAAAATGGAATTGTTGCTGTGCCAGCATGGTCAGTGTTGTCACCAACATGAAACATTTCAGGTGAGCTAAGGTGTCCTTCTTCAGCACCATTCTTACATCAACAGGGCAGAGATGGCAGACTCTGAGATAAACACCGATCTTTCCTTCTATTCCTAGCACTGATAAGCTGCAGGGGATGAGAAATGGATCTGGTCCAAGAGAAACTCTCTTTGATGCCCCTGAGATTGCTGAAAGTCTGTTGGCAGAATCAGTTTCTGCTGGTGAGCACTGACTGCCTGGAACAGGTGTCCTGAGACTGTATCCCTTCCCAAGGAATGTGGGTGAAAACATTCTAGCACTATTCCATGCTAAAACCATCTGCGCTATTCGAAATTTCCAAAAGGAAAAGTTAGAAAAAGAATGAAAACAGAATTTCCTATCACTTTATACTAATGTTATTGTCAATGGTGCACCCATACCTGTGTAGAGATGTATATAGGTATGTCTAAATGTCTATATAAACTCACAGATATAGCATTCATGTTCTTCTGAAGTGCCTGGACATGGTCTAAACAGTGCCCTCAATGTCCTTTCCAGTTCCCACTTGTCTGTGCACATGTCCTATTGCTTGCAGCTCCCACAAGGGAGCTCCATCTTCCCCTGGCATTCCCGTGTTCCACTGCCCCAGGGAGATTAATGTTTGCTTCTTTCTGCATTCTTGCCAGGACGAGGGTTGTACCTGGGATGCCCCCACACCTCCATCTCTCTGCTGGAGGGGTGGTCACCCACACATTGTCCCCTCTTGCTAAAGGTGGTGCAGCTGGTGAGTCCGGGGCCAGGTGGGAGTGGAAAGGGGGATGGAGACACCCTTCTGTTTACTGTGTCCCCCTCCTGAACCCCCTGCATTATCAGCCCAAGACACAAACACTCGTCCTGGCAGCGGGATCAGCCCAAACAGTTCAACCCAGCAGCAGAACTGGCCCTAGCACTGATCCTGCTGCCATAAACTCCTTTCCTTAGCAACCAGATGAGCCCTAACATAAACCAAGCAGGATCAAATACCAGCTGGAATACTACACCAAAAACGTACTGACACAGCCAAGTCACATGACTGCACCTTAGCAGGAATTTTCCAATAAAACAGCTTCTTTGCTGAAAGAGACACTGTTTTGACAACACTGGAATTGCTGGTAAAAAAACCTACATATTTTGAGTGTTGATTTTTTTTTTTTTCATCTGCTGTCTTCTCTGATGGGAAATTTGCTCAAAAATTATTGAGAAGTCCTCGTTTGCTTTCATGGATGTCTCAGTAAACAGTCCTGGACCTTTTCTTTTGGAGTGAAACTACTTTTTAAAGAAATCATTAATTTAAAAACATGTATTATGAATTTGAAGATAAAGAAAAGGGTTTCAAATACCACAAAGTGGTGGGGTTTTTGTTTACTTCTTCGTAGTATGTTGAGCTGAATATTGTTTTGACTTTTTTTCCCCAGTGTTTGTGGGCTTTGTTTTGCTGTTAGTAGTGTGGTTTAGGGGTTTTTTTGTCCATTTTGGAATGAAGAAGAGGTGTTACCGTCACCAAGTTGGCTGTGCGAGGGGAGCAGTTTCTGATGCGGTCACAGACAGGCGCTCCCATCAGCGGCTGTCGCGATGAGCCACAGCGGAGCTGCCTCTCGTGCCGGACTGTCCGTGGCTCTGGATACAGCTGCCGTGTCCAGCTCCTCGCTGGCAATCTTCTATTAACGCTGCAGGGGGCTATTCCCGCTGCTGCCTAACTGTGCTTTCCAGTGCCAGAGGAACCTGGTTGCAGATTTATATCCTTCTGGGCGTCCGAGACATGTTTAATGGTGTGCAATATCTGCCTCCCTGGGGTGTACTGAGAGCTTATCTGATCAGGCTCAGCAGGACACCAGCCACGCGGTTTACACTTGTCAATTTTTACGCTTCTCGTCTGAAAACCCCAAACAACAGCCCGGTCCTTGGAAAGCTTCCAGTGGCTGTGAGAGTGGCACTGACATAAGGGCAATGGTACATCCACACTGCACTTGAGG
Source organism: Hirundo rustica (assembly GCF_015227805.2). Taxonomy (NCBI): domain Eukaryota; kingdom Metazoa; phylum Chordata; class Aves; order Passeriformes; family Hirundinidae; genus Hirundo; species Hirundo rustica. The sequence goes on from NC_053457.1 coordinate 18,471,720, forward strand.
CGCTCCTTCAGCAGGTAAATAATCTTCATCCTGCAAATAAAGCTGAGCTAGGGGTAAAACAAAGGTTTTATACGTGTGACTGTGTCTGTGCTACGGGCATTTGCTGGAACAGCGTTGTCAGCCATGGTTGCATACACCCGATTGGGCTGGGCAGAAGGAAGCCTGTGATGCTCAGAGGCCAGAGATAAAACCACATGATCCCAATTTGTGTGTTTTTTATTATGGCTAATCCAAAATCCAGCCTGAATCAAACCAAACCCTCACTCATTCCTAATTCCCCCAAATTAATGTTCACATTGCTGTGTACATGCTGTTAGCTAACAGAGCACACAGCAGACATCATCCTCCATAACATGCTGGGCTGTTTTGAAGACTTTTTGCTCCTTGCTGCTTATTGCCAACCCTGCCAGCACAAGTATTTCCCAATATGACTGTAGCTAGCCCAAAATGTTCCCTCCTGCTGATAGAAATGTGAGGAGCTGCTCTCAGGAAGAGAGAGGGTCCCTGACAGAGGGCTGGGTTAAAGGATGAAGTGAAAACAGTGTGCTTAAAAGGTGTCATCATTTACAAAAGTAGCATCTGGCCAATGCAATTCTCCCTTGTGGCAGGTGCTAAGGGCCTTGTTAAACTGTGGGCCAGATATATCTACCTTTACATGCAGGAGCTATTTTTGTTGGGCACATATAAGTCCCAGAGACAGAGAATATGGAAACAAGGTTAAATTGCCTTCCCATGCAGTGGCAGGGGGAATAAGGTGTTTCCTTGGCTCCTACTTTTTTGGCTTATTAATGTAGTTCTGAAATCTACTTAATAACAAAGACTGTCATTTATTCCCTCCTCTCCTGCTTTCACAGTGTCTGGCAAACTGTGTATTGAAGAACAGAGGAGTACCAGCGCCACTAAATTTTAATATGTATGTGATTCATCAAGCTGGTGAAAAAGCATAGCTCTTAACTCAGTGGATTATTTTCTTAAAAGTTTAATTTCATCTGAACTGGCTAGGAATTTGAAGCTTTTCAGAGTTTCCTATAGAGAAGAGGCTTTCCAGGCTCATCAGCTGTGTAGATATTTGTACAGAGTAGCAGACCCATGACATTATGACCCAAAAAAAAAAAAAAAAATTGAATCCAACCAACCAGCTACTTCAAAAGAGAATTTCAGCCAAGATCTAGTGACCCCTTTGTGTGGGACAAACAGTACCACTTGCATCTTCACTTCATCTACTGTGATGCTACTCCTCTCTGTGATGATGTGATGCAGACAACCCAGAGTGGCATTGAGAAGCAGGGTGACACTGGGGGATCCCAGATGCCTTCAGAGCTGTCAGTGAAGAGACAAGTCACCTCTCAGGCTATGGAGACTCATTCAATTACTAAAAGAGGGGACCCCTTAGCAAGAAATATCTCCCTTCAGAATGTCTGCACTGAAAAAAACAGAGTAACATAGGGCTCAGGTTGGATTGTCACAGGGCAAAGGGATTGCCAGTAAAAAACTACTGAGGAGAAACTCTCCACCTTCCTTTCCTTCTGGCTTGGACCCAGGTTGTGAGCTCCACCCACAGCCTCAGAGTGGAGGTAGGGATAAAACCTTGTGCAGGAGTCCTGGGCTTCACAGACGGAGAAAGAGCTCTGTGGGGTGCATGAAGCTGACTCACCTAAATGCTGCTCCTGAGCCTGGTGGAGAGGAACTCCAGAAAGAGAGAGGAAGCTGTGGTTTAAATGTGTGTGCTCACACACACTCACGATGTCTGGCTGCTTGTTGTCTGTGTTATTTATCTGAACAAGCAGCAGCATCAATCTGGATTGCTCCCAGGTTCAGACCCACAGGAGAAGTATTCAAGTATTTGGCTTTCTGAGAGTAATTTTGAAACTTCCTTTCTGACCCTTGTTGGATGGTGATTGTCAAATCCTCCCTGGAGAACCTCTGGCTCAGTCCCAGCTGGGTTTAGCTCTAAAGTAATGGTTCAGAGGAGAAATAAGATCAGCTCTTTTTTTTCTCCTGTACATCTTCCTTCCCTGCCAGCAGCCAATTTCTTGTACACTGCTACAGAAATATTTCTAATAAAAAGTAACAACTCCCAGGGATGCTCCTATCCCTTGCTGTGCCAAGGCTGGTGATCACATCAGCATCTTGGTTCTCAAGCATCTGCCAAAACCTGATGGCTTCAGCCAGCACGACAGAGTGAGGGTGAGCCAGCTGTGATATAACAGGCAGAGTTAAGGTTCCTGGGGAGCCTTCTTTGCAGAGATGGGCTTCTTCATTTAATGGGCTTTGGATCTTATTTAACACATTGCCTCACGTACAGTGCGGGTGTAAAGAAGCTGTGTGCACATAATAAAAAACTCGGCCTATTTGTACCTAGGGGAGCCCAAATAAATTTGCCACTATAGCAAGTGTTAGTCTCTAGGGCCAATACTGAATGCTGGAGTTTGATAAAAAAGAATTCTGAAACAGAAGAGCTGAAAGGTAAACCAGTTCAGCTGATAAAGCAAACACAGTTTAATTAGAAATGAAGAGTTTTCTCCAGGCCTTGACCAGTGCCAAGGAGCAGTGTCTCAGGCTGGCGGTGTTTGGCTGCTTTCTGATGGCTGCTGTCAGGGTGCATTTTCCTAGCACACTATCAGCGGTCTCCCAGCCTGGGCTGAAGTCTGTTCTGAGTGTGTTCAGGCCATTGCTAGGGCAGAAGATGGTAAGTCATGAAGGATGACATATTCCAGATGTCCACCTGTATACAGCATTAATGTCACAGTACTCTGGCTTGTGCTGGGCCTTAGATGCAGGTCAGTAACAGCCACCCTGCCATTTGACCAGCCCAGAGGAGCGGATATTTTCTCTGTAAAAATAGCTGCTGCAATCTCAGATGCTCCAGGACACTTAGAGTGATTTAGCTGCACTGCCTGAGACCAGAAGCAGCTTCAGTAACTTCCAGGCCCATCAGAACAGGGTTCTGGAAGCTGCCTTGTGTTGCTCTGCATATGAAAACTCTTCTTGGTAAAATCACACAAGTGGTGGTGGTTTTTTCCTTCTCTGTTTCATATTATGGATGTTATATTGAAAAAAAAACACTGACTACAGAAGAATCCATTGAAATTAAGTATTAGAACAGTTAGACAAGCCAATATTTTGAATCCCAGTGAGATTTAACTATTACTGGTTTACCACAAGAAAAGTCTAACAACTCCAAAATGTGATGCTCAGACTTCTGAAACAGCAGAGCAGCACCTGCTTGTGACAGACATCTTAGGGCAGACAACAAGGACACTGTGGTTGGATTATTAAAATGCTGTCAACACCTCACTTTTAACTAAGGCTGGATGTGCTACAGGCCAGTGAAATTCACGTTTTCACAAGCCAGGTCTGTGTAAACATTTCTTAGGTAGTGATCAGGAAAAGATCTTATTTTGTGGTAATATGGCCACCTAAAGTCAATATTTTACTACACTGCAAAGGAAGTTTTTAACTGGAAAGAATAAAGCATCGTTTATTGTACTCTATTACTCTTTTATTTATGGCATTGTGGTGGTGCAACCCCCCCGCCCTCAGGCCGCACTGTGATCTCAGAGAGGGGTGTCAGACTCTTCAGTGGAGAGCTCTGAATTATGTACTCGGGGCTCGGGTATCAGTTCAGGGCATCTCACTTCCCCTGCTTCACACACTGCTTCCACCGCACCGCCAGCCAAGCACAACAGGATCTTTATCGAGTAGAGCTCCTTTAGAGGGAGAATGTGCCACAGCAGCACACCACAAGCATTTCATCTCCATCCCCTGTTCCCTTGTGGTCCACCCAGCAGCAAATGACTTCCTCCCACACTGTGCTGGCTTATTTCTGCTGCAGGGAAGCAGGAAGCTTGAGTGCAGACTTCCCAGAGGCACAGCCCTGCCAGCAGGCTTTTATCCCTGGCCATGACCTGGGATGGGGAACTCCTCTGGGAAGTGGAGAGGTCATCCCAAATTCACCAAGGGCAACAATCCCTCGGGAACAGACTGCAATAAGGAAGAGTTTAATGGTAAACCAAGATCTGCACGCACATGGCCTTCAGCATTGTTGTAAATAATACTCCTAATAAAGAGCCAATTAGACCAACAATCTCATTACTATCCAGCGTGCACTGTAGGAAGGACTAGCCTGAAGCATAACTGAGCAAAAGTGAAAACACAGCTCCACATTTCTTGTTATAATGTGCATAGGCGTAAGGAGACTTAAACAGATGTGTAAGAGGTGACAAGCAGGGAGAGCTGAGAGAATAGCATGCACCCTCATAAAGAAGCCCCACGGGGCGGCACTTTGCAGCAACCCCCATTAACAAATCCCAGCCCAACTCGCTGTGGTCACCCCACACACGTCCAAGGCACGGGCTCCTGGATGGCCCTGCAGGAGCCTCCCCAGGGCCAGGCTCGGCCCTGGAGCAGGGACCATGCACCTTCCATAGAGCCATGAGTGAGGATGTGGGGAAGGTAGGGGATGAGGGGGAGCCTGGGCATTGTGGGTGTCTGTGATTTCTTGAGAAAGGAGCCCAGGACTGGAGACACTTTGCCAAACCTAAGCAAGCAACATTGGCACAGTGTCTGTCCCTGCTACACATGGCGAGTGCTAGAACAGAAATTCAGAGAAAATTACTGCATAGGATCCAGTGACAATGCAGTGAACTGTCAAACAAAGCATATTTATCTTACATTCATCCCTTAAACCTTGGGCTTCCGATTTTCCTTCACATAACCAAAAAAATACCATGCAGGCTAATTTTGGAATAGCTCTCATGTAAATCATCCCCTTGGGCTTGGGTCTCTCAAGCTGGGGTTCAGCCTGAGTGACTTTTTATAGCTGAGTTATAAACTTTTAAATGCCAGACTTAATCAGAGCTACTGAAATGGCCATTAGAGTGGTTTAAGTGGCATAGCCCTGATATATGACGGCACAGAAAGCAGGCAGGTGGCTCATCTGCAGAGGGCAGTCCATCTGGAAGGGAGCAGTCTGGTGGCTAGAAACAAGCATGACTGAGACACAAATCTCTGGAGTTTTGCTCTTGCCCTTGTGCTACTGCTGAGTGACTTCAAACAAGCTCTCTTGGGATGCACTGCCCTGAGCAGCCAGGTCTCAGATCAAAGGCTTAGAGGAAGAGCTGGCTCACTATGTCCTGGTTGCTCCAATACGCTGACAAGAACACAAATATTTATCTGCCTCACCTCGGCAAACTGCAAGAATTATGAGAAAATTGGCCTAGGGTTTAACACGGCATTGTGTACACTCAAAACACACAAATCAGCCTCATTTTTGGCTGACTTAGAGCAATCACCCAGAAAAATCTTACTGAATAATTATAATCACAGACACATCCGACACTGCAGAGCTCAGGCTTAAGGGGGACTAATGCTGCTTTGCTCCTTACCAGGAGGCTTTGTAAAGCTTTGATTCCCCTAACTTTGCAAGTTCTGAGACACTCAGCAGGTTCCAGCTGTGCATGGGAGATCCTCCCTCACTCTGCAACATCACTGTGGTCCAAGCAGAACTGGGCAGTCATCAATGTGAAAGCACAGAGAAACTGATCCAAATGAAAACAGTACAGGAGCTTTTCAGGGTCTTCTTTCTAAATTTATTCAAGTATTAAACAAACAGAAACTACAGCATGCATCAGATACTTTCCTTTATTGTACAAGAAAACTGTGGACTTGTTTGTATTTGCAGCATTTCCAGCAAGATCAGGCAGACTTGTCGATGTTATCCAGTTTTGCACAGTCACTAGAGTGTCGCATCATGAATTATTAAATCAGTGCTTCGTGGTAATACATAATTTCTTATCAATTATTCATGCTAATGTGCGTGTAGTTTACTTAATTGTGTTATTGACGATCAAAAGTAATTTCCTGAAAATCCTCAAGGACAGAAAATTTAATCAGCGTAACTACTTTTCAGATGCAATGCTGTTAAGTATTCTTAATTTGCTCAACAATTCACTTATTTATGTACCTTTCTGGAGGAAATACGAGTTTAATCAAACAATTAGATTGAAGAGTTAGTGTACAGAAGGGCTGAAGTTCAGCTGAATGCAAGGTAATTATGTTGAAACAAAGTTGGATCTGCCTCTTTGGACTGGAATTTTTTTTTTTTTTTTGTCTTTTTTAGGAGGAAGAAAAAATATTATGATTGGGAATATCACTAAGAAAACAGTGGTTCTCTTTCCTCCAACCACTCCCCACAACAAAGCACATGGCAATCTCTTTTATTTTGGTGGAAGAAAAGGGTTGTTGCTGTTGTTAAACTACGCTATAGCTTGCAGCCAGAAAGCCACTTCCACCCACAGTTCAGCAGAGCAGCTCCTGAAGCTGGAGCACAAAGGCAGATTACAGGCTGCTGTATGTTCCCCTCCCTGCATTAGGGCAGTTAAGGATCCCCAAAAGACACACACTATGCGGCAGAAGTAAAGCAAAATTACTCCATTTGACAAATGTGGGCCCTGTTCTGACCTTTCTCTGCTCTCTGGCCAAAGGACAGACCCAGCAATGCCCTCTCTGCTGGCTTGTGCCCAGGAGACTCAAACTCCACTCTGGGGGTGCCTGGTGCCCTTGGCTCCTCCACAGCGATGGTGCTGGGTGCTGCCAAGCGACCCCATGAACACCAGGGCTCCCACCCTTTGAGTGGGTGCTGACATCAAACCGTGCCTCATGGAAAGGAAGGTGTGCACCAGGGGGTATGAAAGGGTCCTGTGAGCCCCAGAGAAGTCCCAGGTTCTGTGAAATTCATGGGCTGAAATCACTTACATGGAGGGAGACAGATTTTTGTTGCCAATCTTCCTCAGGACTGCCTTTCCAAGCACATCCCCAAATCTAGATCCTGTGAACAGCTGAACAAAACCCTGTGCAAAGGCATGTGGTCAGCACATTTCAGGAGGTCTGCAGCACAATGTGCAGGATCAGAGGTGAGGGAATCCTTCCACTATTACTTGAACAAAATCTCAGATAAGTGGTTTCAGCCTGTTCTCCAGGGACACTGGTGGACACACATAAGGAATCTGCAAATGGCACCTGGAAAATTTAAGTCCATGTCACCAAGTTTAAATCCACATGTGCGGTTCCCATGGAAATAAAGAATGTGAGGCACCCCAGATTAAAATGACTGCTCTTCAGATCAGTCTGCTTTGCTTTGGGGAGGTTTGGGTGAGAGATAAGACAATTTACTAAGGCGTCAATTTCTCCTTTACACTGTTCCCAATCTATAATAATTAATATATTTTCATATCTAGATTCATTACAACAAGCTTCAGTAAATGGAATAGTCTAAATTTGGATGGCATAAAGGAATATCCTTCCAGGCTTTATTTCCTCTTTATTAAACATAAAACATGGAAAAACATATTCGCAGTCCTGCAGTGAAGGATTATTTTTGTCTTTCAGTGCCTTTTTCCAAGACAATGATGTCAAAATACCCCCAGCTTTGTGCAAATCAAGAGACAATTTGCTCTCCATTAAATACCAGCACTACTGTTTGAAGCTGTGAATGCAACTCTGAAGCTATGTGTCTTTCATGTCTAACCCAGGGAATGGCAAGAGTAATACACTAATGTTCACACAGAGGCTAGTGTGAGGATTTTAGTCACAAGTAAACTGATCTCAGCAATTTCCCAGTAATCTACTCCACAGGAAGTTTCACTTTCAGAGAAAAGAAAAGAAAGAAAGAAAGAAAGAAAAGAAAAAAAAAAAAAAGAAGTTTTGTTTTACTTTCTGCTTCTCTTACATCTGGATTGCCTGGGATAGGTCTGGTTGAAGTCAAATTCCTTCAGAAAACAGCAGGCCAAACTCGGATATATCTGGATATTCCTTCCCCTCTGTTGTGAGCAGTGGAGTTACTGGTGCCTGGGTGCATCTCTTGCCCCAGAACTCACATCTGGAAGTGATGTGCTGCTTCCAGCCATCCATTTCACGCAGGATGGGAAGTTGAGATGTGCAGGAGCAAGCCAGGACCCCGGGCCTTTCAGCACCCCTGGGATGTATGGGGCAGGGCGGGGAATAAAAACAGCTTCACGAACATTTCCAAACACAGATAGTGCTGATAAATGAGGGAAATGAACCTACAGCGACACAAGAAAAGCAAGGGTGCGTGAAAGGCAGCCAAAGAGGCCACTCAGCTGTTTCAGGTCCCATGGGTGGCCCCACGACGTCCCACTGGGCACGGCCACACTGCAGTTCACCCCACGGCAGAGCGCCGGCGGCGGGTCACTGCCCTGAGCCGCGGGGCCGGCGCCGCTCCGGTCTCATACGCTCTTCTCCCCTTCCATGTGCTCCTTGGCTGGGGAGGGCTGCTTGTCCTGGCTGCCCTCGGGGCCGGGTTTGGCAGGAGGAGTGGGGCTGCTGCTGGCGGCGGGCAGGAGGTTGGCAGACTGGAGCACAGCCTCCGAGTGCTCGCGCGCCTTCATGCGCAGCGCGGCCACGCTGGCGGTGCGGTTGCTTTGGCAGCCGTAGGTGGGCAGGAAGGAGAGGCCCATGGGGTCTGGAACGCAGCACGAGCACAGCGGGCTCCCTGGGGAGGAAGGAGAGAAGGCACCGTCACTGCTGGGGAAGGGCATGGAGGCCATCGGTTCCCTCCATGGTCAGTCTGAAGAGGACAGAGAAGGGTTCAGTGGGTACATTGACCTTTAGTGAGTACAGATGTCCTCTGGATCACTAGGGCTAGAAAACCCATATCCTGTTCTGCTGATCCTCCTGTAAGAAGGATCTTATACTGTGAGGCATCCAGGGTGACAGAGTGCAAGAGGGAAGCAGAGACAGAAGTGAGCAGTGAAGTTCAGATCGCACATGAGATTTCCTCATTAGCAAGGCTCAGCTCATTCCCTCCTCTCATATCACACTGCTGTTCTGTGGCTGCCATCAGCCTCATGCTGGAGATGTCCCCTGCCCTCCACCTGCACACTGAGCTTAATCAATGTGGGCAGCAGCATTTGGTGAGTGAGTGCAGGGATTCTGTCACTTATCTTTGCCTGAAAGATTACAGCAGAGAGAAAGGTGAAAATATTCCACTTGTTATAATAACCTTTGCCTACCTCACTGTAAAATGAGATACTTTTCCTTGGCCAGGCCCCTGGCAGCTACCAGGACCATGTCTACCTGCAAGAGTCTGTTCTATCTTTACCCATTCAATGTCTGTGCTGCTTAAGGGTGACACCCCAAAGAGAACAGCCTCCAGAATTGAGTCAAGGCTACCTAAAGTTGCTGCTGTGATACAGCTTAAGAGTCCCATAAGGAGAGATGGGCCAGAGTATTTCTGTCCTACTATTTGGGACACATGGCTGTTCCAATCAGGCAAGAAACAGTGGAGAGCAGATGAAGTGATTCCTCTGTCTTGAAGCCAAAACCTTCCCTTGCAACCCACTGACAGAGGCAGCCCTCAGTCCACCAGCTGACTTCCTGAGATGGAGCACTGCAGGCTCTTCGTCTGGTTTCTCTCTGATACTGCTGGAGCTTGGACCAGTTCCCGAACAAGCACACCTGGAAGGGTAGGTTGATCAGTGGGCAGGATAAGCAGTCCATCCAAAAAAGCCACATTGATATCCAGCTTAGAGGCATCTATTGAATGATGGAGAATGTGTCAGAGGAGTAGGGTGAGGCCGCAGGGTGGGATGGCTGAGCTACTTCTTGAATTTACTCTCTGGTTAAAAAACCAGACACCATTAGCCACCATTAGTCACCATTTTTCCAGTGGTCTTAGAGGCCACTCCAACTCCACATCCTCATGTACATCCCTGGCAAAAGCCTGTCTTTTGCTGATACGCTACCTTTCAACAAGAAACAGCCCAGCCACACACATCCTGACACGGGACAGTATCTTCCCCTGATCTTTCCAAGCCAAGGACTTGCTTTAATTTCTGCAGTTAATATTTGAGTTAAATGGCTCATGTCTAAGTGATGGAACTAATAACCTACAGAGTTTTACACTTCTGTTCTTGGTAGCAACATGTCAGCACCCATCTGCTAGGAATGAAGGCAGCCAGTTTGTTTTTAAGATGTTGCCAAGACTTCTCCACAGCAATTCAGAGATTTGTGGTTGCCAGTAACATTCAGGAAAAAGTATTCTTTGTATTTTGAAAAACAGCCATCTACAAAGGACAGCTTATTAATATAAATGGAAATATCCCTTTTCTCTTGTAATACTTCTCTGAAAAAGCATGTGATCAGCAGACCAACATTTCCACGGGTCCAGGCATTTAAGCACAAGCAAGTTTCAGCACATGACTAAAATCCTCTGCTTCTTTTGCTTTTAGCTCTAGGAAGATCAGTCTTGAATTCTGTGGCTGTTTTGAGCCAGGTCAGAAGGAGGGTTTATAATAAAATCTACTCCGTAGCACAATTTACAGTTTTTGCCACCACCAGCCATACTCATTAAGTAATTTTTTGCCCTGTTGTGTCACTGCCACTGTTTTAACAAGAGGGTGGACAGGCCCTTCAGAGTCCCTGCAGTTTGCAGCAGGTCTTTTGCACCAAGTCTCACTATCTTCAGGCTCTGCTTAGAGACGGGGGAGTCGGGAGACCTGGAGGAGCATCAACTGCTTTTGCACTGCTGCTTTCTAGCACAAACTGAATGAGGCTTTCTAACACAGCTGTTCAGCTCCCAGGCTGAGGGGAGGGCTGGTCTGTGGTGCCTAATGCAGGACTGGGCACAGGCATTGCTTAGTGAGAGGTGGGGGGAAGTGGAAAGCGGTCCTCCCCTTCTCAAAAAGGCAGGAATTGGCTCCATCCCCTAAGAATAATTTTCATTCCACTGTTAGGGGAATAAAATATTTATCAGTATTCAGTACCAGCCTAAGCTCTTTGCTTAATAATTAGCCCTGATATTACCTAGTGATTCTGCAACCTGAGGGTGCAGTTACCTGTGGTGGAAACTAAACTATCTCTAGCAATAACTCACCCATAAACCATTCCTTTCATTTTCACTGAGGTTAAAATACTTGCAAACAGGTCACACCTGAAAAAATTAAAGTAAAAACATCATTTGGTCCAGGGTCCAGCTCTGTTCCTTTTTAATGTATGTTGTAAAGAAGGTTGACTCTACCTTACAATCACCTAAATCTGCATATAATAGGTCCAGTGAAATATACTGGACTTTGCCAGCACAAAGCCAGGACCAACAATGGGACACTCAGGAGACCAAGGTCTCCACCTGCCTGTCAGTCAGTCCACAATCTCCAGAAAAGTGATACTGACCATGAAAGAGACATATATAGCAGGCAGCAGTGGGTTTTGACATCTTATTGCAGTAGCACTGAACCCACAGTGGGAAAGGAAGGAATTGTTCCTACTTATTTTGAATCTGCAGAGGACTTCAGGCATCCAGCTCCCATCAAAATCAGTGAGAGTTCAGCCATCAGCCCTAGATCTTGATCCAGCTCCCACCGACATCTGTGACAATCTGAGATTAGTTCAACAGGATTTATATCAAGTTGCTGCAATACAGACAGGTTATTGTTTGCTTTCTTTCAGGAACTTACTGCCTCCTGTACACAAAATTAAAATACACAATTAGATTTCCATTAACTTACAGCAAATTCTGCTGGATTGATCTGAAACTCCTTCTATTCCTATATGAGATCATACTTTAAATGCCCAGCCTGAACATAAATACTTAATGTAATAAATACAGTCTGAAATATTTGATCCACTTGGCAGTTTAATTGATCTACTACAGAGACTGACAGGAAAAATTAAATTAGTTTTGTCTTGTCTCTGCCAACATCACATTTAAATTGTAACAATATTTGATCTACATTTTTCATTGTGGACTCTTTTGTGCAGTTCCATCGTTCAGTTTCAGGTGGGAAGAGAGGGATAGGAGTGGGGCACATGCTAATACATAAATATCAATATAAATTTTTTTTAATATGTATTTTGTGTTTCAAGTCAAGAGCTTAAAGAATTTAATAGGTAGTCTTTCTAAAAGGCAAACTCCACATTCCTTTCCTCTTTCATTTTTTGTGCATATCAGCATTTGATATAGACAGCTGAATGACGACCTGGAGGGAAGGAGGGAAGGAAACCTGGCATGGAGGGAAAGAGAGAAAAAATCCCATTTAAAATCCTCATATATCAATGCATGCTGTTTAGTTTTCAGAGAAAAAATTATGTTTGATTTAATTATTGTTATCTTCTCATAGTTGTCACATTGGTTTTCTTCAGCTCTAATCCCTTTCATAAGGATTGGAAGGTCAACAACAACCTCAAGTTCATAGTGTTGATTACCAGCAGGAGCTGATCCAAAGGGAGCACCCTCTTGCACTTCACAGATGACATCAGCATTCTGTCTACTAAAATCTGAGTCAAAAGCAGAAAACATAAAAGGGGCTTTATCCAAATGTTCTTGAGCTCTGAATCAGGACAGTTCAGAACAACAAAGACATTAACTCAGTCCTGAAATGGAAAAGCATCAGATGGTCCCAGTTTAATTTGCGTTAGCCTCAAGGCTGCTGGAATTATACTAGATGGTTTCTTCTACTGAGAAACTGGTTAAATGTGGGAGGTACCCTGTGCTGCCCAGAGGCTGGAAGAGCACTTCAGAGGTGACAGCAGAGTCCAAATGTTATAATTTCACATCTCCTTGGCTGTGACACCTATATGCCCAGTGGAAACAACAAATAGCTGATGATCGGGCTTAGTTGCTCTATCATCGGGAGTCTTTTTGTCTAAATAACTTAGACTGGAAGTGGAGGATTTCATCCTCCTTTATCTGTGCCAAAAGTACTCTCCAAAGAAAAAAAAAATAAATAAAAGATATCAGAAGCCAGGACTTGCTTGTTAGGGCAGGAAGACTGGCAGCAAAGACCAAAAAAAAGCTTGGAGAACAGAAACAGTGAATGTCAGCTGTCAGCTCAGCAACTTCATGAACAGGAACCCCTGCCCAACCAAGGTCCACTAACCTAATCAAGATTTGTCCCAAAGGAACAAGACAGCACCCATTTCCTACCGACAGTTTAGGGCTCCAAGTACCTAGTATTTGTGAAAAAGACCAAAACTCTCTACCTGTGAGGTAAGGCAGTGCTAGAGCTGGGGACCTGTGATGGGAATCAAAATAATTTTCCCAAGATGTGTGCATCTGCAGCAAGCTAAAGAAATGTTTTAGATTCTCTGAAGTCAGAGTGGCAGAAAAACTAGGAAAAATGCCAAACAAACCCATTTAATATATTGACTGTGTTACATGAGAAAAGTCAGTAGGTTCATAATCAAGAACGACACTGAAAATAAAGGACCCCTAGAGTTTTATTCCCATTCGCCAGTCTTACGGTAAACAATGAAGCTTCAATTCAGTAAACACCCGTTCAAGGGTGAGTTAGGTCCTTGAACACTTCTTTCATAGTGTTGGCAGTGGGAATTGCCCAATGGAACTTGGCAAATTCCCTTCATCTTTCCATAACAGAAATTGAAATGTAATGGATGGGCAGTTCTAGTTATGTTTTAGGGTTTTTTCCTGGATACTGCAATTAAGCCTCCCTAATACGAACAGCAACCACAGTGGCAGCAAACCATAAAAGAGCCTGATCAACAGTGCCCTGCAATACCCATTTGGAAGTGCGTAATGCAGTCGTGCTTCTCTATCAGTGGTGTGGAGGTGCCGTGAAAACCAACTGAGCTATAACTTGTACAGAGCAGAGCTGTGGGTGAATTATGAAAGTAATTCCCTGGCAAGTGTAATTATTTCTCTCCTCATACACTTCACTCATCATGGGGTCTGGGGAAATTTCAGCGGAACGTAACAGACACACTCCTGGCCTCAGCCACCAGAATGGTAGAACACATCCGCTCAAAAACGGAGATTCTTGTTTACACCCATTAATAACATCTTCTGCATTAATGAATTGCATTCATGCTGTCATCCATTAAGAAGGTACTTTGAGGTCTCTCTCTGCACAGAGCACTAGCTTCTCCAGATGACTCTATAGTTTTACAGCCCATAAATAAAACAAGTATTTTCCCTTCATCTTTGAGGTCTGCAATTAAATCTACTAAATGGACTGCAGATGCCTGGCTTACAGTAAGTGTTTCATCTTGGAGGATCATGGAACTGTCGAAGTCACCACAATGAAGTAGCATAGTTGTCATATCAGGGCAATTTCAGAGAAAAAAATTCACAGAAATTTCATCTCTATGAGTCAGCCTTCTTGCTAATTATGGCCAGCGGTGAAGTACTAAACCCCTGAAGCAGGAAACATTGCACACCCCAGAAATTATGACCTTGTGCTAATTTTTCAAATGAGGGATTGTATTTCCTCACAGAATAGTAGATAGGGAAATGATACAGTAGTTAACAGATTCTTGCTACTGAGTACAGCCTCCAATGTGCTAAACTTCAGAGAGATGGGAGACAGGAAAAGGGCTGTTGTATTACTGAACAGGGAATATTTGATAGAAACAGAGAAAAACTGTCCAGTGATAATACTCTTCTCTGGAAAAGACTATATTCTGAATAACATTTTTCTTTGCATAGTATAACCTGCCCATCTTATTAACAGACATCCTATGGTGTCAATATCCTCACTTTGATGGAAAAAAAAAAATCTCAATTTCAGAGATAGCAGAGTTCATAGGGCATGGTGCTCAGGGAAAGTAGTTTTCTTCTCATTCATTAGAACAGACCTGGTCTCATGCTCCAACAATATGCCCATATCCTAGAAGTGGCACATGCAGGGTCCAGAGCCACATGAGGCAAGCCTAACGAGCACTTCACAATCTTTCCAAAAGCAAAGTTGCAGGCTTCGTCCCTGCCCCAGACTAGGCTGTCTTGAGATTTCCTGTCTCTTGTAGACCAACTTCAACCTCAAGTATTGCATCCTTTTACTACAAATTAGATCCCAGAACCTTGTGACCTAAGCACTTCATGTAGCTTTGTAAACCTGGGTCTGGAGCCAAGCAAAGTCAGAGAGAGAGAAAGAGAGGTATTAGGTTTTTTACTAAAGGTGGAGAACTCTCAGATGACAGAATGAAAATGGTCTCTGAGAGCATAAAATAATTATTAATTACTTACATCACCATCATCACTTGTTATTCACTGTATTGATTTTGTCTCCTTTTAAAACATCAGTCAAATATTATTCACTGACACCAGCAAAGTGTTGGCTCACAAGTCCAACAAAGCACATCTTGTCTCCTCAAAAGAATAAGAAAACAACCTACACTTCCTAGTAGAAGTGCTGAGAGTGCTCATTTTTTTGCAGGCAGCTCTTATGGCTGTACTGAGGAATGTGATTCCCTTTACTGGTCAGGATCATTCTCCCAGTGGTGGGAATACACATCTATTTACAAGATCCTCATAGAGGAGCTGCACTTGGTTTGGCACCTGCATAGAAGAAAGCAGGGTCATGCATCCTTTCATAGGGAAATAATGCTTTGATTCTGGAGCAACTGTTTTGCTTTCAAAAGCACCAAGAATTCCTGGTAATTTCAAAGTATGGCTGGCACAAGACAAATACTGGGAAGACCTCTCAATCATTTCACTCTTCAACAAAACTTGGGAAATTTTGGAAACCTTTCTACTTGCTGGATTTTCCCTTATCTAACCAATCCAAAAAACAAGCAGCTCGTAACTTTATGCCCTGTGCTGAATTTTATGGGATTTGTGTGACATAAAGTCCTATGCCTCCAGACTGACTGTGGCAGGGTTGTGGGATAATTTCTGCAGCAAAATGCAACTAGATTTTCAAGGGAGAAGCTTAGGTCCCTTAATTAAGATGTATAAGAACATATATTATTATACATACACACGCAGACAGCTCCTGTCTCAAATGGAAATGAAAAGGGAGAGTCAGGCAAACTGAAATGAGTATATGACAGTCATATTAAGGTTTTCTGAACACTGTGTCTCTCCCTATCCTCCCCTTCCTTCCCACAACCATTATCTTTTCCTTCAGACTGACACATGAGCTTGGTTGTGCTCTCAAACATGCTGGCTTAAATGAACCATCATTCACCTGGAGTTTCCATACCAAGGGAAAACAAATTGTGCATTAGGCCTGTGACACCTGTGGTCCACACAGAAGCTCTAGAGATTGCCTCGGTCACCAGTTAACAGGACCAAAGCTCAGTGACTGCTGTGCACAGCTCTCCCCCAGCCCAAGTGAATTACTCTTGGAGAAATGGAAAGAGGAACTTGTGGAGATGAGCCAAGGAAGAACGACACAATACTCCGTGTATCAATATTCTCTGCTTGTATATATCAGATTGGTCCCTCCTATAACAATAAGTTCTTGCCCCTTAACCCCAAAGCCAGAATTTGACATTACTAAGACCTAGCAGCAGAACTGGCAGCAGAAGAGCAAGCTCCCCTCAAAGCAGCAGCTCAGACTAGCAGTTCCTTGCAAGGATAACAAATACTGACAGGCACAGGAAGCTCCTCGTAGGTGGATACGCAGCTGCACAATCCGTAACTGGATTTCATAAAATCAAAATATACCACTTTATCCCAGTCCCCTTGCATGTACCTAGAGATTTCTATTGCCAGGCAGGAAATATAAAACAGATATTTCAGGAATGATCTGCACGTATAACTGACAACATTCACCAAGACAATATAAAGGCATCTGAAAACTGACCATTCCTTTACAAACCGTATAAATAAAAAATCTCTATTTACATTTGGGACCAGTTTTTCAGGGACACTGTCTCTTAGTCTCTGCAACTGACTAAAATCTACCAAAGATTCAGGAATAGAACTTTTTCCACCCCTAGGTTGTAAAACTCCAATCAAGCTAAAAAGAGCAAATTATTAGTTTCTCAATTTAACAGCTAAGCTGTAAAATCAAAGAAAAGAGTTTTAGGAAGTCTTCCAAATGAATAAAACTAAAAATAAACAAACAAAACCAGCAACAACAAAAATCCAACCCCAAACAAACAAAAAACCACAACCAGCTAAAAATACCAATCCCTCACAACAATTTTTTAATCTTCTTTATTTCATTTTGCTTGGCTTTGTTTATTTGGGTTATTTTTTTCTTAAAATTTAGCTACATTTAAACATGAAACAAGTGAAAACACATATTGATGCATTTAATTTTGAAAATGTTTGATCGTAAACTTTAAGAAAAAAAAAAACCTTTACTTTCATCTAAATTATCCACTGAACACAGTTCTTTTCCCACACTTTTCAACCTGTTTGGGACTACATTTATCAATGAACAATTGTTTTGCCTGAAAGATTTCAGCTGCATGTACTCCAGAGAGTCTGTTCCTGCCCAATGGAAAAAAAGTCAAAATTCATAACCCCAAGACTTTACAGGGTGGAGATCAAGAGAACTCAGGCACTCCAAACAGCTGCTGCCTACTTACAGGCGACAATAAACCTTAAAGTTTTAGGGTTAAGGTCACACACACCTCTGTGTCCCTTCTTGATTCAAAATTCCAGGTTCCACACCTACCAAAAGAGCAGTAACTGTGGGGTGTGTCTGGCCTTAGCTTTTTTCAAAGGATTGGAGGGAATGGGGTGCAGGGGGCAGGACACTGGACTTAACACACAACTCAGGGGTTCCAAACATTTGCTTCAGGGATATACCTTGGCAGTGGTGATTTAACTGGAAATACGAGGAGCATGAGATATGCCAGAGAATACAGTGAGATGTATTAGAGGACATTTTTCTTTATAGTGGGGGGGTCTTAAACTGAGAAACTTTCTTCACAAGTTATGGCAGCACATCGGGACACAGAGCAAATGTATAAGCCTCTTTGTGCTTGGCACTACTATGAGGGTTTGCATCCTATAAATCTATAAATTGAATTCATCCTGCTTACACCC
Organism: Hirundo rustica; assembly: GCF_015227805.2. NCBI lineage: Eukaryota > Metazoa > Chordata > Aves > Passeriformes > Hirundinidae > Hirundo > Hirundo rustica. The sequence goes on from NC_053457.1 coordinate 18,489,478, forward strand.
TTAGTCTTATAAATTGTTAGACTAAGAACAGCTAATGGATGAGTAGGTGATTTATTTTTAAAAGATGCATACTGCTGCTTTTTGCAAACTGAAAGTACATAAGACACGGGATGTACCCGTCCTGAAGCTCAGGTCCTCAGGTAATGAGGAATTGCTTTGTATCCTCCCCTGTCCCCAGGAACATGCTTTATTCAAGTTCTCAAAGGGGACCTACTGTCCAAGAAGAGAAAGGTCTGGATTGTGCAGAGATGCACTGCAGAGAGGAAACCACATGCAAAGAGCGGATGAGGCATCAGTAATGGTGCCAGGTACTACATAATGCAAAAGGATGTATATAACTAATTTATTAGAATAAATTTAACTCTTAAAAAAAGCATATGCAACAAAAACTCTAAAGGAGCAAACCCTACATGTCTTACTCTTTGAGAGAAAACCTGACCTCACAAAAAGTACCTGTCAGAGTAAAACTAAGGAGTTTTGCCATGATGCAATGAGATACAACAGGAGATTCACTTCGGTACGTGCAGCATCGGTCAGAGCAATTACTACCAATCTAAACAGAAAGAGGGATCTACCATTTCCCAAAGGTTTCCCCACAGAGGCAGTGGGACCATGCCACTTAGCTTGAATGGGATGCTCTTTGACCTTATCCCCAAGTTAAATAAAGTAATTTACCTTTTAGAGAGGCGACATGGGATAAAGCTTGTGCATAGGTGGCTGTGTTGAGGAGAGTCCCCGGCAGGCAGGAAGGGAAGAAAGGTCCTGTAGGACCCACTGATCGGCTCAGGCTGACAGAGAAGAGAAAACAACTTCCTTACAAAACCAGAACCAGCTGATTCCAATTGTGCATGCATACAAACACATTGGTGCCTCAGCATCCAACTAGATGTGACCCAGGCTGGACAACATCAGCCTCCCACAGCCACCAGCTTCTCAGCATCTCCACAGGGAACAGTGGATTGCACAAGAAACAGCTCATTTTCTAAAGATGATACCTGTAGGTCAAGGCACAGCAGAAAATCTGTATGCATGTACGCACATATGAGGCATTCTTGCCCCACAAACAGGCAGCTGATATAATGTATTACTCTTACCTCTGCTGGATCTCCAGACCTTCTTTCTTATTCCTGGTTTGATCTGCTGGAGAAGGGGAATTTAAATTCCTTGCAGGAGGTGCCACCTCAGCCATGGTTTCCTTAGAGCCCTCTTGGTCGGATGAACCCCTCTCTGTTTTTCTCCACTTAGCCCTTCGATTTTGGAACCACACCTGGAATGAGAGAGCAGTCCTAGGTGAAATCCATATTTAGCCAAATGTGAAGCAAGGAGATTGTAAACTGTTACTCTAGTGAAATCTGTCATTTAGTATCCTGGCTAAATCCTCCTCTTGTCTTGTATCCCCATTGCTATTCTAGTTGAGTCCTAGGATTACATTTCTATCTGTAACATTTCTGTGTCTGGAAAACAAGCCAGAAATGTCTAAAGCCATTCAAAATGCATATCAAAACAAAAATCTTAAAAGCAATAGTTTTGATACTACTGCACCAGTTAGCAAAGCATTTAATCACATGCAAGCCTTTATGGACACATTTAATTCTCACTGATTTCTATGCTTTAACACATCTAAAAGCCTTTTTTTAGGGATGGTGTTAAATACATATCTAAGTATTCTGATGAAAACATATATAAGTGTTTAAATCAGCTGCTGCTAGAATCAGAGAGGTCAGAAATGAAAATCCAACATCTCATCCAGCCCATTTTCTGGAGAGGGCTGATACCGGCTGTTACATCCCGTGTCTATATACTCTCACAGCCAGTCTGCTTTCAGAGGACTCAAAAGCTGAGAGGTACTAATTTCAGAGCATCATTCTGCAGTTTAATAAGGTGGTCGTGCCACTGCCCCCACCTCAGGCCACAGTAGGACCTCAGAATGGAACACCAGTTTCCAAACCCTTTTTTTCCTCCCATATGGAAAACAAATTTTCATATTCTTGATTTTTTCAACTATTAGTCTAAAAACTTTTTTTTTTTTCCTATTAACCTTGGAGCGGATATGCTGAAAGAACCATGTTTGAGGTGGAAAATGCCAAGCCTCTCTTGAGGTCAGGAAATACACATTTTAATACATGAATTGAAGTATAGGCAAGATTGTTATTATTATTCTTCTCCAATTCCATTTTAGTTAGCTGCCTTTTAATTGCATGTATCAGCAAACATTGAATAATGATTTTATCTATATTCTAAATTTAGAGCAGTTAAATGCAAAGCAAAATGCAGACACTTTCTTGTGCCTTAATTGAATGAAGGTCACAGCTATAACAATATTTAATTGAGCTATTTTTCATTATCATATTTTAATGACTTTGCACTGACAGTTTGCCTGCTTCTGAGGAAAGAGCATGATGAAGTCGTTTATTTCCCTATTTAGTTATTGTTTGACAACATCATCTTCGATTAAGACTCTGCTTTATAGCACATTAATCATATTTGAATGAGCAAGGGGTATAAATGTAAACATATCTCCCATCCTCTGTGTTTCCCCATGTCCCTGCATGAAAACAGGCTAAACAAATGCTTGCATCTATTGTCTGTTTGCATAATAGCCAACAACAAGGCTAAACACCAGTCCTCAGCAATCTAATTGTCACCACCCCTATCTCACCCTTGCACCTTTCAGGAAGAAGTTATGATCTTCCACTTCTGAATGCTCAATAATTGTCCCATTTATCTCAATTTGCAGTTCAGTCTTTAGGCACCAATAGCCAAAATGGCATTTTTTATTATTTTTTTAAGCCAGTACCTACAATGCAGTGTTAAAAGGAGATTTTCATTTCCAAATAATAATCAGTTTAATTTGCCCACATATGACCAATGATTCATGTTCAGATTTAATAATCAGGATCACATAATCTGATTATAGGAGAAATAATTTGTTTACAATCCCCAATTTGCTGTGGTGAATTCCATTATCTCTCTTCAGCCATTGGGTTTTAAGAGATACTAACATGACCCTAGGGAACAAAAGGCAAGCTATTATATTTCCTACAATTAGATCTTTGCATAGTCTTAACCCCAAGCACCTAAAAAAAAAAAAAAAAATAGAAAAACAGCGTGCAGAAAAGCCCCATAAATAAAAATTAATGCATAATTGTGTTCAAAACATGGTTTGGAACTCTGTGGTAGATGCCTGAAGAGTTATAGGGATTCATCTCTGACAATTGCAGGACTGCTTCTCTTAGGAGAGCATGTACACATATATATGGACTGGATATGGATATGGAAAAACAAACATATGGAAAAAAAAATAAAAGCAAGGACAAAGGTGAGGAGAAGGAAGAAAGGAAGGGCTGGAAAATGTGGCTGTGGAAAGAGTAATCATGGCTAATGGTATTTATTGGATCATATTAAAGGTGTGGGAATTGCTCTGCAGGCTCTTTAGCTGGCTAAATTAAGTGTTTAGAAAGAAGGCGAAAGGGAGAAAAGTTGAAGAGGTGCAGAAGCTTTCTTCCTGGCAGCTGGCCCCCCTGCAAGTTGACTAACCCCACTGCTCGACAGTGGTCATAGTTGCTTTGGAGAATCACGTCTCAGCTCTTTTCTCTGCACCACGCCCCCCCTCCAAAAGCAAGGAAATGGATGTGCATTGATGTAATTTAGTACCTTGGAGACGCGGACAAATTAGTGTAGAACATTATCACTAGTTAATTATGAATGACCGATTAATCAACCTAATCTAATATTCCACATTATGTTGATGTTATTAAAGTGCATCATGAAAATGACAGATCGTCTTCATTTGCGTTCTTTGGCCAAATGTGCACTCTGCAGTCATGATGTCAAATAAAAAAAATAAAATTAAAAAAAAAAAAAAAAGTTTGCCAGTTTGAATATCCGAGTTAAGTAATTCCCCAGGATGTTTACCTGCACCCTGGCCTCCGTGAGGTTGATTTTCAGAGCCAGCTCTTCCCGAGTGAACACATCGGGGTAGTGGGTTTGAGCAAAAACGGCTTCCAGGGCCTCGAGCTGATGGAGGGAAGGAGAGCAGAGATCCGTGAGGATCACAGGCTGTCTGTCTGCCAGGCACGGATGAATGAGGAAAACGGGGCAGGCAGGATGGGGCTGGCATGGCCCGGGGCGTGCGGGAAGGAGGCTGGGAGCTGGCCGGGAGCAGGCACGGTGCAGGCAAGCAGGGGGCAGAGGCCAGGGGCAGAGAGAAGCGGGCTCCTACCTGCTGCAAGGTGAAGGTGGTGCGGTTGCGGCGCTGCTTCCTCCGCAGGAACCCGTCGTCGAAGTCGCCGGCGGAGTGACCTCCGAAGGGGGCCGCGCCTGCGGGCAGGGAGCCGCGTTAGGGGCCGCCGTGCCCCGGGCACAGGGCCGGACACGGAGCCGCTCGGGCGGCAGCGCTGCCCCATCTCCGCGGGCCGCCGTGGGCTTCTGCCGCCCGCAGCTCACCCCGGCCCGGGAAAGAGCACTTTTCGTGCCATTTGTGCTTTAAAAGGACGAGGAGACGAAGCTTGGACACAGGCGTGCGGACGGCAGGTCGCAGAGGCCCTGCCCGTCTGCCGAGGGAGCCCGCGGAAGGGCCTGCCCGCAGGAGGTGGCGACGGTTCCTGTCCACGCTCCTGTGCCCTCCGGCCCCGTCTGTTCGCCCTGGCCTCTGGAGGAGAGGGTGGGCGTGGGGCTCGGTACAGCCCAGCACCGGCGGCTCGGCCACGGCTGAACCGCCGGGAGCCGGCAGCGGGCCTGGAGGAGGCCGCCCGACCCTTCCCCGACCGGCGATCGAGGGCCCGACTGGGGCACCGGGGGTTTGTCCCCACACGGAGGTCGGGAGAGGGCAAGTGGGCCACCGGGATGCGAGCCGTGTTCCACGGAGCGGACCCAGGCCTTCGGGGCTGCCCCAGTCACACATCATCCCTGCGTGCCCCTGTTGAAACGTGTCACTCTCTTTCTGTTCACTGACAAAACAGGCTAAAAAAAACACAAACAAAATGAAACAGACAAAAAAAACCCACTCAAAACAAAAGTACCCGAACCCCCAGAAGCGTTGCTGAGTGTCTCCATGACCCCACTGGCAGACCTGCCCCTGGAGTGCTCTGGGGTATCCTGAGCTGGCAGTCACCGCTCACCTTGCAGCATCATTTAGAAGATAAACACGGCCCCAGGCCCCCTTCCCGCACACACCTCGCGCCATGTGGGCCTGGAAGAGGCTCATCAGAGAATAAACACTGTCCCAGTGACCCCCAGAACGTGGTCTCTTCCCTGCGGCCCCGGGCCCCCCTGGCTGCCCAAACGCTGGCCGAACAGAGCTTTTCTGTTTCCGCTTCTTTGGCGTGGTCTTGGGTGGGTGAGAGGCTTTGGACGGAGGTGTATTTTTTTTTTTTTTTTCCACTTGTGATTCCCCAGCGCTGCTTTCACCCTTTGGCAGGACAGATCGCCCCTTCCTCCCGCCCTGCTGCTGCCCAAGCCGGGAGAGCGAGGGGCCGACCCCGCACACCGCCGGCAGAGGCTGCAGCCTGCGGGGCCGCTCCCCGTCTCGGGCCGCCAAACACAGGCACCGGAGAAACAACCACACGGCAAACAAACAAACAAGCAGAAACAAGAGCGCGTTTCCAAAGCGGTCTGCCAAAAACTAGTAAACAAAGCCGCCTCAGAGCCCGGTGGTACCGGCGGGAAGGACCCTCGCGTTGTCCTGCCCAGTCCGGCTCCCCTATCCCTCCCGGAGAAAACTTTGGGGAGCGAATATTCCTGCCGGGATGCACAGACCGGCTTGGGTCCGCTGGCCCTGGGAAGCCGTGTTCAAAGAGGGGTTGACCCTCCCCCAAAGTGGGATGAAACCGCTGGACCACTTCTTCCTGCCAGCGCCGCCGCAGGGAAAGCCCCTTTCTCGCCGGGTGGTGCCCCTGCAAGGAGCAGGGTGGCCGGGGAAGGGGGTTTTACGGGGCCCGGTCGCTTTCCCCGCCGTGCAGCCGCGGGAGAGCCGGCAGCGCTCGGGCACGGCGGGACAGCCCTCCGGGGGCTGGTGCTGCGCGGCCGCGGCTCCGGGGATGCTCCGCGCACCGCGGGCAGCGGCCAGAGGGAGGGCGGGCAGAGGGCCCTGGGCATCTGCGGGGGTGACACGGGGAAATCCTGAAGGCTGACAGTTTTTAAAAACGGAAATCAACAACAGTAATAATAATAATAATAACAAAAATAAAAAGTCAAAATTAAAAGAAAACCATCCTCTCAAATATTTATTTTCCGCCTGTTTTTTTCCTTCTGTTGTACCTCATTTTTCTCCATCCTCCCACAGAATGTTTGTAAAATAGCATTAAAGATTTATGCGGTCCCTTTGGCTGGAGGGAGGAGGCGTGACCACGTCCTGAAAGTGTCCCGATTACAGCCATGACACCAACATCTGTGCTGGGAGGGGAGAAAAGCATCTCTCTCTTAGCCTGAGGCTCAACTGCGGGATCGCTATCCACAGAGGGGAGGCAGGTGGCAAAATGACGGGGGTGGGGGTGTAAAACCAAGCTCTTTCCAGCCGGAATCAAATTAAAAATAAATAGATAGATAGATAGATAGATAGATAGATAGATAGATAGATAGATAAAAAAATCATGCAATCCTTCTTTCCTTCCTGTGACAAGAGGGGAAAGCTAGGAGGAGGGTGGAGGATAGGGTTGCATTTTTCTTAAGGAAAAAGATGCTATTTAGTTGTCCCTATAAAATTACATCTTATCCCAGCAGGTATTTGTACGTGGCAGTCGTGGCACAAGTTCGGTCACAGTTTCTCCTTCCGTCCCCAGCGCACCCCGCGCCCACAGACAACTCGAAGTTCAGCTCTTGTACTCACGCATCTCTGTGCGACAACACTCACCCTCTAGCTGCGGGGGGCAGTGGAAGTAGAACATGGCCCTGCGGCTCGGTGGGCGCCTGCTGCTCGCAGCTGCGAGTCCGACGGCGGCCGGGACCGGGACCGGGACCGGGGCCGGGGCCGGGGCCGGGGCCGGGGCCAGCCCGCGGGGCGCGGGGCTCCTGCACACCCCCCGCACCGACGGACCGGCACCAGCTCCACAGTCGGGCACCGCCACGCACCGCCGAGGTGCCTCCTGCAGACCTGAAGACACAGAGGGAAAGAGCAGAAGAGGTGAAGAGCCAGAGGAAAACACCTGAAGAAACTCATCGATAACACTTAAGCCCATCCCAGAGGAAGAAGAGGAAGTAGTGTCTAACCCTGTGCAACGAATTTAAAAAGCCAGAGGCAGAAAGCTCCGTGGTTGGTGTACAGTAATCAGAATCAGCAAAACTTTGGGGGTTTTTTTTCTGCCCAGAATAGCAGATTGTGCCTCTCTTGTTCTCCTATCTATGTATCCATCCATCTATCTGTCTATCCATCTATCTATCTATCTATCTATCTATCTATCTATCTAATCTATCTCAAATATTCCTTTATGGAGCAAATTGTTACATGAAGGAAAAAAAAATGTTTGTAGTTAAGATTGATCTGCTGAAAAGAAAATCTAAATTATTCTGCCTAAATGAAACAGCAATAAAACCTAAAAGCTGCGTCCTTTTTAAAGCATCCAACACACTGAGTGCCAATGTCCTCGGCAAGGGAAAAAAACCAAAACCAACAAACAAAACAAGCAACAATTCAAATTTATATGCAGTCATATTAAAAACAAACAAACAAACAAACAAAAAATCCAGAAGATATATGAATAGTAATCCATACCTAAACCGAACAGAAGTAAAAAATCACCGGTAAGGTTTGGGGGGTGTTTTGCTTTAGAATAAGGCGCTGTGTGTTGTTGGCTGCAGAGACAGAAGGGCTCTGTGGAGTTCTGGAAGTGGCCAGATGTCTTTATATCTGTCTACAGCATGCTCTGCCTCTCAGCACTTGCCTTTATAATCTCACGCATAATTGGCCTTAATCTGATTATTTCCAGCGCTGTCTACAGTGAGTAACTTGGATAGGTCTATTGGGCCCTACAAATGGCCCACGTGGTGTGCAGAGCAGGGGGGGGGTGGAGAGGATGAAAAGAAAAAACCCGTCATTTCTCAGCAAACGCCAGGAATGTGAACGGCAGCAACACGATCCCATTATTTTCAGAGCGCTGGCGCTCCGGGGCTCGCAGCCCCCTGCGTGTCCCCCCCGCCCCGGAGTGCCCCTGAGCGCTGCCCCGCCGCCCGCACCCCGGCGCTGCCGGAGCGCCGGGTAATTGCCGCCGGATGGGTTTTGGGGGGCCGCTCTGCACACGCCTCGCCTTTCCAAGCGATCGTACCACGGCAAAGTTTGATTTTGTTCGCAGCGAGGGGTCTCTGGATTTATGCTCGCTTCCCGTCTGCAAATGATATGCGGCGGGACCCTTCGCAATTACTTTTAAAATGCATCCGAGACATAGGCTCAGCGGAGAGAGATGGCCCTTGCCTCAGCCCGGGTGAAAATTAGACTTTAAAGTACCCAGATGAAATTTTCAAGTCAGGGACGCGGGATTGGATCAAATCACATAAACTGCAAAAAAAGCAAGTATAATGGCGCATAATTGGTTCTGTAATAGCATTACACAAGGATAATAGCCTGTTATGGCCCCCTGCACATTAAGTGCTTCCCTGGCGTAAAGCCTTTATGATATTAAAGGGGGAATATAATGATATTTTGGTTATTAAATGCGTGTAATTAATTTATGCACCACTGAAAATAAAGTTGGTATTATGACCCACTCAAGATGCATCAGAAGATGTAAGTCAGACAACTGTTGATAAGTTCTGGTGTCTATGTTTCGTCTAGACTGCTGATTTTATTTTGGAACTATTGCTTCTCCGGCAGACTACACAAATTTAATATTTTATAAAGATTGTAATGTTCTGTGCAGGAAGGGCGAGCAAATCTACACAGGCTCTCTTAGATCTGATAGGAGTTTAAAGACAGCACATTCATACCAGAGCAAAGGAGATGGATACAGGCAATACAGGTGCAGAAATAGTGATTTTGAAAAGATTATGTCTTTGGAAAGTTGATTCTGTACATATGATCTCATTAAATAAACACTAATAAGCCTTAGAAATATCACCTGCTCTGTCTTTTACATTAGGCATAGATGTGGAAATTCCCCTAATGCATATTCAAGTTGAAGTTACATTTCCATCCTGTGAAGCATTATTTTAGCAAGGCAAGGCAAAAATTAATTTTACTTGAGGTACAGATTGATTTGATCTGATCCTATCTTACCCATTCACTTATAATTTTAGCATAGTAGTAACACATGTAAAAGGCTGTTTTATGTATGTTTACACATACACTTTTAGGAATATCTTTGTTTGACAACAGATCAGACAAATCAGCCGGTACAAATCTCTGAGTATCTCACCATCCGGACAAATCTCTGAGCAGTAAAGTATACTGTGAATTGAGGTAGCTTTTACATGACCACGCAAGATCAAAGACCAATGCTCTGAATCTGACTGCACTCAATAAAATAGCAGCACAAGCTTTAGGTCAAGTAACCTTAAAAAGAAGGCCATAAGCCAGAGGTGCTGCCTGGGTCTTTCCTGTCAGTCTCTCCCTCTTGAGCTTTAAAATCCACACAGGGCCAGTACTGCAGGATGCCTTTTCACAGAGACAGATGTGCCTTTTCCTTTTTCTCTGACATCGGGAAGAGATGAGTGAGATAGTGTTTTATCATAAGAACTCCTAATAAAATAGTAATAACTTCATTATGGCGCTCTCAGGCCTTGCTCTAGTCAGGGGGCTGCATTGTTTTTTTTTGGCTCCAGGACTTACTTTCCCCAGCAGTTTGAAGCCTGCAAGTTCAGCGTATTACAGGAGGGGGAGAAGGCGGAATGGAGCGCGGGGAAGTGCTCCAAGTCGCTGCTTTTTAAATAGAAGCAGAAGAACCCTGAGCCGGTCGAGACTCAACTTTCTCCCAAGGACCGGCAGCTGCAAAACACGGAGATAACCAAGCAATATATAATCCCCCACCCCTCTCCAGCTCGATGTCTGTTTAATTTTAATGCTCGAAACGCGGGGCTGACGTAATTAAAAGTTGGCTCTGGGAGTCCTGGGCGCTGCTCTCGGGCGGACGGAGCCCCGGGGTTCAGCACCACGGAGAGCGCCCGCAGCTCCGCGCCCCGGCCCCGCTCGGCTCGGCCCCGCTCCGCCCGCCGCTCCCCGGGGAAACGCTGCCGAAAGCCGCTCCTGCGCCCGCCGGGGCCCCCTGCTGCAGAGATTCCTGCCAGTCTGGGACCGCAGTGGGAAAAACATGCAGTAAGTTGTTTGGGATCATGTCTAGTATTTCTCTGGTAGTTCCTCTGATCCAGCTACCAAAGGCAAGCACTGAAAACAAGAATGAAATAACGTAGAGAGCTACATTATTTCAGGAAAAAAAATTACCTTTTTATGTAAAGTCCTTAAAGCCACTGTCATAAGCTTAATTTTTATACTATTATTATTACCGTTATTATTACTATGACTATTGTGACATCAATATTAGTTACTAGGTGTGCAAGACAAAGTCCAAATAAGTATAATTCTGGATAGACTCTTTGCTGATGGTGTCTGTCTTAGAGCAGAACTGTTCCTGTGCTGCACACACAAACACACCTCTTCTTTCTCCCATGAAAACAAAACCTAGAACTGCTGAGCAAAATCACTGAATGCATGTTTTCCTTGGAAGCACTGAACTTTGAGGGGATCGTTTGTAAAAGCCAAGGAACAGCTCAGTTTGATAAAATGGCTCTCTTGCCTTTCCATGTCCAAATGCTTCCTTTCCCGTGATTCTCAATACCTGACCACAGAAAAAGGCTAGCAGCTAAAAGGTTATTTTACCCTAATTCATGTGCAGTAAAATGTATTTTCCAATTAACCAAATTTGCCGATTTGTCCCGCTTGGACACTCTTATAATTTATAATGTAAAAATGTTCTTTCTTTATCTAAAGACCAAGGTGACTGCTTTTAATTTTCTGTAACCTCTTTACACTTGATGTTCACCAGACTCATAATGTTAATTGGCTTCATATACGGATCATCAGTTTAATGAAGGAATAAATCCTATGTTGCTTTATGTCCCTCTGTTTTAACAATGATTGCTTTAATGAAGAATGTGACGTGTTTGAAATCAAAGCTGCAGGAGACATTAGAGGTTCTGGGTTTTTTTTAAATGGTGACTGAAATGCTTATTTAAAGCTAAAACCATGAGATTTTCGTATTTCAAAAGCTTTTCTTGAAATATTTTTCCATGGAAAATACCAACACATTCTTCACCAGAGAACTCTTTCTTTGCAATTATGGGTGAAGACTAAGAATAGCACGGTCCTGTAATATAAACACCCCAATTAGGTTATGAAATTATCTCTAAGCTGATTTTATATCACTGCAGTTTTCATTCAGAGTTTAAGTAAAACTCCCAGTGAGCTGTAAGTAGTTATACCTGCCTAATAAGGAGTATTTGGGGGTAACTAATAAACCTATTTGTCAACCTACTGTATTTTCACTGTTCATAGGCAGATGAGGAAATTTACAGGGGAGAAAGAATTGCCAGTTCATACACAAAAGCTCTAGATTGCTGTAGTCTATTTTTCCCCATGAGAATTTTAGGTTTTCAAAAGGAAGGGTAAAATGTAATGAAACATGGGCTCATAGAGGTAAGGTGACTGCAGATCAGAGCATCAATTAGATCAAGCTGGAAAGCAGCAATTAGACCCAACTGCATGTGCTGGTTACGGTAGCTACAACAGGTTTAAAATGTGCAAAGCAAATGCATTCTGGTAATTGAACTTTTATGTTCCTGGTCCCATTTATAATGAAAGTAAACCTTCCTTCTCTTTCTTCCCTCTGCCTTTAATGGAGACTTCATATACTGGTATGAACATACTGGTATATATTTTCTTCTCATTTGACAGCTGTTGTTGACAGAAATTACATGACCCTTAGATAAAGGAACATGCAACATTAGAGAAAAGTCTCTAATCAGAGCCTGGGGAAGGGCTAAGCAACAAATTGAATTGGATAGAAATTTCACAACATGGCAAAAAAAGTGCATGAGACAGAAAGTGATATTAACTTAAATTATATACCACTGAGAAGTCATTCAGTATGCCAGGCCTGATCCTATGATCTCTTGTCTCATTTATGTCCCTGTTAGCGTCATACTCATTCAATCCAGGTTGCAGAATCTTCATGTAGGTGCACACAGACCTTCACCACTGTCCTCCATATAGTTCTCTTAGACACAGTGTGCATGTTTTCTTTCAGAGCTGGCCCCAGGACCCTGTGAACACCCTATGAACAGCCCATAAATCACTCTTGCCTTCCCTCTCAACGGAAAACAAGAAGGTACCTTGTGGCACACAAGATTAGTCTGCCAGGAGCCTTCCTCAGTGTCTGCCGCTCTCTGCCAGGAGCTGTGCCTTTACCAAACCTGTGCTTAGCATTTCAAGTGACTCGGAGCCAGGATGAGGCAAAACAACACTGGCTTTCCGGGGGATTGTCGGAGTTTTTAGTGAAGATATCACACAAAGGTGCTTCTTCCCAGATAAAACAAGTCTGCTAACCAAAAGCTGTGAACAGGAATTTCCAAGCGAAGACCTTTCAGTCTATGGCTTTTGAGGACACTGTTGCTAAGCCACAAACATTGGCTCAGCACATTCAGCAGATTTGACACAGATGAAGAGTCGATTACCATGTGGATCACAGCAGAAAGTCTATACAGATTTTTAAATACATACACCAGTTTTGTGATGCCTGACAATTCCAGGTAATCTGATGGTTAACTAATCAAGGTTTCTGTGAGCAGATCTGAACCAGTGTACCGGGATTTATGCCGTAGTGCCGCTTTGTGTCACAAGGCCTGAATTTACAGCATCACCAAATCATGGTTTCAGTTAGTCGCTTCTCAGTATCAGGTCATTTTGTCAGGGAAAATCTGCAGCTTTTGTTTTCCACAATAAGGCAGGCCATGATCTAGCTCTGAATAATGTCAGTTAGTATATGCATGAATCTAAAGCTGCACACATCCTGTGCCAACAGAAAGTTAGCAGTCCTCCTTATTTCTGTGAATAGCTTCTAGCAATAAAACCCAATAGGAAGAAATGAAACATTTTATTATCTGCTTTAGTGCACAATTGTCTCATTCACCAAAGGCAAGGCAAATTCACACCTACTAACTACTCTCCGTGGAGGTGAACTGCACTCCAGGCTGGGAAAGAAGCGGACTAGGTGTGACATACTTTTGCACAAAGCCATTGAAATGCACCCTCTGGATGTGGCAATGTTCTCCCATTAGCCCGAGCACTCCATCTCAGTTGCCGGTAAGTTGCACCATCCTTTGGGATGAACCAGAGGGAAGCTGCCTCTGAACATGAATGCACGTACACATGGGTGCACATAAGAATGAACCCAAGTGTATACATGCATTTGCCTGTGCAATCTCAAAGGGGCTGGTGATAGTCTGGAGGGTTTGGTGTCTGTGGAAAAGCCCTGGAATTTACCATAGGCGCCCAGCCACTCCTCTTTCCCGGAAACAAGCTCCAGGACTATGAATAAATACTATCCTCCATGGGTTTTTCAAATAATAGACCCATTTCCTATGGGAAGAACAGGAACCATAATTAACCTTGGCAGTCTGGAAGAAACACCGAGCATTCCTAGATGATTGCCACATACCAGACAACATTTTCAAGCCTGCGGAGAGAAGAGTGCTTACAGCACTGCCGTGCTCCAGCTTCCTCAGAGCACACACAGAAGTTTTCTCTTCCTCCCCAGCACTTCCCCCCCCCCACTCCTCCACCCCACGCCCGAAAAAGGAAACCATCTCAGATCAATTTCCCCAAACCCATCCCTTCTGACTTACCTGTTCCAGGACACCCCCAGCAAATATTTTCCCCTGCTTCAGTGTCAAGAAGCATCTTCCCATCATCTATACCTTGTGTAAGGAGCACCACAGAAATCCCTTAAAACAAACATTTCTACAAAGAGGAGGCCACTCTTGTGAATTTGTGCTCTTTATCATTGGCACTCCCCAACAGCATGCTCAGACCCCACTGCCGTGTTGTCAGGACAAGGCTTAGTGCTGTCCCCACCTTAAGGAGCAGAGTGTGACTGCACATACCTCACATGCCCGGACCATTTTAGTTTCAAACTTGGACCAAATGTTTTGTCATGGGGCTGAACGTAACCCTTCAGTTTTACTGTGAGTAGGATTTTCTTCTTATTTTGGAATTGTTACATGTTTCAGTTAATGAATAAGAAGAAAATTCACCTTTATTCTAAAGCAAAGCAAAGCAAAACAAAACAAAAAAACCAAACCAACAAACAAAAAAAAAACAAACAAAAACACAAACAAACAAACAAACAAAATACCAGACAATAAAATAAAGAGCCTGCTTGTGCTTAATTGTTATTCTAATTACAAGTTGTGGTGTAGTGTAAATTTTTTCCCTTGGCATTATTATGAACCTCATTTCCTCACAAAGTCCAGGATAAACAATTCCAATATATTTTGTTTTAATTATCAGGGTTTAATGGGGCATAATAAGACTAAGTTGAGTGGTGCAGAAAAAAAAATAATTTAATGTGCACAAAACTACCTAGTGCTCCCAGCTTGCCTGTGCATATTTCACCTATTGTCGGGCAGCACTATGTTATCTAACAGTCACTGTGCCCATCATTCATTTATTAATCATACTTGCTTTTCAGTACAAAATTTCCTCTTTTTTTTTTTTATTTTTTTCCCCCTGGCATCTGAAACAAGAAGAAACACATTAAGATATCCTAGAAAAACAATGGGCAGTTCCCTGGGTTGAGCAGTCAAGGATGAAGCTGATAAAGAGCTGATGATGCTGGAAGCATTTGTCATGCATGGACAGAAGATGCGATGTTGGACACAGAACCTGCCTCTGCCAATCCACTCCAAATGCTGCCAGTAAAAACTTCTGGCTTCAGTTCTTAGGGCCTAAAGAAGCAGAGATACAACATCAGCTGGAGTCACCATTCGGAAACGACCTCGTCCGGACTCTCACTGTCGATGCATCCTGCCTCTCCCTAGGTGTGGTTCCTATAGAGTTAAAACACCACAGGTACTTCTGCAGTGAAAAGGGAAAAGTGCAAAAGAGCAGCCTGGGAAATAAAACAGTATAAGAAGATCCTTTATGGCCCTCTATGCTTCCCAAGGGCCCTTTGACAATGGAACTGAATCCCATGGCTGGGTGTGGCTGATGTAGCAGTTAGAACCACCCAGCTACCAGATTTACATTCCACTTTACCAGGGCAACCATACACAAAGATCAAAACACTTTCACCTGAGGAATAACTACTGGATCCTCTCTGAAGAGAAACATGTCTCTCCTCCTTATCTGTTATATACTCCTTTACACAGAGGACTTGATACAGCACCCACTGAAGCCATTGGCAATGTCCTCTCTTCTGGAAAATTATTTGACTCTAGGAAAGAGGTTCAAATACAACGTATGAGCCATACCAATGTTACATTACATTTATTTAAAAATCAGCATTTTATAGTACAGATTAATTTAATATACCCTAAGTGTTTGGGTTTAAAATAAAATAAATTTATTATAGACATCAGTATTTACAGCAAGAAAGACGCTACATATTTTTTTCTCTTTTTACATCTCATTGGAGTAAAAAAACTCTCCATGAAGATTCTGCCCATGGGAGATGCCACATTCTGTGAGAGGTCAGCCTCCTTCAAGGGCTAAATGGAGACAAGGAACCTACCCAGTCTTAAGATACAACTCAATGAATTGACTGAGGAACAGCAATGGACTGGTTGCCTGAATGAAATTGTAGCAAGACTGAAAGATCTCAAGGGGCCCCATCCAAGGCCATGTCCTCCTATTCTTCAAAGAAGGGAAGGGAATCAGCAAGTACATTCTACCAAACTTGCCTCAGACTCCAGACTGGGCCAGTATCTAGCATATTCACATGGACCTCCAGAGCTCCATGGTTCTTTCTTCTTGCTAAGCCATGAGCATTCTGAACCAAGCTTAGGATCCCACAGTAGAGCAAATACACAGAGGCAATCTCTGGTGCTACACACCTAAGCCATCACAGAGACAGGCACTGGCCTCTCCATACAGAGTTGCAGCTGTGAGTTAGAAGCTAAGTATGTTGATTCCCAGACAAATACTGACCTATGGGCTCCTTCAGACTGGCTAGCAAGTCCCATGGGGACTTATGAGGAGACCTCTGCATTTGGCAGAGCTGCATAAAGCTCAGGGGAAGAAGTCCATTTCCTGGTAATACAGAATCTGCAAGTGGTAGAGACCTCTGAAATTAGCTCTGGGCAAATACTTACCCTGAAAGCTCAAAGTAGGACTGCACATCCCCACTGGACAATGCAGCCAAAACTGATTAAGGCTGTGCAACTAACACACCTGCATCCCATCCTGGATTGAGACAGGATGCCATGCCTGTTAAATCACTGGAAATTCTGAGCTTTGGTGTACAGAACAAGACCTTAATTTGAACAGTCAGTTTCAGGTCTTTCAACTCCTCCACATAGCAAGTTCCTGATTTTAATAGTTTCCTTGGTGTACAGGCACTCAAAGAACTCTCCATGGAGGTCTTGCAGTCCACAGCTCTTCACAAGCCAGCCACCTTTCCACGCAGCCATGGTGAGAGGAGAAGGATTTAAAGCACAGATGAGTTTCTGTCTCTCCTGCCCTGTAAACTGAAGTGCCATCTCCTTTGGTATCTTCAGTGGCAAATGGGGAACCGCATCCAGGTACACATCAAATGCAGAGGAAAAAAATGTCTTGCTAATGACAGCCACACCTTGTTGCCACCATGTCTTTATAATTTTTAAGGACGACATTCTGTTTGTCATCAAAGTAGAGAAGATTGAGGGACTTCAATTCGTCTGGCACACAGCAGGGCATGCTGACTTCTTGAGACAGTTTCAGTGTATAAACAATGGACTGAACTGTAGCATGATTTGTTGCATTTAGACTTTCCCCTAAAGGGAAGATGCAGGATCCCCTGCAGTAAAATGCATTGTATCCACTTGGGTGAATAATCCATCCTGACCAGCCAATAGCATGGAAGTCTACATAGAGCTCCCTTCGGTGACATGCTGTTAATGGGCCTCTGGCAGCAGCGGCTGCGGCAGCTCGGGGTCTCCTGCTCCTGCTGGCACTGCTGCTTTCCACCACATCAGTGTCATGAGAAACATGTGGAGCATCAGATTTGGCAGGGTTTGTTTCTGATTCTGAAAGGAAGCCGTATGTTAATATTTCACAAACAAGTTCATTTACTAAGTACAGTATTCTGCAGGAAAGCCTATTAAATAAATCTACATCAAAGTCTTCAGAGCAGATTTTAAAACGGCACCTAACCTGTGAATGTGCCAGAAGGGGTGTGTATTCAACTGCCATTTCAGACATACTTCCAAATCTGTCAAATCTCTGTTTCACTTTGTGTCCTGGAAAAGCCACAGTTCAGCAGAAATAGAAAAGAAAAACACAATGATCTACCAAATATTCTGTGAACTCCACAGTCCCTCTTCAGGGCTGAATCTGGTCAGAATGGTATTAACTGTCTTCATACAGCCACTCCTACAACACACATTATTCTGGGCAGTGTTAACAGAGGGTGGAGATCACAGCCTTTTTCTCTCCAGTATTCTCCCAGGAACTCTACCTATACCAGGAATTCTACCCATACCCCATACATACATTCTGCCAAGCAGAATGTGCAGTAACCCCATAATGTGTAAAGTAACATTCTAAAAAATATATTTTTCAAATTTTTGATCCTACAAAAAGCCACCACCAGGTTTTCAGAACACTGCTAAAGAATGAAGTGTACTGACAATATGATGCTTTCCTAAAGTATCTTCTGAGAAGCCCTGAGGTCCATGGAGATCCATGTACACGAGCTGAAACTCACCGATAGGTAGAACAATCTGTGTCATCACTCTCCACTAACAACGGGCAGTTCTAGAGAGTTTCTTTGTTAAGAAATTTCTCAGCCCTGACATTATCCTGCAGTATCCCATGCAGAGCTTGATACTCATTTAAGTGGATCTAGCATTTCACTATTAATTTTTATTTGGAAAACAAAAATAAACAGGACATCCTCATGTTTTAAATTTATTTTAATCACTTTTATCACCTATTTCTTAATATTGTCCTACCTAGCTTCTTTCTGATATGCAAATACAACCGTTTACCAGAAAACCTGGAAAGTCAAAGCAGCATGGGTTTTGTCCCTCCTTCAAGCTTTTGCTCTTAGTGGTTATCAGGCCCTAAAATCCAGCCTTAGCTGATTTTACACCAAGGCCAGTAGGAGAGGTTTTGTATTTTGAGGCACGAGGGCGTTGTCTTTGATGAAAGCAGCCTTTAGTCACAATGCTAATTAGTCATTGAAGTTAAATAGGTGCTTAAAAACCAAGCCAAGAACAGAGAAGTCCAAAGTTCTTATTTAACAACCTCTTTCACTTTTAAAATCACACTTAATGACTCTACTTACAGATACTTTACCAGAATTTCGACAAAGTATTCCAGGTCAGTGAATTTTTTTCAGTCCAAACCTAACATACAATTTTCATGCAAATTTCACCGCATAAAAATAATATAAGCGGTACTTTAAAAATAGAACTCCCGCACCTTTACAAACTAAATAAACCAGATTTCCATTAAGATTAATGAATATTTCTGGCACACGCAGTTTTTATGAGGGGAGGGGCAACTTGGGACGCTGGTGACCTACTAGCAGGGACTATCAAATCAAATTTTGATCAGTGACAAAGCTGAACTTCAAACCTGTTCGATACTGCAAGGAAATAACTGAGGTTAGGTCTACATGAGGTAGCAGGAGGTAACAGAAAATGAACAGGCAATTCACATTCTAAAAGTGCACTTACTTGTAGCAGAGGGTACAAAGCTGTGAGACCTCCGTTTGTTACTGTTCGTGAAGAGGACAAGGAGAGCATTTCTACTCTCCTGCAAAGCGCCCTGGCTCTTGGCAAACTTAACCACGTCGTGTTCCATTCCATTGCTGGAAACATATGTCGTAGTTATCCAAAAGCCATGGTTGGAGCTGTTGTTTCCAACCCACTTGGAAACCTGGTGAAGACAGGGAAAAGAAAAAAATATTGTTTCGATATTCTAATTACAGCATTATTATTAAGCAATCTTTATATTAGGAAGAGAATAGGCAACAAGCTATGAGAGCATAAGGACATATAGCAGAAGTGAGATAACTGTATAGCTGAGACTCCATTGAGTTTAATATTTAAACCAGTAATTCAACACTTAAAAATACAAAATAGCATATGCATTCCCCAAAGCTACATTTACAGAAAGTTAATTAATTTCAGAGAATTTACCAGTGAACACTTGAGTGCAGAAGTTAATATTAAAATAAGCTCTCTCTGACTTTCAGCAGAAATTTATTTTTCATAGAAATCTCAACACTGTAATATGAACTCTCCTGACTTTTCATACCGTTAAGACCTATGTAAATCTAAAAGCCATGTCATTTGAAGAAATTCACAATCAAGCAAATTTATTTATCTAATTGTTCTAATTACACACTGATCGATCAGGCCAGGCCATTCTCTAGCAGGAATATAATACCTTAAGACAGAACTCAACTAATCATCCAAGCATGTTGTACAGTCTGATTATAAAGCTTAGGCAATAAAAAACACAGTCCCAGAGCACAGCTTTAAACCGCGTGTGTGTTCTTTTGCTAGGGAATAGCATTCACCTTCTGTTACTATTTATGGATATCTACAAAACAAATCTTGAAGCTCACAAATACACAACTCTGTGGGGGAAGTTGAATGACCGGCAATCCAACCATGATAAGCTCCAGAAACACAACGTTGAAGCACACTGCTCTACAGAAGTGCTACCAGAATAAAAAGGAGGAATGAAAATCTACTCTTAGTACACAACTAATGCCAAATGCTTTGGCAGTCTAAGGACTAACACAAGGTTTTAATCACAACGACATACTTGGCCTCCTGTCCCTCCCTCCACTATGTTTGGGTTGCTCAATTCTCACTGTGCTCGTGCTCCTAGCAGCTCATAAACACTTCTTTATTCAGGTAGCACCAGGCCTACTTTTAAGAGTAGAGAGAAAGCATCTCCCTCTGCTGCTGTCATTCTGTTTGAATTGACCTCAAAACCCAGCCTAATGGCAATACTGGAGTTATAAGGTGTCACCTTAAGAGTTTTAGAAATAAAATTGTCAGATTTCTCTGCTTACTGTTTGTGTGACATTGAAGACTTCCCAGCCTTCTGTGTAGAGGGACAATAATCTTGATGCAATGAGATGTTTCTTCTGTGGCTTGTTTTCACTCTCCAGGAGCTCATACACTTCCACCTAAATAACAGCAATATACGGAAAAAAAAATAATTTGATCGTTCTTACAGCAAAATAGGAGGATGAAGATTATGCAGGTTTCTGCTACATCACAGTTGTAAAACTGCACCGTCATTCAAAAAGAGGTAAAAAGCAGATTTTCATCAGTTTAACAGAAAAACAGTTATCACATCTTACATCTACTTCCAGATGTGTTCAGATGCAGGATACTAGACTACAGATACTATTAAAAATTATCCTGACCATCCCTATCCTGTTTAAACACCTGATGCCATCTATGTCTTCTGTTCCTCCACATATTTGTCTTCAGGTCTGCAAAAAGTCCAATCCTGTCCTTTGCCAGAGGAATAGATACACTCAATTTCCTTATCCGCCGTTTTCCCGTGGATCCCTGGCTGCTATTAGCTATTTTTCGGAGCAGCTCCAGCAGATAAATTTCAATTCGAATTTCAAAACTTCTCAAACCCCAGAAAAGTACAGCTTGATCTGGGTTACATCTGACATTGGTATCTTCAGGGAAAGCTCACTGCAATGGCACAGAGGTCAGCGTAAAGCCAAAATCAAAGCTTCACATTACTCCTTTGCATGCCGGAGGCAAAGAAAAAGTGAGGATGACAAAACAAAAATAACAATAAAGCAGGTTTGCGCGATACGTAGTTGCACTCGTTATTTTCAGCATTAGTAACAAAGATAGCAGAAGTCTTAACCCATTTCTCCACTTACTTTGCAGAAGTGTTGCACGTCGGACCTTCTGGACCGACGCGTCCTCTTAAGCTTGAAGACCCTGAACTCGGCTTTCAGCATCTGCTCGCCCTTCTCCATCGCGCTGATGTCGAAGTAGAAGTGGTGGTGGTCCAAGTGAACTGGAAAAGACCCTTCTTTAGGAACACCGCCAGAGCCCGCCGCGGGGCTCCACCGCGGGCTCGGCCCCTCCGCCCCGGGCCCACCTCGGTCCTCGAAGCCGCGCACCACGTCTCCCTGCAGCAGCCCCGGGGCGCGGGTGATGCCGTTGGCGTCGGCCACCTTGTTGAACAGATCCACCATGAACTGGGGCGGCTTCTTGCGGGGCAGCACGTCGGGCGGCAGCTCCTCGATGTCGAAGACCTCCCGCAGGCGCTGCAGGGCCGCCGCCAGCACCTCGTCCCACGGGTCGGGGCGCAGGGGCAGGGCGTTCGCCGCCCGCAGGCTCAGCAGCCCGGCCAGGCACAGCCACAGGCACGGCGGGCGGGCGGCCATGGAGGGCGGCGCGGGCTCGGCCGGGCCGCCTCGGGGGCCCCGCGGCCGTGACCGCGCTGCGTGAGGGGGCAGCGGCCCTTCCGCGGGCCCGGCGCGGCCCGGCTGGGCGCGGCCAGGCGAGGGCGAGGAGCGCCGGGCAGGGAGCGCAGCCCTGAGGGCCAAAGGCCGCGGGCAGGGGCGGCCGCGCCGCGCCGGGGCCATCAGCGGCGCTTAAGGGCTCAATGGGGCATCGCCGTGCGCTCGTTGGCATCAGAGCGGCCGCCGGGCCGGCTCGGGGGCTCGGGGGCTCGGGGGCTCGGGCTGCCGGGGGAAGGGCCAGGTGGCGGCGAAGAGCATCGCACTTGCGAAACCCCTATCCTTTAAATAATCGACCGGTTTGGTGGGTTGTGTTTTTTTTTTTTTTTTTTTTTTTTTTTTTTTTTTTTTTTTTTTGTTTGTTTTTTTTTTTTGTTTTTTTTTTTTTTTTTTTTTTTTTTTTTTTAGCCGAAAAAGGCTATGATTTAGAGATTGCTGAGCCCAGGTGATGTTTTCTGTCGTTGCCGCAGCAATACAAAGTGTACTGGGACCTGGGCGGGAGCTTCTGTACTTCTCTGTCTCCGAAATGCTCAGGACCCGCAATACCTTCCCGTCTCACAGCCTGCCGAATGCCCGGGATCCCCGGGACCTTCCCGTCTCACAGCCTGAGGAATGCCCGGGATCCCCGGGACCTTCCCGTCTCACAGCCTGAGGAATGCCCGGGATCCCCGGGACCTTCCCATCTCACAGCCTGCCGAATGCCCGGGATCCCCGGGACCTCCCCGTCTCACAGCCTGAGGAATGCCCGGGATCCCCGGGACCTCCCCGTCTCACAGCCTGAGGAATGCCCGGGATCCCCGGGACCTCCCCGTCTCACAGCTTGCGGAATCGCCGCTGGGGCGGCCCCGGAGCCGCGGGCTTGGCCGGGCTGCGGGACGGAGGCTGCAGATCCCCAGGCTCAAACTCCGGCCCGACAGCTACCCGGGGGAAGGAGGCTTTAAGGACAGGGTCCGCGGTTCTGCTAGTGCAATGCAGCCAGAACAGCCAGCCATCGAAACATTCAGGGATTGGGGCAGGAAGAAACATTCTGACGATCTATTTTAAGACTTAACTATTTTCCAGAGTCAACAGGCTTTCAATAATTTGCCTTTTCCCCCGGGTACCCATTGGTTGATGAAGGGGATTCCATTGCCCCCAGCCCCAAAGAAATACTAAAACAGAAAATCAACCCAAACTAACACAGCCCAGCCCTAAGGGTCCTGCATAGTCGTCCTTTTCAAGGCAATCTGGCAATTTACAGGGGGACAAACCGACCTAATGGTTCGGCTTGTGCCACACTGTGCTATGTTCTCTTTCCACGCAGGAAAGTATTGGGAGGTTTTTTTTTGTGCGGCAGATAATGTCTACCGGCTCCTCTGTTTTAGCAACACGATGTTAGATAGGAGAACTTGCAATGAGCAACCAGGTGGACCTATAGGCGAAGAAGGTGGGGACAAAGAGGCCACAGACCCACACAATCCCAAATTTTTGCCCCATGAAGTGCAAAAGACTAGTGGGTTAAGCAGACCAGTGTAAAGAGCACTGTTGCTGCACATAAAGCTTTGGTCAGTTTTAATCTTCAAAATTCTCCAGTTGTATTCTAAGGGATGCAGGTATTTCAGCTCATTTCTAATGACAGTGTTGGATAAAATAATATCCATTCAGCTACCTGCCTGAGAGCTTGGAAAGAAACTAGTAAGGCAGAAAAAATCGTTGCTAGACTGTTTTTCAGTCAACCTAAAAAGCTTTGCTTCCACTCCACTGCTTCTTCACATGCTTATCCTCACAAACCCTACCCTGCCCTTGGGTCTCTTCATTTACTCCCAGTATCCTCCCTAGGCATATACCTTCGTTTTTTACTCTCATGGTGCTGCTTCCAGACATTAATGTCTGGGAACACATAGCTAGGGTTCCCAAAGAACCTTAACTCTGCCCCAGAGGCAAAGATTTATGAAAAAAATCCTCTCTGTTTAATATAAGCTGGGACCACAAACAACGAAATGCCTCTATCGTAGTGCAACTGCAGAAATTTCAGCCTACAGTTAGCCAAACGTAACCCACTGAGTGCTGTGTTCTTTTATTTTCATATTTCTGATTAGACAAACAACATAATGAAAGCCTCTCTCCGTATTCTTTTGTAAGGCTGCATGACTCACCACTTATGTAAGCCTTATGCAGGAGTTGGTCATAGCTCCTCTGACGATTCTAAGTCCTGGTTTGCAATTAGTGTAAGGCTTCAACCTCCCTGTTTTGTACAATAAAAAATAGGTTCTCTCAACTCATGTGTTCTGAGCAGTGTGGCTTTGGGAGCCCAGGAAAAGCTGGGAATTTGTAGGGAACTATGATAGATAGTCAACTTAAAATTGTACGTGGATTCTCGAGAGTTCAGCATTGGCATTGCTGTCCCTTCTCTCTCCGGTGACTGTATAAACAGCTTGTTGGGTCTGAAGGGTTCACAAACATCTGGCTTTCAGGTACAGCATATGGGTAAGAATGGAGGTGTTTATTATATGGCCTGCCACATCATCTTTGGTGCCAGTGTGGTGAATACAGGTTAGCAATATTGAAAAAGCATGGTTATTGCACGGTATCATTAGTGGGCAGAGCAAACTTGGGAGCCTTCATTGTGCATTTCAGAACTTTATCAAGTTAGGACTGAAAGGCAAGTCCAACCCTGCCATTCAGAAAGGGAGAGCTCAGGTCAGAACACACCCTCCCTTCTCTCATTTGTGTCACATTAGCATGAATAAGAGCCCCTGGGTAAAGCAGGCTGGAAGCTTCTTTCTTAACGCTGCCTGAGACTTCCTATATTTTCTGAGCCGGTTGTGTAGTTCCTAATTTAATGACTCACAACAGGTCTATTCTTTCTGGAGAAATGACTTTTCTGCACAGTGAATGAAACGATGACGCCCTGCAGTCTTCCCCAGGTTTTTCAGGCAGGGAGCAAGAACACAAGGTGTTTCAATCTGTTCCATAGCAGCTTAGGCCCATTTAAAAAAGAAAAGAGGAATGGCCCTTGCATGAAAGATGTCAGACTCCCCTTTACTTTTAGTGGCAGGAGGGGTAGCAAAACCACAACTACCAGAGCAAGTTAAGAATTACTAAGGAAAGTTTCATCTACTAAGTCTCAGCTGAAGGCACAGGACTGCACCACATCAGCAATACTGCGTGTAGTAGGAACGGTGACATCACCCCAGAGCCTAGAATAGCAATCCCGTGAGGGCTGGGTAGATGGAGAGAGCCACTGAGTTAGTAAGCATTTAGTATATTCAGCATTTAGCCTGAATGTTGGAACATGGACATTATAAATGGCCCTAAGTAGCAAAGTGTTTTTTACCATGTGTCTAATATATAAATACCTCTCCCAGAGGAGATAAACTCCCGAGTGCAGACTCGCCAGAACATCCTGACCCCTAGACATGTGCCCAATGCAAGCCCTTCAAAAACTGCAGTCTCAGCATTTTTCTATGATAGTTTTGTGTAAATTAGAGTTGCTGAATTAATGATCTAGACAATAAAATGCCATATTACCCCTTTTTCCAACCAGGACTTCTTTGTACTGTGCTATCATTTCTTGAAGCATTTTTGAAGGACCTGAAACATGTATTGCTTCCCTCTAAAAACTGTATCCATCAGATGGAGGAACTAGAGTGTTGCATCCAAAGTTACCCAGAGGTTTATAGCAGGAAATTCTAGACACCCCTGCTCCTAAAGGACCAAGCAGGTAGATTACCCCACATTTTAAATCATCTCAGTGACCATGTTACCCCAGGTAAAATGAGAGAAAAAATCAGAAAGAAATTTAGTAATTTCTTAGCCCATACATTGGAAATAAGCCAGATTTGGATAAAGTTGCTACATGATCTCTTCATATTTAATTTTTTTACCACCTTTATATGTCTTTTGAGAAGGCACAGCCACCAGCAGCACAAGAGACATTGCAACATTCTTCCTTGCTGAGGAAGAATCACTGAGATACAGCTGTTCCACTGTAACCCCTTCTCCCTTCAAGAGAGAAAACTGCTTAAACTGTAATGACTAGATTTTAGATAGGAAACACAGCAGTATGCAAGAAGAATTCAAGCTAGATATTATCCCACCAGCTTAATTATTCATCTAGCCAGTCCCTTATTTTAAAAATAAAATTATTTTAGAATAGGAGAAAAAGAAAATAATCAAGTATGTCCCTTTTGTTATAGCCAATTGAAAGGCAGAGAATTGCAGTAGTAGGAAACAGTAAAATTTAGCCAAGTTTAGCAATCTTAGAATCAAAAGCAAAACTGACTTTACGACTTGAGTACAACTGTCTATAAGTAACAGTCACCTGAAGCCAAAACTTGCAGATGTAAAACCCCACTTTACAGCTTTATTTGGGAAGATCGTATTTATTATCTGCAACAGACTCAATTCTCCACATGGTGCAGCCCTTTGAGAAGAGGCTGAGCCACAGACAGAAGTTAGACATTTAAATTTTTTTAATTTCTAATCAATCTATCCATTCAGCATCTTACATTTCTTTTGTGGTGGGTCATTATAGTCCAGAAAAGTCAAAGGCCTACAACCTTTAGCTAAGTCTTTTTTCTCTATGTCAAGATTTAGTTCTATACCAGAGATGTTTTAGTCGGCTATACATATTCAGCAAAAGGTTGATCACAGATGAGTAAGCACCTGGAATAATGTAAAAGGAGGATGGGAGGACAAGGGAAAACATTGTTATGAACAAGTATTTTTACCTCCCTTTTTACAAATATAGTTTGAAATCAGAAGGAACAATTATGTTTTAACTTCTGCTGTTAAAGTATCAATTCAGCACGTTTTACCTAAGCAGAGTACACACTTCCCACAACTGCATTTGTCTATTCAGCTGTGTGGATGGTACGTGCACCACAGTAGCATGGTGCTCAGCTTTTAGCACCTTCACAGGAAAGAAATTTTCAGTAGTTCCCTCTGGCATGCTTTATTTAATTTAGAATTTATAATCACTGTTCCATGCTAACATGTCGTTCCTTAGTAAGATTTAATTTTTTTTTTTTTTCCCCCAGCGTGATTCCTAAATTAACATCTGTATTTTGAATTTTCTTTATCCCCTCTTTTTACTGAGGTAAGAACATAAAATATAAGAACACACACATTCCACATGAGTGATTTTTGGAATCACACACAAATAAAGCAGCAACTACCAAATACAGCACTGAGTATTTGGAAACTGAGACAGCTAAAATACAAGATTTGTTTGACTATGCAACACTTTAATCACATATGCTTTTGAGATTAAATTTTTTGAGGCATTTAAGATGCCTCCCTACCCACTCTTCCCACAGCCCAATGACTTCTAGAACACACTTTCATTTTTCCTTTTTTAATAAGTCCATAAAAGCTAAGAATTTATAAAAAGTACATGCAAATCTATTTACATTAACAAAACAAGAAGCTGCAAACTCGCCTTAGTATACAGGAACCAAGTCTTTAAAACTGGGAGTACAAATAAAACAGGACACCAAAACTAAGAGATAAGGTGACAACAGCAGCTTTGCTGACTGCTGAATTCCTGGTTTGTTGCTGGGATAAGCAGAGATGCATGGGCACATGACACCCAAACCAATTCATATTCCCTACAGCTTTCAAGAAGACAGAAAAATTGTGTTTGTTTTTACTCTTTCTGGTCCATTTCAAGTCATATCAACAGCAGCTGCAGCCCAAGTTCCTTGTTTCACCTTTTTTCAAAAGAGAGAATGTAAGTGAATATAAATGGGAACAGAGAAACAGATCTTAGGAGAAGTCCCATCTCCAAATGCTATTAGGAAAACAAACATTCTTGAATTGTCTGCCCTGTCCAATTCCAGCCTCTGAAAAGCCAAGAAACACCACTTCTTGCAAATCTCTACAGACCCTTTATCATAGAGTAAAAACAAGAGGAAAAGCCATTGGAAGTCTCTTAAAAGCTTTTTTTACAAAAAGCAAGTTTGTATTCTTGCTTCACCATTCATCTTTGAATACCCGTACTTCCACTTAAAGTAAACAAGGTAATTTCACAGTGAACAAAAAAAGCTAAAAGTAACTCAGCTTTCCATAGCTTAGGGATAGGAAGGACATCAGGCATATTTAACTATTCCTAGTTTAAGCCATATAGTAATTCACTGTCGCTGCAATAATGTGGTTTTCTTCTCAAAATCTGTCCACATTTTCCACCTTAAAATTTCCTTGTGTAGCACACGAGTACCTTGGAGACAGAACCAATGTTGTACTTGGATTTGCTAAAAATAACTGGTATTAAAGTTTCTTGACAGCTGGGCAAGTTCTAAGTTTTCTCTACCTATAGAAGATGAATGACATGTAACTTCCATATATGCTCCAACTATGCCCAAAAATTATTACGGTGAGTAAAATACAGTGACACCCTTCCCCACCTGACCATCTAACACCCCAGTCTATGTCCACGTAAAAAAATTAAGTGCTAGGAGGTAACTGGATATAAATCACAGTGAAACATATGAACATTTAATGAGATTTCAATTATAAGTCCACAACCTGTGACAAATGTTAACAGTTATGTTACCTCAGTTTTAAGAAATACTTTAGAGCAAACTCTTGCCAGTGGTGTATGGGACTGTAACTGGATTGCTGATTATGGTGTTAATAGGTGTTCCGGAATTTATCAAGTTTTCCATAACTATCAGTTGTCAGTTAACTACTCAATATCCTGCCACACTTTTCTATTTTTGTGATTAAGCCTCCATGGCACTAGAATTATTTGCCAAGTTAGTTTAACATTACAACAAAATTCTCACTACTGATGGAAGTTACGTGAAATGATTCTGCTGCACTTGTGCAGTACAAGTGAATCTCTCATGCTAACTACTATCATCTGCCCCCAACCCCATTTTTTTTTCATCTTATTTTTTTTTTTTTTTTTTGATGGCACACTGTGTGCCCTATGATCATTCAAGTAATAAACAAGGAATCAAGGAAGCAGGTTTCTGGAATTTCACAGAAATCAAAGTCTTACAACCCACGGCAACATCCATGGTTCTTATTGTAATAAAAGGTCAGTATATGCTCTTTATCCCATTTATATTAAAATTTCTTTTGAAGGAAAGGTGCTGATATTTTGTAATGTTTCATCTGTGAGGTAGATGGCACTTTTATATAAATAATGTAAATCAGAAATTAAGTTAGCTTTAAGCCTGCAACAAGTCCTGCACCACTGACTGTTCAAGGCATTAATTAATTCAGGAATACAAAATACTCCAAAAATTTCAAAGTCACACAGTGTTCCTCCTTTGAGAGAAGAGCGGTGGTCAGCTGCACAGAGAGGCACCTTCACTGACAAGGGTCATCGGAATTCTGGCTTTAGCCTCCAGACCCCTTCCCCGTTTGGGCTCCTGTGGAAGGTGCAGATATTGCGCAGCAGTTCTCTAAAGACACAGGAGTGCTCTGCAGGCAGTTTGGACTCAAATTCCTGCAGCAGTTCCCGAGTGCTGGCCTCGCCGTCCACGCGGGCCTGGAACGCCAGGAAGTTCCGCAGATCCACAAGCAGCTCATCGTATTCTGTCGAACCCTGCACTGGGGCTGGTGCTGGCTGATGATTCTCATCACCCTCAGTGCTTGTCTGCTGTGGTAAAACAAGCTGATTTCTCGCCCTCATACGAGCTAATAAAGATGAAGAGTCCAGAGCACTGGATGATGATTCTCCAGATTTTCCACTGAAGTGCTCACTGGAACTACACTTCTTTATATTTTGTTTCTTTATTGTATCTCCATCCTGCAAATAAACATACAGACTATGGGGAAAGTTGCATTTTGAGACCCACAGAACCTACTAAACAAAATCTGCCTTTTGTTTAGACTTAAATAACAAAAAATACCACTCAGAATTTGGTCATCTGAAGTACACAATAAAGAGGTGATGTATTCTGGTCTCAACTTTAAAACTTAGGAAGCGAAAGAAAAGCACTGCTGGTCTTGAGACAATTAAGCAAACCATGGTGCACTTTGTGACTGCTGTATCTAACTAGACCTCATCAAAACAAAAAATCAAATTCACAGGTAACAAAAAATTCTAGAATTCTACATAATCATGCAAAAAATGTGTATGACGTCTACAGTGTAAGTCAGACTTATTGCATAAATCATCAATACTTCACATATATCAGCTATTAAACCAGAAATATTAGCTTGTGTTTCTTACCTTGTGCTTCTTTGCAGGTGATGCACAAGTGGCATGTGAAGAAAGCAGCATGGAGTTCCTTTTTTGACCAAACCGATTCCTAAAAACCCATGAAAGAATTAACTCCATGAAACATCCTTCTCAAAATGACTAGGACAGCTTTTCAAAGCCAGGCTGGGTTTGTGTTTTAGGATTCTCAAGAGCCCTCTGCTAAGCTCCCTCTTCTACTTGTGCAACAATAATGCTTTCTTTGTACTTCAGAACAGACTACCCACACTTGTAATATGCTTTCATGTCTATTATTACATATAAAACATGTGGCACACGACTTTGATGCATACTACTGCAAATACCAAGACAAAAAATGTAAATCCTTAACATTCTAAGCAACTCTTGTTTTTGGGAAAGCAGAGTGAGAAGTGAACTCACTTTACTCCTGATGGTGCACCTGAAAGACCACTCGTGCCTGTCCAGGTTGGCACACCAGAAGCAGCTCCTAAACATTGCTGACGAGAAAGTCTTAAGGCTCTCAAGGCGTCCTGGGCCACTCTGCTCGCTTCTGCTTCCTCCAGCACATGATCGGCACTGGAAGCGTCCATAATGGCATCGTGCTTCATAACACTGTGTACCCCTAAAATCAGAGGATACAAAAGGTGAAGGAGGACATCTCAACTTATGTGAAAATCAAACATTCACTTTTAAAGTGAATACCACAATTGCATTTTTCCTTCTTCAGGGTGATTATATTAAGCACATCAGTACAGCAATTTCTAATGAGAGAACCCCCTTCTTTATCAGTCAAGTAATCAATCTGACAGCAAATCACTTGTGGTGTGCTGATGAGGTCATTATTCACAACAGACCTGGCAATTATGTGGGCAAATTGATCATTTCCATTGTTATGGACAGGACAGACAGAAGTGAAACCCTTGTGTAAATGAAGGTTGATTACACCCTGGAAATATCCAGGAGAAACACTGCATATACTTCTATATCCAGAAGTGTGGATGTTTCTGAACAGTTTGTGCCGAGGTAATTAGCAAATTTGTAGCTGGAATTAAAGTTCACTGGAATTAAATTTAAATTAAATTAATTTTTAATTTTCACTAAAGTAACTGAACAAACATATTCTGTATTGTAGCTCTAATCGTCAGAATAACAGATCTGCACTTTCCGTCATTTGCACAGGTTTTATGTAACCTCTGTTTAGTCAGCAGCCAAACAACAATTGATACCTGATTTTTTGAAAAGTTTCTGCAAGACATAGTCATCATTCTTCTTTGAGTCTTGCTCTTCACTGTTCTCCCTTCTGTATTG
This sequence comes from Hirundo rustica, assembly GCF_015227805.2. NCBI lineage: Eukaryota > Metazoa > Chordata > Aves > Passeriformes > Hirundinidae > Hirundo > Hirundo rustica. Next base: position 18,520,579 of record NC_053457.1, read on the forward strand.
CTTTTGTTTCACTAGATGAGGAATGCGCTTTCCTTCAAATTTAGCATCTTTGTGATGTTTCTTCTTAGACTTATCTTTGCGGCTCTCATGTGACAGCATATCCACTCTGTGCTTTGTTTTTGAGATACACTTATAATGATTATTATCAAATTGCCCATCTTCAGTTATAGCATCCTGCCTTTCCCCAGAGCCAGCTGCATCACAGGTAAGGCTGAGATCTGTCCTGACATCTGCATTATGTCCTTCACCAGCCACCATGGCAGTCAGACACTCGGCATTCTCTGAAGGCTCTGCACTGCATGGCATCGACTGGGACGTGCATTTGTCATCACTTTCTGAGCACTCCTCCTGGCTTTTATTGAATGAATTTATATCAGCAGCAGCTTGTGCATTATATTTTGTGTAGCTACTTTGGTCAAAGGCTTCCAAATTTCCCTTGGTTTCCTCACTTGTCTCTATTTCTTTAGAAGAAGAATCTTTCACGTGTGTGGTGGAATAGGAATTGGAGGACTTGATCTTCTTGTGTGAGCTGCTTTCTGCAAGATGGACATCACGTTTAGAAGTGCCATTATCAGATGGCTTTGGGACTTGAACATCTGAACCAGTTCCTGAGGGATGAATGAAATTAGTATCAATTTAACAAACAATTAAGACATTTCTTCTTCCAAACAAATAGAAAAAAAAGCATGTACCTGCAAAAATTGCACTTGTTTCTGTCCCCTGAGATACATCGGGGCTGTTCAGAGTAAATAGTTCATAAAGGTCATTAGATTTGAAGAAGCGATTCTGCTTAGGGTCTTTCAGCACTCTATTTGTTAAAAACTGTTTGAAGATTTGTCTAGAAAAGAAAAAAAAAAGTACTTTGTGTATGAAACAATGTCTAGCTATGTTTAAGTACTGAGTACAGTACTAAAACAAAACTATAAGCACAAACATTACTCTGCAGAACAATTAAGCAGTGGGAAGATGATGTTAGTTTCCAAAAGACTATCTTGAGTTAGTAACTTTCAAACAACCAAGCAGATTGTTAAACACAGGGATTTATTATTTTGCAACAAATCCATAACACAACAGGTAACCACCATCCTGAGATGTCCTATGAGGCATTCCTTAACTAAGCAATAAATAACTTCACAGCTAGAACTTTTTTGTCCATTAAAATTGAAAAGCTTGCATATGTAACAATAAAAACAATCAGAAAGCTCGTGAAAGAAAAACAAGAGCTTGTTAAAATGACAACATTTTATGGGTTCAATTGATTGGAGGAATCAAAAGCATCAGAGTAGCTCACTCTGATGGTGATCACTGGATGACAGCTACTGAAAAGGGAAATCAGACTTGTGGCTGAGAAGAGTCTACTTGCAGAGGAACCAAAAGGAACAAATCTGTAGGAGAACAAAGCTGCAAGGTATTTCTAGTATTGGTAAAACTGCTTCTTTGCCATATTTGTACTACATAGTGCCTAAGTGAAAGCTATTTTATTCTTCACAAAAAATACATCTCTAAATGAAACTGGCAATCAGTTCTCTTGGACAGTTTTTATCACACTTTTGGCTCTGCTGACATTAAGCAGGGGAACTGTTTTTAAATCCAGTGGTCAAAAAACTAAGTTTTCATTCGCACGCAAAAAACCACAGGAAAACAGAAAAGACAACTTTTTAAAGCACAAGGTCCACTGCACTGCTCTGGAAAGAAATGAATTTCTGATGGCTGTTCTGACTGTTAAGAGTCCAATTCCTTGAAGCAGTCAGTGTTGTTCAAACAGAAGTGTGCCAGAGGGATGCAAGCCAAACAACAGCGGATGCTTTGTGTCCATGTGGCAAAACAGACTAAAAAAAGGCATCCAGTAAGTGTAGGTATTTCCTTATTTAAAGCTTTTTGTTCATTTGAATTTTCCAAGAGGGTATTTCCATTCTAGACACAGGATTCCCATGTACATTCATCTGGAATTCAAGTGAGTGGAGCTAACTACTGAGAAAGCTGAATGGGAAAGCAAACCAAAAAGATTTCATTGATTTTGAAATACTTTAAAAGCACTTTGAAGGTTTTAGCTACATTTTGGAATAAATAACATGAATATGACTGGTAGTTATTGGGATTTAATTCTTTCACTCTGGAATGAATTGGGAATAAAATCAAATTGGGTTTGCACAGCAGTAAATAGATATATGTACCACATACATCTTGATATATCCCAAGGAGAATATAAAGAACTTGATGATTTGAATTTGCATTTCAGACTTGCTCTGTCTCATGTTCTGAATAAGGTGCTCACTGTTTTCTGTCTATGCCTCATACTCTATTTTACAGTGAATTCTGGATGTCTGCTGGAACAGACTGATAAGGTTTATTTAGCACATGGGTCTTGCAGCTAGGGATGGAGCAGTGCAGCCAAGAGTCTAGTCCGAGAAAAAGGTTCTCCACTTCTCAGAAGAAACTTCTTAAAAGTTTTCCATGATGTGCCCATCATGGCCAAGGCTGGGGATTACAAGCAATGTGTGCACATGCACAGGTATGTCACTGTTACACCACCTTGGATTTGCTACAAACATTTTCCTGAGCATGCAGCTGTATGCAAGAAATGGTTCTGACTGACCTGTGGTATATCTTCTCCTCAATAGTACCTGCAGTGAGCAGCCTATACACAGTCACCTCCTTCTTCTGGCCTATTCTCCAAGCACGTTCCCGAGCCTGGAACACAAAAGGTTTGGTTACCAGACATGAGCCTAGCAAACGTGTCTGACAGAGTGCTACATATCATTATCTAGTTAGAAAGCCAAATTGAGCAGCATCTGTTGTTCCTTTCTCACCCTGCACTGTCACCACCAACAGTCCTGTCTGTTCAAGAGCTTGCACAGCTGTACTTTCCCTTCAGAAACATCTGGTTTATTTATTTTAAAAACACAGGCCATTTGAACTGTTTGTCTGACTGCACTGTAGCCGACTACATGAATCAACATCACTGAAGAGTGGTAAGGTATAACAGCATATAGGGGATGTGGTGGGAACCACTTAAATTGGCTTTGCCACAAGAGGAATCATAATGTGGAGTTGCACCCTAAGTGACCATTGCTGGGAACAGCAACTTAGGAAAGAGCAACATAGTGATTTAACACTATTTGACGAGATAGATGTGATTTTGTCTTCAGTTTTATTTCAACTTAGCTGGTAAATGGAATGTAATAAATCAAACTCACCTGTGTGTCTACACTGGGATTCCAGTCAGGATCATAAATAATAACCCGGTCAGCACCAACCAAGTTAACTCCAATGCCACCAACACGAGTTGTTAGAAGAAAAAGAAATATAGATTTGTCCTGTGACACAAGAGAGAATTTACTAAAGCAAGAATTACCAAAATGTACCATTAAAAAAATAAAAAATTCCTAGATTATTTTATCAGCATTATAGGCAAAGATGCAAAGGAAGCCAAGAGAAGGAACACTTTCTTGTACTTGTTTCCTAGTATTTCTTTTGACAAATAAAAGTAGTTTGATCTAAATTTCATTTACTGTTACCCAATAAAATTGCTTTTCCCCCTTCTCAAATCTGTTTTTTTCCTTAGCAGAAAACGCAACTTAAGTGTGAAACTTTTTTCCCCCTTTCTCACAAAGACAGGGGTTTCATTTCACTGAACTCCCCAGCTTTGTGTCTCCAACCTGATGTAGTATATTTAAAAGGAGAACAAAAAGGAATGGAAGAATCACACTCATTAATATGTATTCATGTGTGGGATGGAACATCTCACCTCATTGTATTTTGTTACAAGAGGCTGTCTGGAAGCTACTGCTGTGGTGCCATCCATCCTGAGGTAGGAATAGTTTCTGTATCTCACAAAAACTTCAAGTATCTGCATCATCTGTAGTGATGGAAAAGATTTAATGAAATCCAGACATGAAGACTGAGCATCTGTGTGATGAAACTGTAAGAATTTCTGGTACTAACTGCAGTGTCAATCAAACAATGACAATGGAAAACTTGAAACAGTTTCTTAACTGACAGAAAACCAACTTGTGCCAATAGGGAAAAAAATATTTCACATCTGAATGCAGTGGAATATTTGTGCTTGGTTTGGAAAGTCCAGGGCCATAGCTTCAAGACAATTACACAGACTGGGTGCAGCATCCCAAGGAAATCCACAGAAGGAAGATAAAACCGTGAGTACATAGGGAAAACAAAGATGATTGCATGTGCCACTGCCCTGAAGAGACCGATTCTGAGGATCAGACACGCACAGGCACTACACAGAGCATGCAAACTGACCACCAGCTGTATCCTGAAACTGCACATCTGTGTGCCTGGTAGCACACAGGTACAACTGACACAGCTCTGACCCAGTATATTGAAACTGGGCCACTGCCACCCTGCTGTGTCATAAAGCTGAGTTTGGGAACTGGTCTCTGACTATTCCAAAGACATCAGTTATTTCAATAACTTTTTCAATAAGACGTTGATTTTATGAGAAAGACACTATAAAAGGTGGTTCAACTTACAAGTTTTTTAGCTCATCTTACCTGTCTTGACTGAGTAAAAAACAGCACTCTGTGACCTTGCTTGTGCCAGATTTTCAGCAAGGATTCTACCACTATCATTTTTCCAGAGCGTTTCCAATATCCGAACTGATTTGGATCCTCCGCTTCAGCATCTGGCACACTCTTCAGAATTCTGGGACTATCAGCAACAAAGTCAGGGTGATTGCAAATCTTTCTCAAAGTTGATAGTCCTAAGAGAATCTAAAGAACACATGAAGAAAATATTTATATTTTCCTGACAAATATTTGTATCTATATGGGTTGTGGACAAGAAAAATATACAAAAATAGAATAATCCACTCACCATCAATGTTTTTTTAAATAATGTTTTGATGCTAATATTTGCTTAAAGGAATGTTTTAGGAAAAATGCATAAAAATGTCAAACAAATCAGTTGTGTGCAAGGTAGGAGTCACAGGGAATAGCAGATTCTACACAGGCAGCAGCAGCCAACAAGTGAAACTGTACCCCAATTATGCCTTTCACTTGGCCACAGCAATTTCAACACTTACACTGTGATGATGGAGGCAGAAGGTGTTAAGAAGCGACTAGTAAGACAGTAACAAGGATGTTTGCTATTTTCTCTGCTTTCTGTTAATACTGTGAAATCATCAACTGTTGCACAACAAAGTTATCACACCTGAACTGTACTCTCAGGACTAGCTATACTTTTCCTTTGTTTCACTTGGGCAATTAGTTAAAAGCAGGCATATAGTTACCTACAACAAGTCACAACAAGGCATCCAAAAAGCCAGAATTTGTTCCCAAGATCACAAACTTATTGTGAAGCTCATTCCATTCCTGCTTTTATCTGGTCCTATCACTACATGCAGATCACTAACCCAAATATATCTAATCTAACCTTTCTGAGAAAAAAATAGACAACTACAAAAGCTGGACAGAGATCAGTGTGTTTGCATCCCTTACTGCTCAGAATCCAGCCAGAAGAATGCAAAGGCCAGTCCGTGATTTTATCCCTCAAACCCTGACTTATTAATGCCTACCTGCATGTCTCCATTGAGAATCTGGTAAACTTCTTTAGAGTTGATGTAATTTTGATAGATTTGACGCTGCTCCTCTGTCAAACGGCAAAAGAGGACCTACAAAACAAACCAACCACTCAAGCCCAATCTGTGTGAATTTTAGAATTTTACCATGTGCTGCAATGAAACTAACTTCATAGATGTCTGATACTAAGTTACTAAGTTAAATACTAAGTTAAAGGATACTACATAGAAATCACTAGAAAAAAGAAAAAAAAAATTAGAGAATGAACATGATCATCAAGATGAGTATAATAAGGCTTCATGTGCTCTTTCCCAGTAGTAAGGTTTTCCCCTCAAATTGCTTTAGTTTTGGAAGTGCTGCCATTTTCTAGTTTTAATGAGATAATTGCAACATCAGCGTTCTCTCAAAGCTATGTTTATAGTAAACTCTTTCCACTGTGTGTCTGTCACGTCCCTTACAACTTACAAATTCTTAGAACTTCAGCAGATGTGATCTGCACTGTCTTTAGAGCTTAAGCATGAAATATAGTGATCTCTCAGGTGTTCTGATGAGGCAAAATGGAACAAAATCACTTCCTTGCATCCTCAAGACACCTTACATTATGTTCTAAATCAAACTGATGTAGTGCCCTGTGACTGACAAGAGCAAAAATCAAATTTGCTTAAACTGTCTATGATCACATTCTTTAGATTAAGGAGCCTAGACTCTTTAATACCTAGACATTAAAAAGTTGGTTAAAAATAGTATATAGAAATTTAAAAATTGGTTAAAAAAAGATCATTAGACCACATATACACAGTATGGCCTCCTTCTTTATTATGTACCTTTCAGCACTGTCTTACAAAGACTAACACGTCTATTTCTCTTTCAGAGGGAGGAGACAGGAAAGGAGTCAGGACAGAACATGAAAGCCTGAAGCACTGAAACCTGAAGAAGAAGCTAATAATTACTACAAGTGAGTATTTGTAAGAATTTCAGTTAACTAATACTTTCAACCTCCTCTACTTTGAATGAAAATGTTTCCTAAAGAAACATACCACCTTGCAGTAAAGCAAGCAAGTTTCACACCGCAACACTAGTATTTTGAAAATTTATTATAACGTATAGGCCAGCTAGCCTGCAGTATGAACAACTGCCAGCAAGTATTTCTCCATTATTTGCTGCACAAATTAATCTTCCTACGACAGGAAACAGACAGACAACTCATTTCAATGCACTTGAGACCTAAGGGGACAGTATTAAGTACTCCTGACTATGCTATATATATATATACTTCATCTATCCTTTACTTTTTAGAGAAATGAACTCATACAGACCCTGCAAGACAGCAATGATTGAATACTCAGTACCATGGTGAAAGAATATGAACCTTGAAAGCTCTGCATCTTATCCAGCATTTTATCTGCTACTAGCAGAAATTACTTGCAAATTTTCATGAAAGACAGAGTTTTGGGAAGGGAGAGGAGTCGGATCTAGTAGTGAAAATGAGCAAACCTGTTCATTTTTATCTGGAAGTGAAAGGCTCATTTTTACATCAGCCTTCATTCTTCGCAGCAAGTAGGGGTTTATGGTGTCCCGTAACACACAGGCACACTTGTATGCAGTTTTTACCTGAAAAAAGGAAGAAAAAGCACAAGTTGTATTTTGATTCTTGATATTAATTTTAGCAACTAGCAAAATTACATAATTAACAATAGGAAACTCCTAATAAAATTAAATGGGTTATTTCACACGGATCTACAGTTACATGTTCAACACAACATGAATTGCAAAAAAATTCACGTTAGCAGTAACCTGCAGTAATACACAAACACAGCTCTTTTTTCAGTTAGTGTCTAGAACATACAGCATTAAGTACATTTAGAAGTCAGACTAGAAACAACAGAAACAGCTGGAACAGTTTCCTTCAAGCAAAATGATATTTTGGATGCATTTACCTGGACAGGAGAGGCATTGCAGTATCCTCCCATGGTTATTGGGACAGAAAACTGCTCCATGAAAACAGGTAGTGTCCCCAGTTTTCCTGGGAATATAAAGTCAAAGAGGGACCAGAGCTCCTTTAGGTTATTTTGCATAGGGGAGCCAGACAAGATGATTCGATGAGGTGTGCGGAACTATTAATAAAACCAAAAGAAAGTTATTTTCATGGTTCCTGGTGTATACTGCCTCCTGCCTGAGAGGATAGTCAACTTCAACATCAATAAATTCTCATGTCAAAATATCTGGCCTCACACTCATGAAAAAAGCCCCGATTTCTGCAATACACTGTTCATAAACTGCTAGCAGAAAATTGACACCAGCAACCTGACATTTATCGCTACTGCTAAATTACTATGCAATTTAAAATTTCTAATTTTTTCCCGACTACCATACTTGTGTAAATTTCCCCATGTAAATTCATTAAAAATGCTAAGTAAGCAGTTAAATACAGACCATTGTGATTTATGCTTTTATTCTTTATTAATGATCAAACATATATTTTTATGATAGGCTATTAGATATCGGAACCTCCCTCCAGAGCACTTAAATTTATTTTTTATAAAGTACCTGCTTGCATGCAAGTGTGACTGCAGCATTTGGATTTCGGATTTTGTGACCCTCATCCAGAATGACATAATGCCAGTCATAGGTGTGGATGTTGTCCTGCATCAGTCGAATGTACGAGTAAGACGTAATTAAAATTCCATGGCATGAAGCAATTTCATGAATTAGTTTCACCTAAAAAACAAAAGGTGCACGTTGTCACTGAGACAGAATCCTCAAATCTACACATACAGAGATCTGCTGTCCAAGGTACATATAAAAAGTATTATAAAAGCAGACCTGCAACTTACTTTACAAAGAAAGCAAGTATATGCAAGGTTTTGATTACATGATTCTTAGCTCATCTCTCAAAGAATGAAGCACTTGAATAGTGTGTTATAGCAAATCAGAATTTATCAAAAGCCTGGTCAGAAGGAAACAGTGTTTTTTATTATCAATTTTTTAAAGGCAGTATCTGAAAAAACTTTGGATTTGATTAAGGTAATGGGTTTCTTCAAGTTCTCCTATATTCGCTTCACAAACCCAGCTTTGTGCACTGCAAGCAAGATCAAGAAAGTTAGAGGAAAATTAAACAAGTGAAATACTGAAAAACAAATAGAATAATCTATTTGTTTATTCCTAAATTCTGCCAAAACCTTCATGTTATAGGATTAATAGAGTTGCTATCAGTCTTCAAATTTTGTGCTTCTCTTGTAAGCTTTAACCTTTCCCCAAGTTTTTACTAGCTTTTATAGCTGCAAATTATGTAGGGCAGGAACAGTCTATATCACTTTTGACAGTGTTCAGGAGTCATCTTTATTGCATTTATCCTCCATGTATAAATCTAGAAGACTTAAACAGCAGATGAGGAGAAGGGGGAAAACAGAAAGTACAACCACCACCAAAATTTGCTAAAGGGAAGACAAACCCCTTCTTACTAGGAAAGCCTTTAAGAACAACCCATAAAATCCCCACAAAAAAAAACCAAAAAAACAAAAACAAAACAAAACAAAAAAAAAAAAAAAAAAAAACCACCACAATTTAAAAAACCAAACAAAAGGAAAAAACTCATGTCAAAAACTCAGATGGTGCCAATATCCATGACCTTTTACTGTAAAATTACTTGCTCGTACACTCCCCAAGATTCAAAAAACCCTCAATTTTAACTGTTCAAGAACATCTGCTTTCTGATTATCATCTCCTGATAAAAACACAACACATTAAATACTGTTGATATCATGAGTCTCAAGAGAATATGTAATCTTTAGAATAATATGTATTACAGACAGAGTAGGGTTTCTCTGCAGGTGTGGACACCCAAAGCTGAATTCTACCTGGTACATTATCCATAGTTGCAACTTTTCTCGAGTCTCAGCAATGGTCTGTCATAGAATATTGTAGACATCTCTACCCAAACACTTAAGACAAATCATCTCGGGTGATTTAAAATTAAAAGCTTGTAAAATATGTAACCTCTCCTAATTTTTGCAATTAATAGGGTATGTCTGCAATTAGCCTGACTTACAGAATGCTACACTCTTGTCATTAAAAGATGTTTTGTGAAAGTGCTGCTGTTATTATGGAGGCTCAAGAGACCAATCCCTCCTAGAGGGCAAACAGTGGACTCGTAGAAAACAACAGCCATAAATCACGCTGTCAGGTAGCACAGAGAACAGAAGTGAAACACAGGCACATGAAGGCCATTCATTGTAAACACACCAAGGCAGAATCCTACTCAGGATTTACTGAACCTGTAATTAATTAAAGTTTCCTTCAAGCTAAATTTTTAATAAACAAGGATTTGTGCTGACAATGAAGAAATAGAACAACACAATTTTATCAACTTACACTGCAACACTTACTAAGTCTCATTTTACTGCATTGGGTACTTTTTCAAGGTTGCCTTCACTTCAGGTGCAGTTCTTGGAATCATTCTAAATATTTTAAAACATGGTGACAGAACTAATATTGGATACAAACTCTTGTGGGTGTGGTGTTTTATAATTTACGCTATTTTACAATGTATTCTTTAGTCCACAGTTCTTGTCTCATTAGATTAAGGCGTATCTATATTTTACTTTTTCTCTGGAAATACACTTCAATGAAATATTTTGGGTCATGCACCATTACATTAAATTAAAAAAAAAAAAAAGTGTGCTTGAGAGAAATAAATCCTACTAATGTCAGATTACACAGCAGTTACCTAATTTTGAAATTCTGCACTCTGGCCTTTATCTGATGCTAATGAATAGAGAAACATGTGAGTAGACTGAGTAATTATGAACCTGCATTTTTGTTCAGCACAGTACTTCAGGCCTTTACAATTCAGGGGCAGTATTTTCTCCCAACCTTGGGTGATAAATTGATGGTGTTGCCTTGTCTTCACTGGAGCACATGAGATGCACAAAGATTGGATGAATTTGGGGAAGCACCATTTCCTAAGGCTAAAAGGTTTATGAGTTATTCTAAGGACATATCTCTAAACAAATGCTTTTTTCCTATTGGTACCTCAATGTACCTACAAGTTTGTTTTTGAAGGTACAAAAACAGGACAATTTTTTTGACTGATGCTTACAGAAATGAGACTTTTTTTGATAGTATTTTAAAAATGTTTAAGAGGATCTGAAATCTGAACTCTTATCTGAACATTAAAAATGTTAATCATCTTAGACAGAAATGTGTATGTCAAGACTGAACTTAAAGACAGACTAGTGATAACTACAAAATTCACTAAACATTCAGATACCTCTGAGGCAAGCATGAAGTCAGAGATAGTATCTAGTCACTCATCTAAGCATATATCATTTGTAAATCAAAAGTGCATTCTTCAGCAGGCTTATCACTATCTCGTAACCAACCATTAGGCCTGGGGATCCATAAATTCAACATATAAAACCTCTTTATTATTTCCCTGCCCCAACAAAAAAAATCTAAATGGCACCATGAAGAGGCTTCAAAAGAACACATTATAATGTTTAATAATGTAAAAGTTGCAATAAAAAGAGCTAAAGCACTTAGTACATATTTAACAAGAATGCTACCTCTTGGAGCACAGTACTAATTTTATCTGAGTTTGGTCCTTAACTCAGAAAGAGAGCCTTTGGCTAAAATACAGGTTCCACATGCTCTCATGCCAATAACTGTAACCTCTGAAATTTATTTTCTTTACATGTAGATTATGTACTCAGCTGTGAGGCTAGAAGATCTGAAATGTTCCATGAGTAAAGTCATCTTCAAGTACATGGTTTCACAGCTGCAGGCATCATGAACTTGGCAATTACTTTCTAGGGTTGCATTGTGTGTCCTGCATTTGACCAGAATAAGGGAATGCAAAGCTACACGTTTACAAATGGTATGTGACTAACATCACACCAGAAGGAGGTCTTAACCTCAGTGAAACCCGTTCTAAAGATTAAGAAATTAGAAGTTCAGCCTTCCATTTTAAAAATACAGCCTCCTGCCACATGTGGTATGTGACAAGATAATCAAAGTTGGTGTTGCCTCTTACATTCTATGATTTATAAATGCTCAAGTGCCAACAGAAGTTTTAAAACAACAGGACAAGTGCTTTGCACAGAAGGCTTTTTTCCAACACAATTAAAGTTTTTTCTCCTTACCTTCTGTTCTATACCATAAATAAAAAAGCATTTGTGATACACTACATTAGATCTACCTCTTTTTTTTCCTCACATGATTAGAGGTCTCAGAGCACTTGATGTTTAAAGATCAGATTTGAGTTTAAACCATAGTAGGAGCTTAAGAGCCTAAAACAGCACCACAAGACATTTAGCCACAAGTGCTATACCTTGTTCAAACTGAAAGCTGACTTCACAGGGGAAGACTATAACTTAAATCTGGTTCCATCTACTGCTCCAACTTAAGCACATTTATCATCATAGAAGAGCTAAATAATCATCTGTAACCACAAATAATTTTTAAAAAGAGCAAGTTTTACATTTCATCTGAATGCCTTAAACAAACTCAAAAGTCTTGGAAATGCCTCTAACTTGCTACTGGGTCGTCCTTTCATCATCTTAAACACCCATCTGCCTTCCCTCATAGATAACTGAAGACCTTTAGTCATAATCCAAGGGTGAAATAGAAATTTACACTCCCCTCCTTTACTGTCAAAAATTTCCACCATTGTTATTTTAGAAGAAGAATGTAGTCTCTCTTTTGAAGCTTTGCATATGCTAAAAACTAAACAGACATTACAGCAGTGGGATGCCTCAATGACTGAGCTGAAACAGGCTCAGATTTGCAGACAATCTGATGCCCACAATCCTTTTATTTCACACTATTATTGTGAAAATCCTGTAACTGCTTGCAAAGAAAACCAAAACAGACCGGTAAAAAGGTAAAAATCAGAGAGCCTTTCACTTACCACATTGCTCAAAGTCCATTTGTAACACTAAGGAAGTGTCATTAACTGAACAGATGTGCAAAGTATTGCCTAGAATCAATTTATGATGAAACAATCAGAACAGATGTCTCCCTACTCTTCACTGTCAAGTGAAATACTTCTGTGGGCAACTCTGAAGAACTGGGAGACAGGCTCTTGCATCAATACTTGTGTATCTTTGAAGGTACACCAGAAAATGCCTATTCATAAAAGCATATGATTTCATCGATGTTGAAAGATTTATTATTTGCTAAGATTTCAGTATTCTTGACACTGTTACAGTAACAATTACATAGATCCATCTCACCTAAAACATCTGTCTTGCCTTATGGGACATCTGCAATTGCTTAATCCCCTTTCTCCAAAATTCTCACTCAGTCGTTTTACAATTAATCTTTGTTTCTCAGAAATCACCTGCCCCTTTTTCACAGACCTGCAGAGAACAAGCTGTATTTTACCACAACCTGCTGGCCAACCACTACAGGGTAAGGTAGCCCTCAAAATCCATTTAAGATCTTCACTGTCCGATGTCCAGTTAGTCTGGAGGACAATAATGTTCCTCAACACCTCAACTCAACACTTTTTAAAAGCACTCTTGCAGCTCTTAGAAGATGAGGCATTAGGTTCAGTTCTCTAAATCTGCTCAAAATTGCTTACATCTTTAATTTTAAGTTGTTGAATATGCATTTGAAGGACGACAAAGGGAAAACCTCACTATTCCTCAGACAGTCTGTCAAGTCCATTAATTAAGAAACTGCCCAAAATAAGCACACATGATTTAATTTAGGAAGACATGCAACCATGTTACTGAGGTCAACAGACTTTTAGGGCTTGAAAACACACCAAGTTAATTGAACAACAGGAAGCTCTTAGCACATTACAGTGTGCTACTCCTTTTTTTGCCACGTACTGTAACTGCATCAATTATTTCAGAATGCGTTTAATCAAGTGCAATTAAGCACCATATAATCTTAATGTCATTACAAGAAATTCAATAAATATTTAAAGAGAAATTTAAAAATGCTTTGCTGAATCCTGAAAATCCATTTAAATATCTGAAATATGAGGCTAGGAAAAAAAAAAAAAAATCTAAGTTTTCTTTGTTTTGTCCCTGCAAAGTACCAATGTTTGAAACTTCAGACAAGTCAAGCCTCCCAACTTAAGAAACAGATTAAGAAGATGGACATGAAGAGACTGACAAAGAAAACTGAAAGACAGAAAGGGCACTGCTTGAAACAATGAAAACTAACAGAGTAACTCTGTCATAAAAGAAAATGAGACTAAGTGATACCAATTGACAGCAACCAACTGAAGAGAAATTGCCCATGCATGCAAAACACATTAAATATCAGATCAATGACATAGTGATGCAAAGAAATTGAAGAAGAGAATTCATAAGTGCTACAAGCATTTATTTGGTGTACAAGCAGTCGAGTCATAAACTCCTAGTATGGACTACAGCACAAGGAAAACTCAAGCAAGAAACCCGTTACTATGTTTAATTTGTTCAGGCAAAACAAGTCTTTATCATAAAATACATGTATTCTGTGTCATCCCCCTTTTAGCCCAGTTTACTACCAAATCTACACAAGACAAAGTAATTTTTGTTTTTTAATACACTCAGAAAGGGCACAAGCTCTTTCCTACACAGAAGCATTAAGCAAAAGCCTTAGGAATTACAAAATGGATGTCATTCATTACCTTACTCTTTGTATAAGAACCAGTTTCATGGAGCACAGCAACTCTAAATGGAGGCCACCAAGTGTGGAATTCTTTTACCCACTGATGTAACACAGTAGCTGGACAAACAATCACTGTTGGACCCAAACCCTGGTACCTAAAATAGAGTATTCAAAGAAAAAAAAAAAACCCTTAATGTGAAATAAATAATCTGTATTAAGTGGCTTATTAAAATACACACATATTAAAACGACATACTTTACAGTTTAAGTGGAATATGAGAGCTATGGAAATTAATTGGCAATTTGCTTTCCTGGAAGTCAGTTTTTTTAAAGGAAGATGAAGAGGGTACTGCTAAAAGAACATACTCATTGAACAGTTAATGGATGCATCAAGATAAACAGGAATAGAAAAGCTCCAAACCATAAGACATAAGGGAACTTCCTTCTGTGATATTACAAATCAGGTTTTAGTGACTGCTGTTTCTATAAGCGAAAAGAAATCATTACAAGCAATTATTTTATTACTTCTCTTATACAGAATGTGTAGCTAGAGTCTCACAAATGGACTTATACACAGGTGTTCTGCTTCATGTTGGCAATATACTGTACTCTCATCATCACAGTTTATTGGCAAGACAAGGACTCTAAAGTGGCAGACTATCATCCATGGAAGTTGAGATCTGAGCTTGGCTCAAACTGTCTCATAAGCTTCTTATTTGTAATTATATTACTGTTTCTGAGAATTACTAAAGAGGTCTGAAACCAAGTGTTTCTATTTATGAAGTTCAGAGCTGCTCTTAAGGTTAAGAAGGGAAAAATCCCTTGCACAGCAGCCAAATGAAAAATACTACTGCCACAAATAAATATCAACAATCCTGTAAGAAATATATTAAGTAGTGGTTACTAACAGCTATTTTTCAAATATATTTCCTCTTTAAAAAATGAAACAAAATGACTTTGCAAATAAAGGCAATAGCTTTAGTTATCATACAGTGATTTGTGTCTATGTACTATCCAAGTGATAATAAACAATGCAAAACATCACAGTATACATTCAAGATCACACATTGATAGCAATAAAGGATTTCTCAGACATCAGCAACACCCTGCTTTAAAAAAACCCAAAACTCTTAATGTCTTCAGAAACTGTTGACATGAATAAATAATGATTTATTAAAAGCTTATACGTATGCAGAACAACAACCTGGACATTGGTTATTATGAACAAATACTATAACACAACCCTATGTGGTCTAACTAAAAAACTTCCTGCAATGCAAAGGGATGTAAAAGGGAACTTGGAGACGTGAAAAATAGCTTCAACTATGCTATGAATCCAAATAATCACTGCTACTGCTCTTAAAAATACCTACAGCAAAAAAGCCAACTTTCCCAGAACATACTAGTTTCTCACTCTTCATGGATAATAACAAAATACGTCTGTTTATTCCCCTGGTCTGTATCACACAAGCTCACATGTAAGGTTTATTCCAATTTTTTCTTCCCCCTCAGCTTACACAAAGAGTTCACACCTCCCTGGATCAATTTTCACAAACTCCACCCCCACCTCTACTTGCCTGTGTGAAAACTCTTCTGTGTCTAGTCTGACTCTAACCACTTTCCACTAGCCAACATTTTATTATTCTCTTGAGAGCTTTTATTTATTTATATAAAAGAGTCATCCAGCTTTTTCCAGTCTGAGCTGTTTCACAAAACCAAACAAATCATACACTTCTGTTCGCTGCACTTAGGAGGGCATCCCTCATTCTCCTAATCACTGCAACACTGCAAGATTTGCTCTGAGGCCCATCCAATTTATATATGCTTTCCTTGAACAAAGGTGACACTTCAAACATTCAAAATCAAAGTCTTACTAGTGTGCCTTGTACCAAGATAATAATATTGCCCTATTCCTATTCCAAATATATTGTCATATTGTATTCTGTCCCTTTTTCACAGCTGCACTGTACTAATAGCTTATTGTCAATATCATATATGGTACATATATCCAAATCTCTTTCTTCTTCTGTTGCTTCTGGTTTATAAAGCCCAAATTCACAAGTATGCTTTATTTGTTGTTATTTAATTGGATGCAATTAGAATTGCACATAAGTTCCTATTCCTGCAACTTACTACCAACAAAAAGGAAACTATTCATGTCGTATTTATAATCTTTAAACACTCAAAAAATTAGCACAGGAAAATATGTTTCATTATAACCAAATGTTGCCAAGGAATGGCAAATCAAGTGTTTTCAAGCTGAAATAATAACTAAACCCTACCGAAAATAAGAGAACCAGGAAGCAGGAGCAACAGATTTTTATTTACCTAAGCACCATGGAAATTAATCTCTGCCACACAAAGTCGAGATTGAGCTGTTTATGTCTCAGTATCCTGAAGAGTATAGATGGGTGAATAATCAGTGTAAAAACTTTCTGTCAGTTTCTCATTTGAAGTTTCAAATGAAGGAAGAGCAAGCCTGTAGCAAAAGGTTTTTGTTATACACCAAGGTGAGAGACCCAGGCTAGGCTAAAAGACACTGACAGCGCTGACAACACAACTTTGTCCCCTCCTAGTGCTGGCCTGGCAGTGAAGCTGCCCAGGGAGTCTCCTGCCTCTCAGACTACACTCCTTCAAGTACAAACAAGTTAACCAGTTCTACTGGTCACCAGTATTACTGTCTTCTCAGCCCAGGAGAGGAAATACTTGACTAGGAAATATGAAGTTGTTTAGACTGTCTGCCTTACAGCTCACAAGCAAAATCAGAACAAGCTTCAGCAATATATTAAACCTTGTTTCCTCCCATGGAATTACTATCATGATGGACTCAATGACATGCACCAGAAAAAACACGAAACACAACACTTTTATTACATGCAGACAGAACTCTGCAGCTTAGATACACAAATAGTTTTTGGCTTTTTCAAAGCTTTCCTGTAGTTTTGCACCATTTAGCAGTGTCAAGAGATGTCCCTGAGAGATTTCCATCAATTCAGTGGTCTCCCAAGTGGGATAGGGAATATAAAATAATCTGTAAGGTGGCATCCTTAACCAGGCAGCCATATTAAAGTAAATCAACTGGCCTGACTGAAGGACATATAGGTTTGGGGAGATTTTTTTAATATTAAGCCTATAGTATGAGGCAACCAGAGAGAAAACATGAATATTTTCTCTTTAAAGCATTATTTTACAATTCATGTAAAAACTGAACATAATTTAAACGTACCTCTACATAAAGGTTAATTAATTTTGTTTAGTACAGTAGTATGACATTTGCTAAATTTCGTGTAACTATTTACATCAGATAAACAGGGAAACCAAAGCAGAAAAATCAAGTACTATTCATGGATGCATTTGCAAATCTGAGGACACAAACAAGTATCTTGCCAGTAATTCCACCTATGAAGAAAAAATTTTAAAGCACTGTTCAGTAATAAAACCCCATAAAATATATTGTAACAAAGACCAGCCACCCTAGCATATATTTGGAAAAGCAGCAACAACAAAAAACCAAAAGCAGATGGAAATTCCTCTGTATAAGTTACTGGTTTTACTCTTACTACTAGTTTTTGGCATGGATAATTTGCTGCCCATCAGAAACTCTAACTTTCATTGCAAATCAGCTTGCTACCTTCCTGTAAAACATTTACCTGGTGGCTTGCCAGAACAAATATTTTAATGTAAAATTTAATAAATGGAACTAAAGGTATTACATCTAATTTAAAATTCCATATTGTGTAAACTATTGGTATTAATGTAATTGAGTTTGTAAACAATCCATTTGTGGAAGGTAACCTTAGACACTGTATTGACCCAAAATATCTAGGGTGGCTCATCTGCAAAATGAAGCATCAATGCCTGGAATTCATTAAAAGTGTTACATGTTTAATTTTTCCTGCCCTACAGCTCCATTGTCTCGTAAAATTTTTCCTTTGATGTCCCCCACTAAAAGAATTAAAGGAATATTGTAATTGAAATGTCATTAATAATTCACAGGACCCTCCTCCACCAGTAATACATCTGATGAAATATTAATTGAGCTCCACAGACTGACAGTCTGCAGAGAAGCACTTGCCTGTAATTTGAACCACGAGTCCTCATATTGCTGTAGCTCAGACCTGCCAAGAAGGCAATTATCTGAATGGTCTTGCCCAATCCCATCTCATCTCCCAGAATCCCTCCTGCCTGCTGGCAGTGCAATTCCCAAAGCCACCTAACACCTGTCTGCTGGTACCTAAAACAAGGAAAAAGAAGATGGCAAATGTTTGATAATACAGATCATAACAGAAAGTACTCATTAATTAATCATTTGGCAAGGTTCTCATACCAGTTACTGTAACATGCTGGATGTGTGTTTTACATGAGTGCTGTATTTACTAGGTCATACATTTTTGATGCACTCAGACATTACATGTGACTTTTGTTCTTTATGCAACACTAAAACATTTCTAATTAAACCAACAGTCATAGTAATTAGAGGATACTTTATTTCATATATATTTTAAGTGCTAAAAGCAGCTTGGAAAGTTACCCTTATGAAGCATTATCTTTTCAGAAAAGACAACATGCAAAGGTCTAGTAAATAATATTATTTGGAACATATTCCTGAACTGAAGGAAAAGGCTGACTTGTAAGGTGTACAGACTTCATACAACACTACAAAAACTGATCACATCTGCCAAACCACACTTTTTTAAACATAAATTTATTAAATAACATTTAGTCTCTTTCAGGGAAGAAAAAAACCAAGGCTAAGCAATACAAACTATTGCAGTGCATGGGATACAGCAAAGCATTATGTGAGAACATCAGGGCAGTTTTTACTCCCAGTCCCTCACTGGAAATTATACAAGCAACAAGGTAAAATACATTCCACTTAAAAGAAGTGGACTAGAAAGCAAGATTTATGACAACCAGTCAAAAAGGTGAAGATAAGATGCTGGGCTGAGAATCACTTTAGGACATACCTTTTTATAATGATATGAAATAGTGAGACCAGGAGGAATAACAAACCATGTGTGGGGTTTAAATTGAAAACAAAAGAAATAAATGAAAAACCCTATCTTTGAATCACATAAGAAAAAAAAATAAACATGTTTCAGCACCTCAGTGCATTGCAACTTACAGGAAAAAAGGTTCCTGATAATTATCTTGACAGCACACATTTCTGGAGTGCACAGCACAGCAAAGAAGAAAACACTTTTTTTTAAAATAGGAGTTGTTCATTTTAGGTGACTTCTTGTGTGCATTTCAAAATCCTGCTTCCATCCTTGAGCAAATAATATTTAGGACTACTGACAGCTAACGACACTAGTGTCTACAAAGTACTATTAAAAATCAATTTGTGATGAGTTTGGTATGGATTTAGAGAATGCTAAATGGAGACAAACAAATGGCTTGAGTAGTTAAAAAAAGATGATCAAAGAACACATCTAATGGTTCAGACATCACACTATCTGCTGGTGTCTCAAAAGCATTATGCCACGAAGCCCTTAAGAAACCCTTTTATTAGAAATTAATTCACCTTAAAATGCAGCAATCTATAAAACAACTACGAAATGGCTTGCAGGATTAGCTATAATTGGATTAAGATGCTATCATTACTACATTTTATGAAGACAAAAAAGCTTCTGACAAACATTAAAGAATTTAAGATAACCTTAATTCCAGTCAGAAGGTGGTCCCCCAGACCAGTGTTCAGCATGTCTCTGCCGAAGACAACCATTCAAAAACTTCCTAATATAAATTTGTATTATTTTTTAGGATTACATACAGAGCTTTAAAATTAGATTAATTTATAAGCATATTTCTCCCTCTCCTTCCTTCTCCTGAGAAAGTTTCACAGTAGATAATTAAGCCTGTGAAAAATTCTGCTCCATGGTTATATAAAATCATGCAAGATGCAGGTGCTTTCTCTGTATAACCATATAAACACACAATAACTGTAACTA
This sequence comes from Hirundo rustica, assembly GCF_015227805.2. NCBI lineage: Eukaryota > Metazoa > Chordata > Aves > Passeriformes > Hirundinidae > Hirundo > Hirundo rustica. The sequence goes on from NC_053457.1 coordinate 18,540,677, forward strand.
TTCAAAAGTTAAAGGAACACATTCTCCTCCATTTTTGTGGTTATATGGAAAGAAAATTAATTCTTTTCAACCTTACGTTTTTATTGCACCAATTTTTATGGTGGTTTTTTATTTTTTAATTCCAAAAATATTCTAGAAGTAAATAAAAGTGCTGCTGGTCTTCCAAAATAGTTACATTGTACTGTATTTCACATGAGCAATCATGCTGTGATGCATCCTTCATAATTCACCACAACAGATACCAGAGTTCAGCTGCATTGCTGAGGAAATAAAATTGTGTTTCAGATTTATCAGGAAAATCACACACTGGAAGCAAAGAGTGATGAAGGCTGTTTTCTTTTTCATACAGAGAGCAAGCATTCTCTCAGGCTTAGTGCAGACAGAATAAGGCAATGTTTGCAGGTCTGCTCAGTTTTGTTCCACAGCAGCATCAGTGTTATTCCTGCTCAATGTTTAGCAAAGTAGACAAGTGTGCTCGAAGGAAAAAGACTGTCCACTTTAACAGGTTTACCAAAGAACAAACCTGAGGGTCTCCTGTTTCCAGCATGAGCTAACTTCTTTGGAATTTAACTGTGCAGAAAGATTACTTCACGTACATGCTATACATGCTCTTGGGTCAATATACTTCCATGTTTCGTACTAAACTTGCTCAGAACTCAACAGTTTAATGCCTATTGACTATGGGCTTTCCTACACTGGAGATTGCAGCATTTAAGTTACAAGTCAGACAAATCATTCAACTCAATTGATCTTTCTAACCACTTAGGAAGTTTTGCCAACTGACTCATGCTTGCAGGGATACCCTTCATTAGTGAGGCTTGCATCTTCCAGATTAATTTTTAGTGACTGCTCTATTTCATTTCCCTTTGGGTTGCTCAGACCACACATCCGTCCTCAGGATGAATACTTGCGCAGGACCTTCGCATAAACAACTGGAGACCGCATATTGGCTCTGTATGGTCCCAGCAACCAAGTCATTAATTCAATCCCATTTCAGAGCTAGTGCTTTCCTTCTGAGGACTACAGGACAACAGTGGTAATTTCTTTGAGGTCAAGACTAAGTGGTTCTCTTGGAAAGGATACCACACACACCCATTATAAACCAGGGCTTTCTACTACTGTATGATTTCAAGAGAGTTTGCTTTTGAGAGAGATGTTTTTCCTGCTGTGTGGAATGTTACCAACAAAACTGAATTCAAGCCCATTATGCATGAATATTAAGGGAGAGATTTTGGATAAAATTAACTGGTCAGCTGCTAACTTGTATTTTTTTTTTTTTTTTGAGATGAACTTGAAAGCATCACTGGGCACTATATTTTAAAAAACTGAAACAGTAAACAGTTATGTCAAAATCTGTAATTAAGCATTAAATAACTAAAGACTGAGTCGTAGAATGTTTTCCATCTATCAAAGGAATTAAGGATTCACTCTCCATATTTTAAAAATTTACCTGGCAAAATACTCAAGACTATTTTATAACATGAATTACAAATAGTTACTTTGAAAAGACTTTCAGTAGTTACTTAAAGAAAAAGTTCTCCATATTTTTTACTGGCAGAAAATTTCGCTCCAATTAGAGAAACACCATGTTTCTTGTTTTCTTTTATCACATCTTACCAATATCTTATGTTTAAAAGTAAAATTATTCTACCACTCCCCACCTGAATTAGGAGCAAGCATGTATCAATAAAAGAAAGCATTTATAAAAAGAAACAAGAAGAGTTTCTTAATTCATAGTTTAGCTAATACACATTTACAATATTCACATCAGCCAGTTATCATATAATTTTCATATGTATTTTCATATAATTGCATTTTGTGCTCACATTAAATTAATTTAATTGAAGTTTAATCCTGAAATCTTTTTTAAAGAAAGAATCCTACTGAAACAATTGAAATAAAAGCTGAGGCATCATTCACTGAAGTAACAGTTATAGCAAAGGGCATCTAGAACTCACCATGACTATTGCTACTAATATTATTAAAAGCATACAGAGGCATAATATTGAAATGAAGTACACAATACATACTTAAAAAGCTTTTTGAAGAGAAATCCTGGTACTTTGAAACCCTCTTCAAATTCAACATCACTTTCTTCAGAAAGTTCCTCAGCTGTTTGACGTTCTTTGTTCTCCAAACGTTCTTTTTGCCACTTCCTGGAGTGACACAAAGAATCGACATTCAATTATAGCAAGGAAAAGATACCGTACGAAAATGACACTGACTTTTGATCAGGTAAAAAAACCAACAAAAACACATGCTCTGTCATGATTTAAAATAGTAATCCTTCAGAGGAGAGAAATATGCTAGTAAATGCTTGAAATATCTGATATATTAACATATATTATAAAAGCTACATGTTTTATATCTAGTTACAATTTTCTAGAAAAAAAAATTAATAGAATGGAATCAACAGTTAACAGCACCAAAAAAACTGGCAACTTTAAACTCCTAAATATCACCCCTTACCCCCTGCCCTCCTGTCAAAATATTGATAAAGTTTAGGTATTCCAAAGCTTTTTTATTAATTTAACCAAATACTTAAATTTAAATTCCTTCCTGTAGAGAAATGTGAAGCAGTGTATAATGTTACACAGAAGACTCAGTTGGAAACATCACCATATTCAGGGTGACATGCTCCAAATCTGTAAAGCAGTCATTATTAAGAGAATGAGTTTTACGAGGTTTTGAAATTAGTGTGATTTGTGGTTTGCAGCCTCCTTTTGTTTGGACTCCAGGCATCTTAGAGAATGACCTTCCTGTCCCATCATTCCCCCACTGCTAAAAACGTACCAAAGCATCTTCAACATTCCAACAAAATGATGAACTTGTGTTTCAGTAACCCAAACCCATCTGCCTCTATGGTAAAGTGTACTTCAGCTGGCTATGTACTACTCAAGCAACAGCACTTCACTGACAACTTGGGTTTTGCTGGAATTCTCTCCTGAAAGTGCCACTTACTGCAGGCACACTGAATGTGGTGGATAAACTGACAAAATCCCTACAGAAAATGGCAAGGTGCACAACAGATTAAAAACAACCATATACTACTGTTTTGGATGCAGTGCAAAAGTCAACTTCCACTTAATGGTCTCTGCATATCTGGAAAAATTGTTTAAAAACACTTGCGTTAGGAACAAGAGAGCAGGGAAGAAGTTCAACACTTCACACACAAGCAACAAAATCATATTCTTTCTCAGGAAAGAAAGCTAACTATGTGAGGTTTCTAGATGGACTTTTCAGCAGTACCTTTTGAGAAAATACTTCAAGTCTTTATGGAACTAGTCACTAACTTGGTATTGTTCTATTAACTCAAAATAAACACCACCATCTCCAAATACACACAAGTTACAATCACTGCCAAGAATGAAAGCGTTGAAAAACTAAGACAACACAATGCTGGTCAGGTTTAGAGAGCCAGTTTCACTGAAGCACATTTTGATGTCTTAAGTCAAGATGCCTTCAAAAGCAAAAATAATGATGGAGAGAAGAAAAGAGCATATATGGGGAAAAAATAGATGAACAAAGACAGCCTTCAGTTTGCTGTTTAAAACTGATGATTTGTTAATGTTGATATCAGATTCTTCTTATTTCACTACATGAAACCATGAACCCAGCTAAATAGTAAAAAAGAACTTACTAAAAATACATGAAGTGCCAATATTTTCCTTTTTTATGAACCTATCTTAACAGGAATGGAAATCTCTTTCTTTGACTAGCAGTCTGCTAAATGTTTGACTTAGAAAAATTATACTTAAAATGACACATGGTTTGGAGTCCAGCAGGCAGATACGATACATTCTAGAGTAACAGCATAAAAATGCATTTACATTTCTTCAGTACTACAGTGTTAAGCTATCAGGCAGAGGGATTCTTACTTTTCTGAGTTCCAGAGAAAGGAATTCAAATCGACAAATGCTGGTAGCCATTGCTTCAGACTGCGTCACTACTGGAACTGAGGACATGCTAGAACTTCATTATTTCATCTGACTGGGTTAGGACAGGACTCGAACCAAGGAAGGAAATTTCTACTTAACACACTAAAATCAAAACAACTGCAGATTACAAAGCTTCCAAAGAGACATCTAGATAAACAATCCATACTAAATCAAATCAGGGCAATCATTTGTACAAGAGTTAGCTATTAATTTTGTACTCCAACACGAATCACCACCAGCCAGCACGGGAGCAGCAGCCTCCCCTGGGAAGGAGCAGATTGCCCTCTAGTGTGCGTCGGGAAAAGTGATCCAGAAACAACCAAGACCAAGCTCCGAGGTTAACTCGAGGCTGACCAGGAATTTAGGGACTTCACCTCCATATAACCGCTACATTTTCTTCAAGAACTGTGATTGATATTGGGATTTCTCCTAAAATTATACATGGAAAATATATACATTTAGAATTTGAACTAATAAACCCTGTACTTAATTTTCCTAAAAAATTTCCTTTTTACATGCTCTGTTACTTCATTGAAGTACTACATCTTTTTCAAATGTCTAGAGGTTTTTACCATCAACTACTAGTTTAAAGACATAGCAGCAACTTGTTACCACAAACAACTTTCACAGTTTGAATTAAGCTATGCAGTTTCTGAAAGGCTGTGAACTTAATGTAACACACGCCATTAAGATACTCTACACTGAAACTTCATTATTTTATTTAGAAAAGTGGGAACATCCAAGTGGCTGAAGCCATGGGAGGACAAACACTATTTCCAAGAGCAGATCAGTCTGTTGGTTAGTCTAGTCTTGTACCTTTCCCTGAAGTCAGACTTTGGAGGGAGAAACAGTAGTCATCATCTTTGATTTAAATACACAGTAACTTACTGTCCATTTGGTCAATACATTCCTTACACATATTAGTTAAACATCATTAGTATGCCTAAAAAAATCAGAAAATACAGGCTTTACTATATTACCAAAGTCTCTTTAAACAGAAGCATGACCTTTGAGAAATGTTTTATATTGTCCATTGTCACTGACAAATGTAACTTTAAACCTGAAAGTGAAGTATGAAAGCCATATATCATACAATTAAATTTCTTCTTAATATAAGAATGTATTCAGATACTAAGCCCATTACCCACTTACTGCAATACCCTAGAAAGAAATTCTGCACCCAAAACAGTAATGAGCACAATTTGACTTTTTTTTTTAAAAAAAAAAAAAAAAATCAGTCAGGAACCAAGCTGAGTATTTAATATAGTTTGCATTTGTGAAGCACAATATGTTTTGTATTTTATACAGCTAAGAATCCCTTACAGATTATTCTAATTTGCTAAATTGACGCATTCAGTATTGCTTTTCTGATCTAACTTTGTATGGTCTATATGGGTGGATTTAATTGGTATGTCCTAACAGATGAAATACATGCAGTTAGTACCACAAGCCTCCGTAAGTAAATTAAGACTGATGTAGACAATTACACACTTGAGTTTAAAATGAAAGGTGTACTTGGTGAGTGGGAGAAAATATATCTTCATTTGTGTCCAGGCTTTGTCACTTTAAAGAGCAGTAAGAATGCTTTAAGAAAGTATCTTTCAGGAAAGGTAGTGTTTAATCCTTTTTTAATTTATACCTTTGAAACATGGAGAGATTCAGTAACTCAGATACATCAAAGAACGCTAGCACAAGAAAACTGATCTATGAAAACCAATTTAACTTAACACGATTTTTTTCTTTATGAATCAATTGCTTTGTACACCGACAGTCAAAACCTCAACTGCCTGGGTATCACTTGAGACAAGAAAAGAAGCTGCTTTCCCAGCCTTGCCTCTGTGCACCTGACAGCAATAGAAGCCAAACAACTGTACTCCACAAACTACACAGAATACACAAGAAAACACAGATATGGTACTGATCTCCCATATTATGACATGTAATCCCTTCCTTGAGGCAGCAGGCAGGTACATACTGACAACTGGTATGGGCAGAGTGTACTTAAGACTGAGAAGGTTTATTCTGACTCCAGGCTATTACCTTATACTGACACCATAATGCAACATATTAACTACATATAAGCAGAAAAAATTCAATTTTATACTTATGCTTGGCATTTTAGTACATGTAAAGGAAGAGTTTTAATAATATAAACAAAATCTTGATACTTTGCGGTTTCCATATCTGCAAAGCTTGAGAATAATACAAACAAACAAACAAAGCAGTTTTCTTGTTGAGGAAAAAAGAAAAAAAAAATATTTCCTACACATTTTATAGGCACTCAAGGTTACTGATGTTTTATGCTTGTAGGTAAAAGAAGTTGAAAAACAGGTTAATTTTCATCTTTTCCACAGTCTTCAAAAAAACTGTGCCATAACCTAATGTGCTGATTTTGGGTGAAGTAGAGTTCATTTTCTTCCCAGTGGCTGGTATGGGGCTGTGTTTTGGATTTGTGCTGAGCACAGGGCTGATAACACAGATGATGTTGTCATTGCTGAGCAGGGCTCACACACAGCCAAGGCCCCCTCGTGCTGTCAGGCTGGTGAGGAGGCTGGGGGGAGACACAGCCAGGACAGGTCACCCCAGGGACCAAAGGGACGTTCCAGACCAGCGGGCAGCATGCTCAGGACATAAAGCGGGGGAACAAGGAGGAAGGGGGGAACAAGGAGGAAGGGGGGAACATCTGCAGTGATGGAGTTTGTCTTCCCAAGTTGCTTATCCAAGAAGGGGCTCTGCTCTCCTGGGGATGGCTGAACACCTGCCTCCCCATAGGAAGGAGTGAATTAATTCCTTGCTCTGCTTTGCCTGCATGTGTGGTTTTCGCCTTCTCTATTAAACTGCCTTTATCACAGCCCAGCTTTTTACCCTTTTGATTCTCCCCTGGTGGGAGACTGAGTGAGTGGCTGTGTGGAGCCTGGCTGGGGAAAACCACAACACCTGTGTATTCCACTGGGCAGGAGGGAAGAGGTTTTGATCCCACCAGCTCTGATTCTGAACACTTCTGGATGAAGACAGTCACTACTGAGTATGACAGACACTAATAATACACCTGTTGATGGGGATCAAGTCTCAGACATTCCAGAACCATCCTAGAGCCTGATTACCTAAGTCTCTGGGTTCAGCTGATAACAGCCAGTATGATGGACAGCTGGGAATGACAATACATTAATTTTCAGTGAATATTTGAATTACCTATAGGTGCATGACAGTATCCTATATACCTTACTCCTCATAACCCTGATGTTCCCTGGTATTGTCCACTATTCTAGCAAGCTATGAACTCACCTTAGGCATTGACCTTTCAGAACAGAAGATTTTGTTCCTCTGCATGTGTACACAACATGGCTCCAGAAACAGTAATTAGAGAAAGGCAAGACCCACACAAGAGAAAAAAACTGAAATTCCTGATATCCTAAGCTGATTCTGCATAGCTAAATTTTACTTCCTCATGTTCCATTGCTCACACCTTGCTTTGAGTGACTAAACAAACCTCTGGAAGTAGGAGGACAGGGAATAGTTGGCTGCTCTCCTGCCTGACATTTCCGAAAGACAACAGCTCCTGTTCTGACAGCAATCTCTTGTTCTAGAGATGCTCTGCAGTCATGCAGTTAGCTAATTATCATGCTTTAACAACATCAGTGTAGTTTCCCCTTGACACAGACCAATCTCTTGAAACCCCATCTTCAAAAAGTTTTAATGTTAAGGAAACTCATTTTCAGTCTCTAAGAGTGTAGGACTGAATTCATTGCCAAGCACAAGACTAGATGTTCAGAAGCATAAAGTAATCCTAAAGGACTTTCCTCTGCCTCTCTCGCGGGTAAAATATACCATAATCTCACCCATTCGTTTGCATTCAAAAGTAAAACTGACACGAAACAAGATATAAATGTAAGCAAATGACAGCATTTCTATAGCATTCTTAATATGTTTCTTAATTCACTACATTTTATTTTCTCATGGCATTTCCCATAATGAAGATTACCTGGGGGTGTCAGCATAAAAACATCAATGTGGACAGCTGCAGCTTAACAGCCACAATAACTGTAGCTATGAAATTTTTAAGAGATGTAGTGTTTTGGTAGCAATTACAGTTATTGATATTTCTAAAATTCATTTAGGCTTTTATTGTAACTTCAGTAACCAAAAGAAATGTAGTCTATGATATGACTTTGCTAAGGATAAATTGTCACAATCTTAACGTTATTAAAAAACGCTTTTAAAAAAACGTTTTTGAATGAATTTAAACTGTGAGTCATATTAAAACTTTCAATCAAAATAAATTACTCTTGATGAAAACACTGAATTAAAAATGATTTAATATTGGTCTACTTTACATGTGAAGAATACAGTTTTACTCAATAAAACAGTAAATATTTTACTGATTAAGAACAATTAATTTTTGTTAATGCATCCAATAGAAAATGTACTTCTTTTTGACCCTTTGGACATTGTTCAGATTAGCCTCTTGCTGAAATTTCTATTCAAGAGCAATAAACTATGCTTTAATTTTGAAAAGCAACATCCTGGGATTGCAAACCTATTGCCTTATGTCAGTTCCTGATCTGCCTTTGTAACCTGGATGTGAAAGTGAAGTTGGGCTCTTCCTATATGAGTTTTTCTACAACCGAGAGCACTTCTGCTACCAGAAGATACCTCTTCCTCCACAGCAACTCATGCTCTCACCACAGGAGAGATGGTATTTATACCTCTAGTTCCTGATTCTTTCTCTGACACAGCATCCTTTAAATCCATAAGATTTTATATTTCCATACAAGTGCAAAATTGGAGCTTCCCAAGCATTAACCAAGTTCCTGTGCTAGGGTTTATCACTATCATCAATCACCCTTCACTGACAGTTCTAATATATGTTCTTCCTTTCACTCTAGAGAAGCTGTTTTCAAGTTCCACGATTTTCTAGAGGACTATGTAACTACCTGAAGCATATTGAGTAAAGGTAACTAGTTAAAAGCACACATACGATCAACAAACTGAAGTTTACCACGTGAAGCTCAACCCCTATACTAGAAAAGAGATAACATGCCTGTGACCACCAACACATAGGTTATACAAATTTCATAAATCACAGATTAGTGTAAGTGATCCACAAATAAGAACCTGTAACAAGAAAAATTCAACAGCAAAGTTCTTGTAATTAAGCTCCATGTCTGAATCCTTCTGGAAGGCTATCTGTGATGCTTCTGACTACTTCATTTCCCTTTCTTCAACACACTCCCTAGCAGTCTATAACAGACATTGTCCTTTGCATGTTTAACATACTAATTTATTCATATTACTAATAAAAATGTCTAGGACTAACCTTAGTCTCTGTTTATAATAGTCCACATCTCCATCATCTCTCCATCGTCTCACTTTGTGCTTCCCTGGTGTATGCTCTTCTTCCTCAGAGCTTGGAACGAAGTCAGCATCATTTTCAGCATCTTTAAAACCCTTCCTCACCAAATGTTTTCTTTTTCTTGATAAACTCTTAAGTTCATAATCAGAATCATTCTCAGCAAGAGAAGATGCCTGTTCTTCTTCCTCTTCTGCTGCTTCTGGATCAAAGAGCTCCTCATCAGGTACATACTCAGATTCCCCACTATCATCCTCTTGTCCATGCCTGAACTTCTTGGCCTCAAGATATTTCTTTTCCTTTGGAATCCTGGCCTTTGAATGAATCTGAAGGGCATGCTTCTGAAGCTCTCTCAAGTGTTTTTTTAAGCGTTTATCTGTTTTTGAGAGGGCTTTACCATGTTTTTCCTTTGTGGCAGCTGCAGGAGCCACACACTGAACATTTTTGGCTTGTGCTTTCTTCTTTGCTCCTTTGCGACGGGTTAACTTCCTTCTTTCAGATGACAGTTTAGCTTGGTCTGCTAAGTACTTCTCAAAATCAGATGCTTCGTTTAGTCTTAACTGTCGTGCCTTCCTCTCTGGCTTCTGAGGTATTTTAGTTCCAAACGGAGTCATCTGACCAGTTCGAATGAGCTCTGCCCACTCTGTTTCCTGAGCAGGCATAAGCATACTGCCAAGGGATGACGGGCCAGGTTCTAAACAAAAGTGAGAACATACAGCGTGCCTTTAACACCTTCTCTATAATCAAAACACAGGAACAAGGGTGTTACACTTCCCAATGATACATGAAGTCTAATGTATCACCTATGCAGTCAATTCCACCCATGTCACCATGTTCAGTACAAGAAACCACTGTGTTCCCATCTGCAGCAACATTGCATATTTCAATTTTATTATTTTTCAGTCCTACTCATAAGCTCAAAATTTAACATATTGATCACCACACCAGAACAGACAAAAATCTCACAAAACATGGACTGTCCCACCATATGCTTCAAACCTTCCCCCCCCACCCAAAAAACCCCCCAAAAAACAGTAAAACAAAGCCAAAAAACTTAAAACCTGTCCTACTAGCCTACAATACTAACATGGAGATGATGGTTTTTAAAGTCAGATTGGCTGCACAGAACTCTGCCATAAAAGAGCACTTTAAGGTGCACTTACAGTTACTATACACAAACTGTAACTGGTGTTTGAACCCAAAGAGAAAGAAAAGCTCCTGAATTCAGCAAGCTGAAGGGGAATTCTGGCCTGAAATCTATTATTAGGGCCCAGAATTTCAATCTAAGTCTATCAGAATTGCTAGCACAATGTCCCATTTTAAAGCACTTATCCATCATATGTTTAGTGAGTAACGACAGTGCATCAGGCATGAAAACCCTTCCATCTCCACCCCTTCCTACTGGAACTGCTCCACTTCTGTTGAGCTCCACTCACTTCTTAGTTACATTTCAACACACTGGGTGCCTGATTTTTGCTGCATGAGCTCTCCAAAGAAAATAGGATTTGAGATGCTTTTCTACTGAGGAAAGTTAACTGAGGCTTTGACTCCTTTAAGTGTTGTTCATTGGGAGAGAAGCATGAGCTCTGCAAGATGGGAACCTATTCCAGCCCCACATGCAAGAATCAAAGAGCACAAAGTTTTTCACCTCTGCAAATAACAATATAACCCAAAGGTGATGCACAGACACCAGTGGGACCCAAACTTGCCCAGCAGAATATTGCAGGTTACTGACTGTGGCCAAGCTTAGGTTGCAGACAGCAGAGAGAAAGAACACCTCATAAAACACTGAGGCAACATATACTCTGGAAGAAACCTTATCTTTAATTTTAAAAATCACACTGCAGCCTGAAAAGAAGCACTTCCCTTTTTCTAGTGATACTTCCCAACAGTAAGAAAAACCAATTTTGTTAATGCTGATTGATAGCATCCAGCATATGAAATGTAATTCAATCATGATGTTAGTCATCTTTATCAAATTAGCTGTGAAAAAAATGTTAGGATTTCCAATTTATTAAGCCAAATACTCTAATGTGCCTCAGCCATCCCTACACAGCTGAACATAGATTAACATCAATTTTTTAAAACTTCCCACATGAATATGCCAAGATTTGCAAATCTGCAGGTGTACGGAATAAGTGTTCTTAACTCTTTGAAAGCCGACCACTTAAATTTATTGCCTTACCTGCAAAAATCTTACAAAATAGCTTCAAACAAAAAAAAAGGTACTGCAAAGTAGAACAGAACTTTCAGCCTTCTTATACATACCTTCCTCTTCCTCATATTCAATCTCATTTGCTTCATCAGCAAACTCTGTTAAACCAAGTATTCCTTGAAGACGTTTTTGTTTTGCTTTAATCTTCTTCAGCTGTTGCTCCTTCAACAAGAATTATGTAAGCAATTTTATTTTTTATCTGCTCTATAAATTTGCTAACCTTTTAAGCAACACTTAAATCAATATATTTGCAGTACTTTCAAACAGAATCTCATATTCAAATATTTACAGTATCACACAAGGAAAGAAAAAAGTGCAAAACAAGTGTCACCACAATACCTGTAGGGCTCCAACCCACAGGAGACACAATTTTGTGGGTATGATTCTTTCACCCCATGTGTAAGATCAGGCTGTTCACACACACAAAATTCATGTGTACACTGCATTTTTATGTACATTTCTTAAGGCTATTTTATGCGTTGATTCTAGTGAAGGAAACCCATCAAAGCAGACTGCAGAGATACAGAGAACACCAAGAGATTTGCTCATGACTGCAAGACTGGGTTCACGATTACTAAGCCACAAATAACAGCTGTAAGATTTACTAAGATTTATTCATCATCCCAGAAGTTTTGGAATGTTTTGTTACAAAGGAACTGAAATTGTAAATCAGTCCAACATCCTGATAGGTGTTTGTCCACGGCTAGTTCAGGAGTGGTCACAGCTAATTTAACAGCAAAAAATAAAAAGTGAAATAACTTCAAAAGATCAATGTAAAAAAGATTATGTAAGAAGTATAGTTTATTACTGCTATGAAATTCATTCTTAGTTAATAATTCCTCTGCTACACCTTTTTTCTGACTGTAATATCCTCAGCAGTATATCTAATTGTGATGGCATGATTCCTTGACTTTGCTAACTTTGATTTGTGAAACAAAACATTACAATCAGTAAAACAAAGTCACAAGCAATGTAACCCTCACATTTGTAACTCTATGCTTTGAAAGTACTTCCTTACTCAGAAAGGCATACACTTCAGTAAAAAAACAAATCCATTGCAAAATTCAGGTTATTAGGACCATTTTTTATGGCTTATGATTTTCAGAAGATTTTTTTCTTTCATTCAAAGATGCTTAACAACAAACTTGCAGGTAAGTCTGAACTTCCCCTGAACTAACATGTGTGTAAGCAGTATGAAAACATGCAGAATAGTGATCATTCTTTAATAGCTAGTCTGGTTTAACACACTTCTTCCTACTACTTCCAGCTACTTTTATCTAGTCCTTTGCCACCGCTCTGTACAGTCTCCATCACTCTCTTAATCGGCTACATTATGAGCACAGTATTATCTGGGCTGCTGAAATTAGCAAGGTTAAAAAACAAATGAATGAGTCAGTGGCAAATGACCTAAGACTGGCCTTCTGAGGGCAAAGGACAGTAAGTTTCACAGTCACGTTTATCATTAGAGAAAGTATTAGGGTCAATTTCCAGCAGACAGTGAGCTGATCAAGGTGCTACATTCCTGAGTAGCAGAAGTTTCTCTTTTCTCAAATCTCTTTCCTACTCACAGCTGTAAAGGTCTGTTGCCTACATTACCCTAATGCCAGCTGGATTGCTCTAAAGCTCCCTCAACTCACTGCTCTGGCAGAAAAAAGCTGCAGCAGTTTCTGACAAATCAATGAGCTAAAGAGGCTCACTAAAGAGAGAAACTGCATACTGACAAGATACAGATAATGAAAGAGGCTTAAGAAAAGGAACACAGGGAAGGAATAACCATGAGACCTGAGATTTAGTTAAACTACTGAATCATGCCCCAACAAGGCTTTGTCAATTCTCCAAATACTACTGTGAGGGCTTTAATTAAGCTAATGCAAATCAATCTGAACAGGTCCTGGAACTTCAGTTTTTTATCTTGTTCCAAAACTTAAAATAAAAAAATTCAGCACTCTAAATTAGTATGAAACCATTTTAAAGGAAAGGAACAGACATTCTAGACTGACTCTGAACAATATAATTAAGAATTATATCACAAAAACCAAACTTTAAGACAAATACAAACTAAGTATTGTAAACAGGAAATTACTGTAATCCAATTACCTTGTTATATTTTTGCCGTTTTACAGAATCTAGTTTTCTGTTAATATTTTTGTTGTCAGCAGCTTGAGGTGAAAGTTCCTCAATAATTTTATTTATATGTCTCAGAGATGTTGTACATGATCTGAAAAAATAGTAAAGTTGCAATAAACTGGTAAATTCTAGAAAGAAAAACAGCACATTCTCGATTCAGACTATTTGAAAATTCCAGGAGATTTAATGTAAGACTTAGAAAGGTCTCAAGGTAAGGTTCCGAATAAGCATAATATATTTAAACAACACTGTAAATACTAAACACTTTTAAAAAGTTGTACATCATAAAACATTTTTAAACTAAATTTTGCTAAGAGTAGAATTCTAGAACATAAATTTAACAACCACTGTAATATTTAGTACTCAAGAGTTACAAGTCTGATGATGACAAGAAAGAGTGGTTGTTTTCATTATTCAAGGTAAACAAAACAAACTAAAAATCTAAATGGGAAGCACCGCGTTTTCATTTTCTAAAATGGTTTTAATGATCTGATGCAATTATATAAGGAAATTCACTTGAAAGGAAGAAGGAACTGCCCCACCATCAAAAGCAACAAATCTAGGTTCGTTAATTCATGTATCAGAATACTTCATAAGGATACATAAATTAAAATCTCAAAGCATCATGAAAAAAGTCAAAGACAACTGTTCACAAGACCTGCAAAGCAGATCTATTATTATTCCCTCTGCGTGCAAAAAAAAGCACTAAGGAAGCCTCAACTGTTGCCAGGGAGGAAATCTTTGGGCCACGTTTACTTCCAGCTCTAATCTGAATTCTACCACTGTTATCCTTCCTAGGAGATATATTCTACCAGCTCCCCAGCAATCACTGCCATCCTCACTTCCCCGTTCTCTTTTAACATTTAAAAAAACCACCATTAATACAAGACAATGAAACATACACAGGTAGAATAATTTACTTACACTAGTGAACTACAGTAACTCTACAATGAGACTAGAAACAGAAAGGGAGATCAAAATCTGAAAGGTTACTGGCTCCTATTCCTCAAAGTCTTCTCCTATCAATAGTATCAATATTAAGCATTTGATTCTTTTAAGGTGTCATTAAGCACTTCTTACAAACACTTGTGATGAGGCTGTTTTGGTTGTAGGACATTTAGGAGATGGAGTAATCCAAGTAACAGAAGGAACATAACTCAAAGTGGATGACCACACGAAACATACAGAATTGAGGAAGTGTGTTTTTCTGACTGTATCTTTGAATAACAGAGTATAACGCCATTCTCCACTGCCCAGAAAACAGCTGCATCTTGGTGAGGTAGGAGACAAAGCAGAAAAAGGAGATGCACTCTACTCTGCTGCCTTGATGCATAACTACATTAATCAAATAAGAGCAGTGAAGCATTGTCTGATGTGAAAAATATTTTCTTCATTTTTAAAAGGTGAGTGGCTCCAAAGAGCACATGTGATCAAGTACTTTCAAAACATCTTATCCTCTTTAAGATTTTAAAAACATGAGATACCAAGTCTCACTAGACTGTCAGTAGCAGAAAGCAACAGTAAGAAAAAACACAATTTACCTTAAATCCTCCAGTACTGATTCATATTCTTTTGATGCATTAGCTATTTTTGCTGCTTTATTTGCTTCGTTAATTGCATTATCCACTTGCTGAAGAACTCCTTGCTCCAGCACGTCCTGGTCATAGACATCAACTCCTAAATCTTTGAGCTCAGCAGCATGCGCACTACATGAGACAGACTGAATCTGCTGCCTGTCGATCTGTAAAAGGGGATGTCCTCTTCTGGCCACCTCCAGAGGAACAGCCATGGAAGTGGAAGCCTGGCAGTCAGAGCTGGGAATTCCGGTACTATTACCCACTCCATTGTCACAAATGCCATTTTCCTGTTCAGTTCCCAAGTCCTTGTCATTATGCAGGCAATCACTGCTTGAAGTAGTGGCAGACTCTTGTTCTTGGACACTGTCCGGCAGGTGAGCCTTGTGTGTCAGCATCCTCTGCTCGAAGGCAACAAAGGAGAAACACATTATCATAAGGACATCCACACATACAAAGCTCCTCATGAAGACTGTGCCCCTGAAAAAAGTAAGCAAACCAATAAGCATGTTTATAAAATCTTGTTTCAAAACACCTGGTAGACTACTTCACCATCAGTCCTCTTGCAGAGGCATCTCCACACCAACTTCCACAATCAAAAGAGTGGCCAAGACCTCTCAGAGACAACTACGTCTAACCCTCCCAGAAAACGCTGATATAAAGACAAATAAGACAACACATAAAAATTACTCTCCTTGCCAGACAGTGAACTCAGTCTTGTGTGTAAATGGTCATGCTCCAGAAGACTGTGACATAAGAAAAACATATGCAACTTAACATACCCAAACCCCAAAAATACAACTTTTGGAAACAAGTTAAGACTTGCCTTTGAAAGCACTAATGAGTGTAGTTGGCCGTAAGCTTTAGTTTGACAATTCAGCTTCAAAGCGGAGCATAAACCACCTCAGTTCTCAGGAAATGAATGCTGACTTACTTACAAAGGCAAGCCTGGAGTTGGTATGTTCACCAGCCTCTCCCAGCACGGCAGCCCATGGATCTCAGTCCCATCTCACGCATTTCTCCCACCCGCTCGGAACATGCCTGCATGGGGCTTGGTCCTGCATTCAAGCAACAGGTACCACACCACACCCGACCCGCCCCTCCAAGGAACCCCGGGGCCCTCCGCTCCGCCCGCACCGAGCGGTGCTCGGGCAGAACTGGAGCTTCACCCACCTCTGTGTGAGAGCGAGCGCTGGGCTGCTAAGGGGCCGCCGGGCGAAGGTTGTCTCCGCTGCGGCAGGAGGCAAAGCGCGGCTGGGACGGGACACGCGGGGCTCCGGCTCCCACCGGGGAGTGCCCGAGCTGCGGCCCCGCAGAGCAGCAGGAGCGGCACCGCCGGGCTGGGCCGGGCCGGGCCGCACTGCTGCCACCGGGCAGTGCCCGAGCCGCGGCCCCGCAGAGCAGCGGGAGCGGCACCGCCGGGCTGGGCCGGGCCGCACTGCTCCCACCGGGCAGTGCCCGAACTGCGGCCCCGCAGAGCAGCCGGAGCGGCACCGCCGGGCCGGGCCGGGCCGCACTGCTGCCACCGGGCAGTGCCCGAGCCGCGGCCCCGCAGAGCAGCGGGAGCGGCACCGCCGGGCCGGGCCGGGCCGGGCCGCACTGCTGCCACCGGCACGGCTCCGGCAGTGCGCCTGCACGGCACACGCCGCGCCCCGCGTCACTTCCGCAGCGGCGGGGCAGCGCGGCGCCTGCGCGGAGGGGCCGGTGCTGTCAGGGCCTGCCCGGGGCTGCGCTGGTGGCAGGAGCAGGTGTGACATCTGTCCCGGGGGTCCTGCCGCTTACTCTGCATGTTTGCCCCATCCTTCTGACTCCCGATTTCAGCGTCGTGAAACTCCCGCATCCAGCTCCCCCTCCTTTGTGCTGCAGAACTGAGTTTACTTGCTGGCAGCATTGGTCAAGCTGTGAGAGGATAAATAACGGCAGAACACATAGATATTAATGAATAATTCCCAAAAATGTTAATGGCTTTTTCCCCCGGCTTTATTCTGAACTACAATTTCAGGTCCTTGACTGAAGATGTTCTTTCTTTTCCATTACCTTATTCCTGTCTTGTAATGTCTATGAGTCTCAGGGAAACACAGAATGGGTTCTCTAAAACCAAGAGACATGGAAAGGTCATCAAGCAAATAAAGCAGTGCTATGTTGATAAACTCTTGTTTGTTTCCTTTGCTCTGAAAGACATTATTACTGCAAGCACCCTTTAGTGATTACAATGAGGAAGCTTTTTAAAATCTTTGTTGCTGTGTTCTAAGTAGAAGGAATGATGTTTTGTAACTGCTGAAACAATTTAAAATGTGAAGTGCAAAGTCTTACAGCAGACTGAGAAAAGCAGCAACCAGGGATATTTAAGGACAGAGCAATGTCAAGCTGCTGTCAAAACTAAACTCTGGCATGAATGGGTAGGTTCAGTTTTCCAGAGTGATTGGTGATGGTCAAAAGATAAGTTGTCCTGGAAGCAGAAAAAAGGGCTTTGTATTATTAGGTAGGAGAGAAGTTTTCAAATGACAGGCTGCTTCTTTCCTAAGCACAGGAGAAGAATGAAGATTTCCCTACATGTTAGCAGGCTTCTATGGGTTGAGCGATCACTAATGTCAGAGATGGTCACTACTAAGATCAGAAGAAGGCCTATAGTCAAACATTAAATATTTTTGTGTCAAAGCAGGTATTTGCAAAACAGGATAAACACATCACAGGGATGCACCCAGAATAACCAGCAACAACCTACCAACAACCTGAGTGCTGGTTCTTAGCAGGAGATGATCCTCTCAAACCCCTTGTGCTTGACAGCCTGGTTGTGCTGTAAAAGGTGTGACCTGCTGGCAGCTGGCCAAATCTTCATTCTTGCTTTCAAGCAGGCCTATCCTCCACAGATTTTAGTATGTGTTTTGCCAAACTGCAGGCTAAGGAAGGACTTTGTGACAGAATATATTTATGGATTTTGTTCTGAGGAAATACTGTATGTGGACTATGACTAATCACAATGGAGCAACCACACAGAAAGGCTTGGACTGACTGTCTAAGAAAAAACTAATCAAAACCACTACATTTTCAGAGTTAAGTGACCATGGGTTTTGAGCATCTTCGAGCTCTCATGACACCAGTGTTTACATGACCTGAGATGGCTGAGCCTCAGGTGTGTGACTCCCACTTTTCTTAGTGGAGCAATCCCAGGGGATGCAGTGCTTTGCTAAATAATTAATGATGTTCCTTTGTCCCAAAGTGCTTAGGTCTAAGAGTTTCATTTATTCATAGAACTTAAGCCCAGATTGGACCATTAGATCATTCTTTCTGACCTCCTGTGTGACACTAAAAATACTCACTCAGTAACTTCTACATCAGGCCTGAGTCTTGGAGATGAGGTGGCACAGATGGCTTGGCAGGATATCACATTTTGATTTATATACACTGAGCAGTAGAAAATCCACGACATGACTTGGTAGATTGTTCCAGTGGCTGATTCTTCTAGCTATCTTTCATGTAGCCTGAAACACACTACCTTTTAAAAAAATGTCATGCACTTAGAAGAGAGACTGATCTGTTAAACACAGAGGAAGGAAATACTTCAGAATTTTAGAATAAGCCACCACTTTGTAAAATCGTGAGGCTGGATTTCAGTAGAATAAACTTTCCCTTACCTGCTTAGACTTCTGAAATGGGATGGACACCAGAGGTTTCACCTAAAACTTCCCTAAGAGGTCATGTGCTTTCCTGTGCTATGGCTGTTCCTAGAAATACTGCTTTTGTGGCTGAACTGATCAGCTGGCTATGCTTGTCCTGCCTGAGGCCAACGTAGAAGCCGAAAATCCCAACATTATTCTAGAGGGGTCAGTTAGTCAGGTATGGAGTATCCTAGTGCCCACAGGCAGTACTGTTCTGCTAAAAAACAGATGGCAGTAGCAGATTTTAATGCATACAGTTTCGCTTCTCTATTTTTCAATCCTTTCCTGATGAAGTATCAACTGTGGGTCTGAGCCAACACCCTAGGAGATTTCTGTGCTGGTGGTGAAAATGCTATACACTGAGGCACACAGATACTTAAAAAAAAATGCCAAAACTGTGAAGTTGTGATGAGAATAGATAATAAATGATTTAAGGGCTGCATTACTTCTCAGGAGGGCACAGAATTGCCGGCAGCATTGGCAGAAATGGGAATTCCATCCACAGTAATAAAGCATCTGTATCTCTTTGTACCAACGAGTTGAGTGGCAAGTATCTCTCAGAGCCGTGGCAGTGTAATAAAGCTAATATATCAACCTAAGAGAGATGCTAAGCTCTTTGAAAATAATTGTGTAGTTGGCAAGCAATAACTGTTACTCTTTATATTGCAGAGAAATAAATTTTTTTTCCTTCCCTCACTCTCCCTGCTGTGGTGCATTTAAGAAATTAAATGCAGAAATCTACTCCTAATGCCCTACTAGGTTGGAAAACTAATGACTGCAAATGGGAGCAAATTCCAGAAGTGAAGGTTTCTCCCACGGCTTCTCTGTGGTTAGATTGCTCACCTTTTGTATTTCCCACAAATATTGCTAGACAACAGCTCACATGTAAGGAAATTCTTGATAATACAATTTTTTTTTTCGGAAAGTTCTGTGACTGTGGTTATTTGGGCTGTATTTTTCTCCAAAGGAATTAAAAAATGACTTTCCAGGTGAATCTCCTGCAGCTCATTAAGGCCTTTTTCTGAGCTTGCAGCCTGATCGTTGCTTCACGTGTGTCTTTGCTACATATCTTTCGTAGGTGTGTGTGTGCAATGTTTTAAGCCCTGCGTAAAAAGGACAAAACAATTATAGACATTTTAAGAACTCAGTAAGCATGTAATAAGCTGTTGGCATCAATCTCCTGCAGGCAAAGAGCGAAGACAAACCGGGGCGTTTACTATCTTTTCAAAGCAGCCTTTCACATTTTGTATACTTGTATATATATATTGTATATTTGTATACTTGTATATATATAGTTGTTCTCTGAAAAGCTTAGGACAAGGCTGTGGCTCTTGCATCCCAGAACCAGGATCTTCCTCTGCTGTCATACGCAGGTAGCCAAAGGCTGCTGCTTTTCACCGGCTGTCGACTTGTGTAGGTCTCCTTGCAATGACTACTAGCCCCTGTGAGGATCCCTAGAGCTCGCTGGCAGAATCTTGCCCGGACCGTGTTTGAACTGTCGATGGTGCCAGGAAGAGAAGCATAATAAATATTTGAGTACTTGAAAATCTTTCGCCTCCTCAAGGACTGGGCTGTCAGAAACCCGGTGGTGGCCGTCTGCCGGCTTTAACACTAGAGGGAGGCATCGCCTAAAAGAAATCGCAAGTGCTTCCAAAATAGCACAATTTAAAACGATTTATACGTCTTGGAAGGGAACAAACCACTGATTTCTTTTTAAAGCCTCTGTTTTTATTGGAATACATTATGGGAGGCCTCGTTTGTTGCTGGGGACGCTCTTGGGCAGAGTGAAATCCAACCCTCCTGATGAGGCGGGCAGATTGAGCCCGCGCTGCTCCGCTTTGTCTTAGCGGGGCTCTCCTGGGACAGCGCTTTGCTCCAGGCCTGGAGGTAGTGCAGCCTCTATAAATAGCCCGCTGCTGAGCTCTTGTGGGACCAGATTTGGAAGGGTGTGCCAAAGGATAAAGAATTGTGTTGTTTTAGTTCAGACTGACGCACCCAAACCGATTTTGCTGTCTGGCCTCAGGGCAGAGGTCAGGAAGATGAAATGTCAGCGCTTCACTCTGTATTCACTTCTCCCTAATTTCAAGCCCATAAGCAAAGTGATAGGGATAGTAATGGTGGTGGCTGTGTGGGAATGATTGCTGTCCCTGAAGAGGTTTTCCCTCTCCCTCTTTACTCCCTTAGCTTGTCCCATTGCAGCATGGCTCCTGTGCCATAAAAAGGGAGGCAGTACGCAGCTCTCTGGTTCATGGCACACTTCAATGCCTGTAAACTGCATTTTTCTACATTGCACAAAAAGACCGTAGAAGAATGGGAATAGTTATCTGTGGGCTCCGCAGCAGTTGGCAGTAACTCAGAGTTGTACAAAGCATATATTGTACTGAGCTGAGAAGGAAAGTAGGGTAAAAGAAAGGACCCAGGAGCTCTGGGTATCCTCCCCAAATCTTTCAATGAGTCCTGTTCACTGGAGATGCCTGTTTACTCTCTAGAGTTTTATCTGCCTTGACTCAGTTGGTGAACAGAACTGCAGCTCACAGGCAAAGGTGGAAAAAGTGGTCTGAGGTAGTCTTTTCCAATCAGGCAGAAGGGAATGAAACACTGCTGAAGGAGCAAGAGAGGCAGAGCTGAAATGTGCAGGTGGGGAGAGAAACAAATGTGAGAAGGAAATATGTAGATGGGGACCAGAGGAAAAACAATGGATGTGAAGGGTGAGGTAAGGCCTGTTTTGAAATCTGGGGACCAGAATTAATTGCTGAGCAGAACACTGTACAGATATAGGGGTGGCTGCTTTGAGTGAACTTAAATCTTTGCATTTTGAGGTGTAGCACACATGCTGATGAATTCAGGTACTCAAAGATCACCGAGATGGAGGTCTTGAGACACAGGTATATTGTCAGAAATTGCAAGCTACAGACACTTCAAATGGATGACAGGAATTAAAAAGAATAATAAAATGTGTAAATTACAGCTGTAAAGACTCTGTTTAGAGTCAATTAAGCTGTTCCATTAATTTATCCTTTAACAAGTTCCAGGCAGTGCCTCTCATCCTTTTGGCAACACTAAATGTCCTGAGTCTCTGCTAGAGTAGGACTCGGTACTCTGTTCCTTTTGCATCATGCTGCTCCATCTCAGCCTTCAACTGCTTCTAATAAAGGAACTTTCACAGTGTCTGCAGTTTCATTCTGTTGAATCCCTTGGATACCTCATCATCTGTGTTTCTCACCAAAGGCCTTGAGATATGGTTTGTTGAACAGCTAAAAGAAAATTGCATTGCAAAAGCCGCTGATGTAGTTCTTTTTGCCTTTCAGAACATAATCCAGCAGATTTGTAGTTATTATAGCAGATCCCTGTTTAGAGCAAGGAAGATTTCTCAAGGTGCTGTTTAAAACTTCCTGGTTTGTGCTGCAAATTGTTAATCAGTCCGTGACAGCATAAATAAAATTAGAGGGTTTAATTAAAACTAATGAATGAGTGAATGGAGAATTCACAGCATGTTTCACTTGTAGTGCACTGGTGCTGTGAATAATTAAAATGTCACAGAGTAGGAGATGTCTTAGTAAAACTGTTAGAGCTGCAAAAATAGAGGCCCCCAGATTTTGGAGGTTTCTGAAGATTTTCCTCTTTAAATTGTTAAAATACATTTATATAAATCAGGGGAAAATAAAAAAATTATATACAACTCTGATTTTTATTAGGATGGAGTCAAAGTTGGAAGCTTGGTGCCAAACAAATCCTACTGCATTTTGGATAGATTTGCATGTCTCTGAAGATCAAGCTATATTCATACCATATTAATCCTACAACCATATTACCCAGGGGATTATTTTCCTCTTTTGACTCATCTGTGACTCTATTCTTGCAAAGTAAACTTATTATTATAGGCTGTTAAATTGTTGTTACTTGTTAATGTTCCATCTACTGAAATCACAAACGTTCTTTTGATTTAAGCCCAAACCTGAACCACAGGCTGAACTGGATTTGCCTCTGGCTCTGATTTGGTTTATATGACGTGGTCAGATACCAGGCCAAGAAAATAATTTTAACTGGACTGTTTTAAATAGATCCAGAGGATATGAGGTGAGAATTAGGAAGATGAGATGAAAGAGCTGATCAGACTGTTGTAAAGCTTGGGATTACATACTAGACCCAGAGTATAAATTCTCAGAATAATATGAAAACATCTTTCATCTTTCTGCTTTACAGTGTTTGCTGTTGCCTGTGGTACAATGTGCTTTACCAGCCCTCTGTGACTTATTCTGAGGTTGGTGTTCTCCTTTGCATCTCTGGATCTTACCCAGATCTATTCTGCTGACCCTATGACATCTTCTGAGGCAAGGAGCCTGTTACACCATGAGATAGGCTCTGGATAAATGTTCTGGCTGCTGACTTTGCCGATGCAACAGTAATGCCCCCACAGCCTGCTTTCTGTGTCAGAATGACCCAGGGTGAGCATCAGTGAGGGACATTACTCAGTGTAGGAGTTTAACTGTGTGTGTTGGGAGGTTCAAAAGGTACCGTACCTCCATCAAATGCCTCTAGAGGCTGTGATCTAATGATAGGCACTACAGGATGCAAGTTAGGGGTGAAAAGATGAAAATCATCCAGGAGGTGTCTATGCTGTTGTATAGTCCTAGCTCTGTATAATGAAATTTCTTATGATGGCTGAATAAATATAGAGCATTTCCATCACTTAAGCCTGGTAGGTCAAGATGAGAGAACAGTGTAAGCTTCCAAGTGGCACTATGGAGTCTTCCATGTCCAGACTGGGTATACAATGCCTCACTGCTAACAATATACACAGTATACTCCCTCTCAATGCTTGGCTGCCTATTTAGCAGAACATCAGGCCAGATTATGACAATGGTTTCCCTGAGCCTTAAACATTTATAAAGGAAGAAGTAGACTTTGCCAGGAACTCAAATGATTTCCTAATGTTATATGAAATACCATTTAAAAGTATGGCACGATTCTAACCTGTTCATCATTGGCTTAATGCTTTGGCATGAAGAGTCATATGGAAAAAGGAGCCTCAAAAATCAAAAGAAAAGATCTTGAAGAATATGGTGGGGTTTTTACTTAAAGATTGCTTTTCCTGTATATGTTTTTGGGCTATTTTGTTCCAAAATTCAAATATTTTGGAAGCAGAACATTGAGAGACTAACTAAGAAAGAACTTATTTCTCCCTGCATATTACTATGAATGTGTTTGAGTTGAGGGAAATTATGCTAAAGAAAATGTGGGCCTTTCAATTATGCTTCAAATCCCAAATATCTGTACATTGTCAAAACAGAGCAGGTTGGTGGTTGTGGTTTTTTTTTTTGTTTTGTTTTTTTTTTTTTTTTTTTTTTGTGTTTTTTTTTTTTTTTTGTGTGTGTGTGTGTGTGTGTGTGTGTGTGTGTTTTTAATGGCTCAGACTATAGCATTAAGAGCCTTGGTTACTTGGTTTAAAAAAATAAAAATTAATAACCAACAATCTGAGTTAATTAGGTATGCTCAATTCCTCTCATAAATTATACTGATTTATGTGAGTTCTTCAACTTTAAAGGTTACATTAATAACTCACTACAATTTAACAGTAATCACAAGTGCAGTTGAGAAAATATCTTCCCACTGTTACTTTAAAATTCAGTTTCAATTAAAGTGTTTGGTACTATTTTTCAATCAACCAGGGCTTGGATCCTGCTCCTTGTGACATCACTGTAAATCTGGGGTGAGGTTTTTATGAAGTTAATGGCGTTACTCCAGATTTGCATAGATCTTGCCAAAAGCAAAATAGAGTCCATCAACTAAAGCATTCCTTTATCTTCAAAGGGAATTGGTTTCATCTGTAATAAAATATGTCAGGGCAGCCTAGGCTAAGCCTCATTATTTGACTTCACTGAGCTGCTTTGTGTGAATGTACTTTTTTAGATTTGAGCCTAAAAGGTTGAAATCCATAAGTAACCTTCCTAGACTACGCTAGAGCAGATCCAGGCTCTATAGAGCCTCTGTTAAGATTCTTTTCATTATGGCAGTATGAAGTTAAGGCTGCAAAAAGTTTGTTGGGCTTTTCATAAGAACACATGTAAAAACTTGTATTTCCTAAATTCCAGAGGCAGACAAATATGATCAGAATGTAGCTAGCAACAGGCGGGCATGAGGTGTTTGGGACCCTGTCCATGCTGGTCTGTTTATGCAAGGGATAGTTCTAATTGGCTATATTCTCTTGCTCTATATATCAAACAATTTTTTTCCCCAAATACAGATCAATCATTTTCCTTACTAGTTTATTTTCTTAGTTAGTTTTCAAGTGCTCAAGAGGTGGAACTTAAGATAAAGATTCCTCAATGAATAGTCCCATGTTTTTAACTTCAGTTTGTTGAGTTTAATGCTTGCTACAGTGTAGAATATATACAGTGTATACTTTTAGAATGTAGGAGCTCTGGCTTGTATTTTGCCACGTGGTTGGGCAGCAATACCTTTGGGTATCTACAAAAGGTACTGCTATGCTTTCCTTCAGGACACAGTAGGAACTGTGAGCCAATAAGTCCTGCAGTAAAATATTTGTCCTTGCTCCATCCATTCAGGATGTTGGCACACTTCTTCCCATTCTTATATCTTGCTGCATGAATAAGACAAAGAGTGGATCAAGAATTGGTTCACAGAGCCCAAGGATTTTTCTAGTGGAAGCTTTGCATCCTTTCCTTGTATTGGAATGTTGGCATGGTTCAGCTTTTCCCTCACGGGCAGGTAGGGTGTGTGATAGTCCTGGAAATGTCTGCGTATCAGTATCACTGTAGGGAGCGTGGTCCTCCCAGAGCTGCTGGGCGAGGGTAGATGGCTGTGCCATGCACCGCACCACCAGGCTGGAGAAAAGATGCCTAGGGGTAGGCTGCTGACACAGTACAACCTTGTCAGCATTCAGCGTGTTTCCAGATGAGCAGGCTGAGCTAGCAGATCTAGGAACTCATACCTCCTGCATCAGAAGGAAGCTTGCAAGAATTTTTTCAACATTAACAACCATAGAAGGAACAGGAGAGGATTCCTTTGATTGGGTGGGATTCGCCTATCACTGTTAGGGAAGGCTTCATGTTCTCTGAATGTTTTGGATAAAGATGTGCTCTTTTACAGTCCTTGTCTCTGTAAAGTTGCTGGAGACAATATTAATTTATAACTGGAAGTATTATGACAATGTCAAACCCCAAAATTTAAACTAAATATCGAAGTACTTAATGACAGCTAAGTTTATTACGGTTGAGTCAGCCTAAAGAAACATCAGAAGGCCTCTAGCATGGGTTACATACAACCATGACATACCCAAACCTAAGAGAATAACGTGTGAGAAATAATCTTAGATTCTTACATCTATCTGAAAGATAAAGAACAATAAAGAAAGTAAAACACTGGGGCAGAGGTCCAGAGAAGTTCAGGTATCTCCATCCTTAGTATGTAATTGGAATTGCCCTTGTTGCACCTTGTGTATAGCTGCTCATAGTATTCATCTGATTTTAGACTGTTTATGCCAGCAGGCCATGGAGTCATGCAGCTGTGAATCAACTCCAATAACCAGAGTAGGATCAATACCTAATTCTATAAAGAAATCCTCTTAAAAAGGGCAGGAGACCAAAGCTGGGATTAATAGAGTCTTCCAGTGTACACCTCCAATTGCACATCAGAGAGTTGTCTGTATCCCTGATACAATTTACACTGCCTCAAAAACACAAACCTCAGCAAGTACAGAAAGTGAAAGCAGTTTTGGAATGATCTGTGCTAGCATGATTCCCTCCACAATAGGCCTAAGCTAACCCAAACTGATGCTTTTTGTACAAATGATTATAAATAGAAGCCAAAATTTTGTCAGACCAATAGTGCAAACTTAACATATTGGCCCCTTGGTGTCATTTGAAGAAAATTAATGCAGGGGGCCAAAGAGACAGAGTCTGCAATATGTAATGCTCCAGAGACATAGCTGAGATTTTGTTCCTAGTGTAGCAGAAATAAATGCTCTTGCCAAGTCATAGGGGAGAAATAAGACATGCATAAGTAAGATTAATCAGTAAAGCCAGTATCTATCTCATGAGTCATATCTGACATCAAAAATGCCAAGGTTGTTGCATGTTAAATTTTGCTACTACAGGAAAGGAAAATAACAAAGAATCTCTTGTGCAATTTGTGCCGTAGATTCGGGTAACTGGGAAGCACTAGAAAGGAGGGGGGTGGGGGAAGGAGTGGGGGCTCTTCTTTCCTCTTTCAATGGAAAACTAAGTGTGAAATCCTGGCCAGGTCAAGTCACTGACAGTGCTGCTGTGGCTTTTAGCAGGGTCAGGTCCTGCACATGGTTTGTACATACGGGGTTACAGTGTAAGGGCAGAATTTCTCAGCCTTTTCTTAGGTAAACTCTCAGAGAACTAAGAAGGAATGACAACAGGCCAAAGAGTCTTTCTCTGCTGAAAATACTAGATCTGTTAAATCAGAGGCAAGAGAATTTTTGCTCAGTGAAGGTCAAATAGGCTGTTGTGAGCCACTGTTTTGTGACTCAGTAATGAGGGGCTGGGGAGAAAGAAGCAGAGTGTGTCTGAGTGTGCAGTTGTGGCCCCCAGGCTGCAGGTTCCCAGCTCACCTCCCCTTCCTGTAGTCTGTGCAGAAGTGACCTGATGCAGGAGTGCCTCTTTTCGTGCGCACTGAGCAGTGATGGCTCAGTGTGTGCTGCTTTGCCTCCCCTTGCAACAAACCACTCTGCTTGCTGTCTGCCCTTTCTGCAAGGGCAGGGAGGTGTGAGGACAGAAAAGGGGTTTCTGAAGCATTGTTATCTGTTTCACTCCTAGGTTTCCTGGCACAGTCTGACTTTGTGATGGACTGGACATGTTTTTGCTCTGCATCAAGGACAACTCTTGACCAGGTCCAGAAGAAAACACATCAGCAGAATCAAAAGGCGTTCTTTCAGCACATGAGACAGAGATGCCTAATCTGGCTTTTTTAAAAGATTATGTTGAATGGGACAGATCCAAGGTCTTTATCTGTTTACTGCTTTTTTTCCCACTGGTCTCTTCCCCCTCAGTTTTCTTACTTTCTGAGCTTAGGGAAATTGTCAGGCACAAGGCACCCTCACTGGTAATCAGAAAGGGGGCAATGCTTTCAGCATAGAAGAGATGACTGTCAGTCAATGGAAGGACTGCACTTCCTCCTGGAGAATCACATTTCAAGCTTCTGCTTGGATCCTGCAGCTCAGTGGTGCTCCCACGTGGGCCCAAGCCTTCAAGGTGCAATGTGGCTCTGCTGGATTTGTGGCAGCAGTTGTCTAGGCAGATTCCTCCAGGACTGAAATGAGAGACCTCCTGTGCTGAAAACACTTGGGTTTGTCCAGATTGAGCTAAAGTGGGCTCTGCAATTAAGGTTTGTAATGGCTTATATCCTTGGGGAAATGACTGCAGGGTTCAGGATGTGGATCTACAAAGGCTGGCCAAGCAGTTGAAGTGGCCACACGGGTGTGAAGTGTTGAGAATGCTGGGCACCAGGGCAGGAGGGTGGGGGGATAGGGGTCCCCATTTCATTTTTATGATATGTAAAGCACTGTGGCAGAACATTTTTTGCTGCAGTATCAAGAACAAGCTGTTAAGATGGAGTTTTGTCTTGCTCTTTGTGATTCTAATGCCGATCTGCTCCTCTTTGGCAGAGGGAAGTCTAACACTTCAAGACATTTTCCCGTTTTGTTCAAATACATTTTTCACTTGTCAGTTTCCCCAGAACAGAAAAACAAAGTGGTACCCTAATACAGTTTAGAGATCAACGACTGCACAGGCAAAACAGGACTCAGTGGAATAAAATCAGAAGGGGAAAACGTACCCCACTTGCACCATAAACTCGTTGTGTAAAGCATTTCAAAAGGGTTTCGGATACTGATGCCAGTAAGGAAGAAACCATCACCCACGTGGTCCTACAAGATGGGGAAGAGCCGAAAGGTGCAGCAGGGCTGGCAGATGAGCCAGTGGCAGTGCCAGCAGGCTGAGCAGCCCCAGCCAGCTGGCCACCCTGAGCCTAGGGGACTGCTCATGTTTTGGCTGTGAGAGAGTGCCAGGCTCGCTCCCCGCGTGTGCAGTTACCAGGCACCTGAGCCCAGTTTATCTGGATACAAGGGGATCCTTTGTGAGCACTGCACCCAAACTGGCATGCAGATAGAGAGCTCTATAAAAGCAGCAAGCCTTAAGGCGAGCTCTTGTGTGTGTGGGAGCTGTTGGTGTAGGAATGTGCTAGCTGTTTGCTGCTCACTCATTCATATTAAATATTTCAAACAGAAAATGCAGACAAGAGGGGCTGGCTGCCAAATGCATTGCTACATAAAAGATGTAGAGATGGAGTTAAAGGTGAGGTTGTGTATCAGTTATATGAAGGTTAAAATCATGCTGTAATTGGCTATGCAGTTCCAGGAAGTTCTGAATACACATTATATTGGCAAGAAAACCTGTCATGTTAAGAACATGCAATTAAAGGGTTTTTGTCTTCTAGTAATGAGGATGAAAACATGATAAATATGGTAGGTCTGGATTGAAAAATCACCATCTCCCAGCCCTGCCCTGCCAAGCTGTGAGAAGAAAGTCCCACTCACATGGTTAACACATGGATTTGTGCAGTGAAGGGACCTGTTAGATACCCTGAAGTTTATTTCTTAGTCTTTGTAAAGCCACTCTGTGCTCCTTGGAGGGAACAAATGGATGAGTCTAAGTGCTGGTAACTTTCCTGCTCCCGGAGTCCCTGCATAGTGCAAGTGCCTTGGGATGGAGTACTTGCCCTGGGTTAGAAAGTTCAGTGACTTTTGCCTCCCTGTTTTCTGGTCTAGCTTTGTGTTGTCTCATATCAGAGACATCCTCTGCTCTGCAGCTGTCATAACACTTGCAAACCACCCACTCTTCACAGGAGCAATTACATGTAACCCAACCCCTTGCCGTGTGTGCAAGCTGATCTCTCCCTCTGCCCTAACTCAGGCTCCAGGATCCCTTTGTTTTGCAGCGCTGTCACCTCCACAGCAATCGCAGCGGACCAGCTTCATTATTTTCCAATTTGTGCTTCGAGCTCTGAGACCTCAGACCTGCTAGCCTTCTCCCAGTGGAATTCCACTCCAGCAGCTCAGACAGGGTGCTTTTTGCTGGACATTCCTTTGCCTGCCTCTTTTGGAGTGACTCACAGGCTGATTTATTTTTCTCCTAATTGTGTCAAGTTATTTGCAGCCATAATTTTGCTTCTGATTGAATTGTCTCCTCTCTACCCCAGGAGAAGAAATTTGCCATACAGTTTACCTCATTTGTGCTGATTTATTTTAACACTTGTTGCAATTTACCGTGGGTTGCCTTTCCATTTCTGCACTGCCACATTCCCTACAGGAAGGGCCCTGACAAAAGAGGACCCCTCTCTCTCCTATGAAATCCAGTTAGTTTTGTACTGTTTCCTGTGCTTTTAAATCAGGAAATTTGCTAAGGTGGGCAGGCCTTTTGCACTGCAATTGTTGCCACTGTCAGATGTACTTTTTCATCCAGTGTTTGATTTGAGCGGAGATACTCTGATTAGAATCTGGGTTTGGTTGCTCTGAAGTTTAACATTTGTACCCACTCCAAAATTAGCTCTCCTCCTGATTTTAAAAAAAAAAAAAAATTAAGTCCAAACACAACTATTAACAGATTTCTTTATAGAAAAAACATATGCTAAATATTTATGATCAACCAGAACAACTTTTCTGTTTCTTTAGAAACTTCCATTTTAGCTCAAACCAAAACAAAGTCTGTACTGGTTATTTAATTCCTTAATATCACAGATAGTTAAGCAACAGTTATGGCTGATAAGTTTTATTCTTCCAACTTTGTACAGCTTCTGTAAAAAGTCTTTGGAAAACTACTGGAGCTGGAAATGCTCCAGAGACCACATGTGATAGAAGTGATCCTGCTGTGACACAGAAGGAACTGCTTGGGCAGTTCAGAGCCGTTCTCATGGCCAGTCAGGGTCTGAATCACTGGCTGTGCTTTGGGAAACTGGTCTTGGTTACCTGCAGCAGTGCCTTTGCTCTGGGGCTGTGTGCCTCACTTATGTTTGTACCACAGCCAGGTCCCTCTGGCTTTGCTGGAGGTGGACACTGAGCAAGATATTTCAACCTATTTGACTTCTAATGTGCTTTTCCAGGAGAGTCAGTGCCATGGAGTTTGGTGGTGAACTGGATCAGCCTCCCTGGGCAAAAGGCAGCATTAATTTAATTTTTGTGTGTTCACGGTATTTCTAATAAACACAACTGGCAGTTAGGCAAAAGGTAATGAAAAGGTGCTTGAGATTTCTTTCCTGTTTCTGTAGCTGAAAATGTTAGCCAGCTCTAATGAAAGTGTTCCCCAGGGAAATGTGTTTTGCAGTTAAAAGTAGGATTTTTAGGCCAGTCCTTGAAATCTAAACATGGGCATCTAAATAGAGATAGCCTAAAGATAACACCCACTTGGAGTAGAAGTCCTCAGAAATATAATTCTGCAGTCAAAAGTACTTTCTGGATAAACCAGTCATCTATTGGGCTGCTGACAGAGTGTCACAGAAATGAGGCACAGATGTAAGCAAACCCTCTCCTGTCCCCAGCACAGTGCTGCTGTGTGCATGGAGAGAAAGAGGCTGAAGGGCTGATGAATTTACTCTCTGCCATGCACAGATAACCACCAGGTGCCACTTTAACACTGGTTTCACCAGTGTGGGATGCTGCTCATTTGTGGGATGAACCTTTGGGTGGAGGGTCAGTGGTTGTCTAAAGCCAGAATCAGAAAACACTGGTAGCTTGGTTGTGCCGTGAAATCACCATGGTGGGGAGGAAAATGGCATTGAAATAAAGAGCCGGGGCTGTTGTACTGTCCTCCCCTCCGCAGTTGGTCCTTGGGTCACATTCATTCAAGCCAAAATTTCTTCGGGACACGTGGAAGAGCTGTCCCCGGACGGGTCTGTGTGCGACGTGTGTCCCGCTCCCTGCAGGGCTGTGTGCGCCGGGCACATCCTGCCCTGCAGAGCCGGGAGCTGCCTTCGGTTTGAGTCTAAAAAGAGAAAAGTTGGCAGCTCAGCCATTCTTCGGACCAATAGATGGTGCTCTCCAGCTGATTTTCTTTCTTGAGTTAGAGTTTGGCAACAGTTTCAAGCAAGTCCTTTCTTATTGTTAACTCCAGTAAATCTTTTCTGGACTGGGTTGAACTTCCCAATTATGAAACTCAGAGCAGGCTTTTGGAAACTCTTCAGAATGGGCCTGATTGACTAGGCAGATTTTTTTCCATTTGCAATTAAGACTTTATATAAACCTAAACAATGGTGAAACAACAAAACACATCGTGCTGCATGTACAGTGTGCTGCTGGCAGCCTGACAGCTTATGACTCCTGAATTATACAGTGATGACCCAGTGCCAAATAGGAACAGAGCATGTTCATAAACATGGTATCAGCTCGAAACACAGCATGCCTTTAAAACCCCTGAAGCCTTGAATAATCGCATTGTGACAAACTAATACAACCAGGTGGCGGGTAGATCAGAGCAGGATAGCTCCTTCCTGACGCTTGGGACCCTTGTATTGGAAACAGAGTTTCACAGCTGATTTAAGCTACCTGGCGGCAGCAATGCTGTGGGTGAACAGCGTGCTGGTGTGCACCCACCCCTCTGCTGCTGAGTGGGTGTTTGCAGTTGTTATGGAACTGCTGCTCAGTTTTACCTTATTTTGTTAATAATTTCTTTGATGGTATTTTGTTTAACACAATTTTGTTGAGAATTGTGTGTTTCTTGCTCTTGATCCTGGTTGCGTCGCCCCATCTTGTGACTTCTGCCAATTCTGCTGTTTGTTGGGTCCATCTTTGACCTGATTCAGTTCACTGATGTTGGTGAAAATTATCAGTGGAGAGTGTCAGCAGGACTCTTTCACTCTTTCAGCAACAATGAGCCCAGGTATGAGTTTAGTTTGTTGAGAGAACTGCTGTCAGAACCTTCAGGAATGATGTTCACACTGAGGGTAACAGCAGAATTCCACCTGCCATAGGAGCAGTCCCTGGATTCCAGTTTTGCACATGGTTGTGCGACACAGCCCAGGTGTGGGGTTTGTGCCTTCTTGGTGTTAAGCATACCAACATGTGCTTCAAACAGCTAACTGTTGCCTGTGTATGTCACCCTTAGGAAAGGAATATTTTAAAGGACTCACAGCTGCTTATGGGAGGGCAGTACATCACAAGGGAGAGATGCATTGCTTCAAAGACAACGCTCTGCAAATGCTACAACTGAGATTAACTTCCCAGCCATCTCTTGATTTACTTATAATCAAGGGCATGTGAGTTGCAACTTCCTTCCTCTGCTCTTCCTTGTCAGAAAGACCTGTTTAATGCAAACCTAGGAAGTATGACAGGACATTTCTTTATGCATTGCTGGTGGTTTATGTGGAAAGCACTCACTTGAGTCACTCTGTTGGAGGTGTGGAGCATATCCTCCTGTGTTAGCTCAAGAGAAAATATCCAATGTGTTCAATCTGGCAGGAGTTTGTACTAACTCCCCTTCCCCCAAAAGTGTTATCACAACCATCTAATGCATTTTTATGGATATAAAATCTTCTCCTGATTACTGAACTGAAGGGAACATGACAGCAATTTGTTCCGGTTAATAACCAGGAGGCTTAACTTGAAATAAGTTGGAATGAAAGCAAGATTAAACCAGATGCAGAGAGAACGGAGTTGCAGATTATTGGAGAAGTGCTTGAGGTTTCTTGTCCTGATTTTTTTAAACTATTGTATGTTGAGAGTGCTCTTCAAATCCTTCTTCAAACGCTTTCTTCTTCCACTGTGAGAACACAGTTATGCACTGCTGAGAACTGGGAAAAGCTTTGAACAGCATGTGTGGGAGCACATGGAGATGGTTGGATTGCACCATTACATTTCTGGAATGGGCTTTTCAGTGGCTGTTATAATCCAGATAAACACACACTGCTGCTTTTGTCCCTCCCTAACTCAAGAGTCAATACGGAAATAGTCAATTAGGAATAGTCAATCTTGGGTTTTGAAAGACTGCTTCTGGCTCTTGTAGCCCATGTTTGGGAGCATCAGTAACATATCCTGGAAGAATCTAAAGCATGGATGCTTGCTATAGGCCAAGCCTGCTCTTGGTGCAGCTGTGCATTGGTCTGAGGCACAAGGCTGGTCACTACCTAGAGTCAAGAGAATCTGGGGAGGCTCAGATCATCTGTTCAGAGGCAGATGTTAACAGCTGTGTGTAGGTCCAGAAGCCAGAGGGTGTTGACAGCTGACTTGGGGTTGCCTCTGACAGCAGAATTTTTCTAAAGTATTGGATCGATGCCAGAAAAGGAACCCCAGTTAGTTGTCTTAGCAGCACATGAGACCAGTGCTTAACTCTGTGTATATTTGCTGTTACCTTACAAGTTCACTGGTGCTGCTGTTCTGTGTCAGAATGTTTAATATATCCCAGAGCACCCCATCAGTGCCTGGGTACTGGAGGCTCTGTGTCCACTTTGCAATGTTTATTTCTGTGAAGCTGAGTGGGTGGTAGCTGTAAGAAAGAGGCTTCGTTAAAATCAGGGTGGTTTTATGTTTTTCTGACATACTTCTTTCTCATGTCTAATTCAACAGTCTAAAAGCTCCTCTCACTGGAATATGGTTTGAGAGGCAAGGGGGCACATCCATCTTCTGATGAATCTCGGTCTTGACAGAAATTCACATTATGGCTGACACAGGCTGGCCAAGAAGGCTACAGAACTCTGCCTTCCAGAAAACTGTGCATAAGCAATAGCAGCAAATAATTTAAAACTAGCAATTTTATTTTCTGCCACTGCATCTCCATCCAGGGTAATGTAGCTACTTGTCTTGCCAGCCCAACCACAATTTGTCCTGGTGAGATCTAGCCAGCATGGAGCATTCCTGGTCCCCATGGACTCTACTAGCTCAGATCCTGTCTCAACTCACAAGGTTTTATTGCTATCAACAGATTCAGACATTTTGTTTAATCATAATTTTTTTTTTTTTTGGTAGACAGGTGGGAATGGCCAGGATTACTTGGCTGCTATGGATCTTCCACTTGCCAATTACTTGGATGAATTATAGATATTAGTAGGCCTGCAAAAACAATAGTTAAGCAGAGCTTTCTTTCTTGCAGCTCATTAAACCATTTAGCATTGCATTACTCTCCAGTTCACATCATATATAATAATCTGACCATCTCTATTTGTCAAGAACTAAACTTTTACTGAAACACAAACCAACCATGGCTTATTCACCATTAGCAGTACAGGCTATTGTATTTATTTAACAAGAGAAACATAAATCTAGGTGGAAGAGCTTTAGGAGAGCTGTGGGAAAAGAGCTTTTACAGTAAGCCCACCTTCTACTGTACATTTGAAGTAGTAGCCCAAGAAATAGGTATCAAACAAAAGGAATTCACTGTTTCTCAGATCCTGAGAAGTCCTAGCTGCTCCAGGCAAGGCCATGAGTAGAAGTGTGATCCTTTCACTCATATAGTGATTGTTTCTGCTGCTCCCTGTGCAGCATGGTGTGGAGGCAAAGACAGGGAGGGTGGGAATTGAGAGAGACTTGGCATTTATCTGTGGGCATTGTGCATGGTGGGGGAGATGTTTTCTGTGTGTGTAATGGCTATCGAATGATGCATGCTGTGAAAGTGGTTCTCAGAAATCTTCATGGATTACAGATTCTACAGTGGTCCTGAAGTCTTGTTTCCTGAAATGACATTTTCCCCGCTTTGTCGATCCACTCTTTGGGAAAGCAACCAAAAGACTTCTGATACTGCTAAGAAGCTCTCCACACACATAGGAAATTAAATTTGTTAGTGGGATTTGCCTGTTGTGATAAGAATGGGCTCATTCAAAGAGGTGTGGCAATTCGGTGTGGCTCATTTGATGAAATCGTTATTTTATTTTCCTTTGTTCTGCCTCAACTGGGGCACTCTGGGCATCTAAACAACTGAGCACATTCTCTTGGTAGCCTTTGCTGCAGTTGTGCTTCAAAGTTGTTTGGAAATAGTTTTGCCTGAGAGTTTGTATTTAAGGTAGAGTTGAGAGCAGAAATAAAACATGAGTGCCCTGCAGTTGAGAGCAGACTGGGATGAGAACTGTGCCCGGGGAAAGGTCTCTGATATTGACATCTGTGACACAAGCAGAGACTATCAGTGTCCTGAACTCTTGAGGGAGTCTGTGCTCTCCTTCAGTGCAGTGACTCCGATTAGTGCTAGACACAGAAGCCACCAGGGAAGCAGAAAGAAATAGTCAGTCATATATCCTAGCTATGCCTTAGAGAGAGCATTTTGATAGGGAAGGATAAGGAAAGGTGCAGCTCATAGTGCCTCTATTTGAAGGCAATTAAGAGACAGCTGGGAGGTCAGCGCGGTCTGTTGGAGAAAAGGGGAGTGCGAGGAACCGAGTAGATGCTGGGAATATTTTGAAGTGTAATGCTTCTTCTTAATTCCCTCCATGCTTCCCTTCTCTTCTGCAGGGCCAATTCTACTGGCATTGTTTTCCAACAGAAAAGCTGAAGTTCAAAAAAACTACATTTTCTGCAGTAGGAAACTGAATAGGTACCACAGTGGCCCAGCTGCCTCTGCAACTTGACCCAAAAACCAGAGTCAGAGTTTACTGTATCACTGTAATTTTTTTGGCTCAAGCTCAACTTTTGTCTTTCTTTTCTAAAAGGGGAACAGGTCATTGTTCAGGAGGCAGCAACTAAGTCACCAACCTTGTATTTTTACATTCAGTCCAGCATCCTTGGAAAGCATTGCCTGACCTAGCTCCATGGTGGCTGAAAAAACACAGAGGCTTTTTTAAATACAGAATGTGATGTCTCGTATGTTTCAAGCTGCAATTTTTCTGGTACAGCAGAAATACTCTGTGGGGACAAGTAAGCTGTGTAATTTTCAAGTAAGATTAATCAATGTCCTTTGCTCCTACTCACTGAGCCATTCTTCACTTTCAGAAACAACATGCGGTTGCAATCTGCTCCTCAATTCATCCTATGGCTGGTTCATGACAAGTCTCCAAACCTGCAGTACATCATTAGCTCTGGCAGCGTGTGGGTAAACATCCTCTGAGAAACTAAAGCATGGGGCTGAAGGAAATGCTCCATGTTTTTATTGCTGGGGGAACCAGAGAGTTGTTTAATCTTCCATTTCCTACATGGAGAAGTGGTCAGCTGTGACCCAATGTTACTGTCATCCGGAAGATTTGAGACCGTTTGCTAAGTCTGGTGTCTGAACTGGAAGTGAAAGGGATGCTATGCAAACTGAATCTTCTTTGGCTTTAGCAGGAGCAGAATTAGGACAGCTGAACTGGAGATCCTAGATCAGAGGATGCCAGATGGGAATGTAGCTCTTCTCTGCAGCTGCCTTCATGGTATCCACAGTCTGACCTCTGGGAGAGGCCCTTGGCTAGCATGTACAAGGTGTCTGTGATTGAAAACAGGATCACAGAGGCCAGGCAGGTCTGGCTGAAATGTTGCCAGTGCTGGTAGTAGGGTGGCTTCTGTTTCAATCACTTGGAGGGGTGTTGTCCTGCATGATTTAACTTCGTGATGTGATGTTGCCATGGCTGTGCCCTATGGGATGTTCAGAAAAATGCAGTGAGTGGGAGACACGCTTTAGACTTAGGTTTATGAGATCAGTAGTTGTTTCTATTGCCACATGTTTGCAGCTGCCTGGCACAGAGTAACAACTCAAGTGGTTTCTCACTAGAGGTTGCAGAGGTTGGAAGGTGTTGGGAAGGCTCTGAGCTGCCCTGGGTGGTGCTGTGAGAGCCAGGCATGCGTGTGCTCACACACACGTGCTGGCCAGCATGCAACAGAGGTTCCCAAAGGGCTGCGCAGAAAATAACTTTAAAAAGGAAATGGTGCTGTTGAGAATATTTTCAGAATGCAAAATAAACTCTGATCCAAGAGAAGGTATTGCTTTGGACGGAAGCCAGAAAGCAAGTACAGCCATGACCTGCAATGACCACAGCTGCTCTCTTCTGATCCTGCCTGCCTTCTGTCCTTCTCAGGGAGAGCAGCACTGATTAAAGAGAAGGCCAGAAGGTCCTCTTATTATTTTTCCCTATGGTGAAAAGATAAGATGATGAGGATACTGGGACTAAATAGTGTCTTGGCTTGGTGAATGAAAAGCCTGGCAAAGAAATCCCACCCTGCACTTACAAGCTTTCTCCTGTAGGGAGGGAGGGGGAATGCTGTAGAAAAATGTGCTCACTGAACAAGAGCAAAACGTGTAAGTTCTGCCCCTTCTCCAAATATAAATTCAATGTACTCATTCAAGGATGTGGTTGTTTTGGTAAGAAGGAGCCATTTTTATTAAATTATGTCAAAGAAGTTATCTTTAAGATTCACAAAAAAGGGGAAGTGTTACGGGATTCATTCAGGATTTTTTCCTAGCAGTAAACCAGTCTGTAAATATTATGTAAGCAACTTCAATCTGCTCATGCTGCTGGAGTCACAGCAGTGATGTGTCCTTGTAAACAGACTGATGCACCATTCTTTGTGGTCAATGAGATTCTCCCTCTTCACTGAACAAGGGTTAGACAATAACTTAGCTCTTTTAATTAAGAGTGGAGGGGGTAAAAAGACAAGATAAGAAACACCTCATTGGAAACAATCAACTTGGTGGAGAACTACAACACTGTAGTAGCACATCTCAGCCCCTTGAATTGCTTGAAGAGACTCCATCTGAAGTCATAAACAGCGTTCTTTCTGAAGCAGCAGTATTCCAGATATGATAATGCATGTTCTATCTGTCTGAGCCACTCCTCTACAGCTCTTCTGAAGGATGGCCTTCACTGGAGAATGTCCAACTTCCACAAAAGTTAGTACTCCTTGGTCTTCTGTTGTGCCCAGTAGTAGGTGCTCCACCTTCCAAGGCTTTTAGAGTTGACTCTCCAGTGCTCCATCACTGGAAGAGGTGGGAGGTGACTCTGCAGAAAATCTGGACTTAGGCTTGCCTATTTCAGCTTTGACTGGCCTTTGCACCTCCAGAAAGATCTCAGGAGGAGGACAGGGCTGTGCCTAGTGGTCAGAGAGGGACCTGTAGTTAGGAAGGGTGGTGGAAGTGCTGCTAGTGAGTATATGCAACAGTTGTTTTGATAAGACACCTTTAAAAAATAATCTCAACCGGAGCAGTTTTGTCTTGATGACAGCACAGGTGGGTCAGGCAGAGTGTTTTGTTATCTGTGTTCTGGGAGTTAATGACTTCAGAGCCCTGACAAACAGCACACACTCAATTTTATTGGAACTAATTAGCCACCAATGCAGCAGTGTGTTCAAAATTATGTATTATTCTCACTGAGCTCAAAGAGCTGCCCTTGTTTCACATCTGTGTCTGATTATGCCTCTTGAACTCTAAGGCAGCTGTCTTACAGGTTCATTTTCTGTAGGAACTCAGGAAATTACTCAGGAAAGCCACTGACACTACCTACCACTTACTGCCAGATCTCTTTCACTCCTCATGTGAAGAAGCCTATTACTGGGAACTGCTGGCACGCAGCGTGGTCCATGGCAGCCTAGCAATTAGCGTGGAATTTGTAAAGCATGATTGCAGGAGGCTCTAAATGTTACCAATTGATGTGTATTCTTTTGGCTTACGGAGGAGTCCCCAAAGACTCCAGCCCTTCCCTCCCACCGACAAATAATTAGGGATTCTACAAATCACATTGAGATCACAATGGGATTGATTAGGTGTAAGGGAGATAATATATGAAGGAGGATGTAAAGCGATACTTGCTTGCAGATCATTAGTGTAGTGAGGGACTTGATTGTTGTAATATTGACTCAAAATGTTGGCATTGGTTTTTCTGCATGAAGCAGCCTTTGAAATACTGCAAAAATGACTGCTTCTTTTTTTATTCCATTTTTATGTAGAAAAAAGATAAGTGACTTAGAACAACTGAAACCTGAAACTCATTCGTGGTCTGGTTATTTTCGTGATAAAAATGAGTTGAAGGACAAAAAGTGATTTCATAAGTGCTTTGCAACAAATATACAGTAATTTCTTCCAAAGGGCATGTAGCCCACCAGAGTTGACTTGAATGAGAATTTAGGGCTTCTGATGGTGTGGGTTAACTCATCCCTTTAATTCTCAATGTAATGCTTTGGGCTATGATTTCATCTGATTTCAATGCTAAGGAAGAGTCAGTCATGCCAAAACTTGTATAGGAAGCAGACAAGAACAGGTGTTGCATGAAATGGTGTTGGTTTATTGAGATATTTTATTCATTAAATCAACATCCCAGCAAAGTTCTACAGTCACTGTGCTACTGAAGCTTCTTGGTGGCAGTTTAAACACCAAAGTCTTGGTTTTCTGGTAAAAGGAAACATTTTTTTTAAAGCATGGCATTGTTTGTTTGTACATCCTTGCCAAATAAGCTTTGATAATTTTTCTCATGTGTTTTTTTTCTTGATTTTGGCACTCTGTAGCTATGACAATTCTCTGTGATTCAGAGGAGAAACAGCACTCTGGCAGTGTAACCCTCCAGGCAGAGAAGGTGTCTGGAGACATGTCATTTCTTACCGTGATGTGTGATGTTTAGCTGCAGAGATTCGTATGTGTGTCAGAATAAGTTCTGCTTTTCTGGCTTGTTCTACCTCTTTGACTTTTATTCCCTTTTGGCACATTGCAGTGCATATCTCTGAGCTGAAATTGCTGCTGTCTTGGGTTTGAAAAAGGTGAGTTAGGGCTGTACCCTTAGGGGCAGCAGAGGAAAGCTGATGTTTGCATGGCTGGCTTTGCAGATTGTCCTTAGCACGACCAGAACTGGAGAGAGATGTCAGGGGATGGGGCAATGACCCACACACACCTCTGCAGAGGAGGAGGTGAAGGTTTCAGGCTGTGAACAGAAGAGGCATGTCCTTGGAAGCCTGGTGACTTGCCCGATCAGAGGCTCTGTAGACCAGAGGAAGGCAGGTCCAAGTGCCCAAAGATGAGGTGCAGAAGAAGAGTGCTGTTAGTTGACTTGTGTGTAACAGATGCTAAAAGTAGTAATGGCTCTGCTGTTTGGGTTGAAAGTGTGTGTTTAAATCCTTCTCTTGCTTCTTTGGTGGTGCAGGGGCTCTGCCAGGAATAGCCCCTCCTGCCCTACCTCTATGGAGCCCTGTGTACCACACCTTGGCCGTGTGTATGGTTATGGTCACTTTCTGCAGAGACAGGGGACTCCTGATCTGCTGAGCCCTACTGGGGTCAAGTAAAGGTAGAAACATAGCAAAAAAGGTTTTGTGGATCCAGTAACAGTCATCTGACTTTTAAAGCTTTCCAAGATTTCCTGGAAGCTAGAGAGCTGTAATCAAACAAGTCTGAGCACTGGACAAATGCACTGCAGTGTTTGGGTTGGTTTCCTTTTTTCTCCCTCTCCTTTAATTTAAAAATTATTTGTTGGAGGAACAGACTAAATTAAATCAAATTGCCAAAAGACCACAGGGGAGCTCTACAAGGTCTTTCTTAAACTGAGTACATAAACTTTAGCTCCCATTGGTTGGGCAGCTTTGGAGTCTTTAATCTTTGTTGCTGTTTATTTTTCATAGCTGTCACTCTCTGTAATTCTATTTATTGGTTTTGTTAGTGGAGTCATGAAGTGCCCTGCTGGCTCAGAGGCTGATGCATGGGAACCTTAAATTGACTGACTGAGTCGTGACAAGTGCATATCACTCCAGTCTCCACAAACTCCTCTGCAGGACTTGAAACAGCCTTAACAATCATTTGGCCAGCTGAAAAGGAGACAGTACCAAAATTAATAAAATGTGTTTCAGTAAAGCAATTTCCTTTGCCTTTCCCTGTACTACTTCCCTACTTTATTTCACCTTTTGTCCCCTCAGAAGTTAATTTTAAAATTAAAGAATACATGCTACATGATACAGCTTTGGGTTTTTAAGTGAGCCTGGAGCCAAAATCAGAGGCAGTGGGAATTCAGTTTGACCTCAGCACTTGCAAAGCATGGAGCAAGCACACAGACATTGTACAGGTGAGCTGAAGCTGAACTCACCTGTACCCAGGTGAGATGAAGAACTGGTGTGACATCACAGATGGCCAAAGTTTGCTGGGTGGACCTGGATCCACCAGCTCATTAATTTGTGATCTGCCCTTCCTCAGCAGGCTGTGCCCCTTGCACTGCACACCAAGACTGTCCAGAGGGTGATGCTTTTCTGATAGTTGTTTAAGCTCCATGTAATTGAAAATATTTCAGATTCCCTTCAGAGCTCCCTTCAAGGAAACAATCTTATCTAAAACAGTCTTTTACACTTCCTTGCGGACTTGCAAGGGGAGGTCGAAGACTAAGCGTGGTGCAAGGGGAGGTTGAAGACTAAGCGTGGTGCAAGGGGAGTGGGACTTACATAGCATCTTCTTGGGATGACATCCTTTACTGCTGACCAAATAGCCAGCAGAAAGGATGAAGACAGGATGGTGTTGACTTGACATGTGGGGGTTCAGCAGAACTGCATTGGATGATGGTGACAAAGGGTTTGCAACTCAGAGGATCACTGGA
Organism: Hirundo rustica; assembly: GCF_015227805.2. Lineage (NCBI taxonomy): Eukaryota > Metazoa > Chordata > Aves > Passeriformes > Hirundinidae > Hirundo > Hirundo rustica. Next base: position 18,583,024 of record NC_053457.1, read on the forward strand.
TCACAGCTTCACAGTGACCTTGACATTGATCCCAGCACTCAGTGTGGACATGCTGTTGGCTTAGGAGTCCAACTTTGCTTTCAGCTGTGGTAGGAGTTGGTACATGCCTGCATGTTGACTTCTGCAAATGCTAACACGTCCCACAGTCTTACAGTCTGCTGCCTGTGTTGATGGTGTGCTGCCAAATTTAGGATGCTCCTACTAGTCCAGGAATTAGTACTAGTGTGACAGGCATTTAATTATCACATGGAACTGCTATGACTGTAAGCAGGCAGAGCCAGAGATGTAAATCTGAAGGAGTATCTCATCCACAGGCAGTTATTTGCCTCATGCATCAGCGTGATGCATCAAATGCTTTTAAATACTCAATGTACTGCTAAGTATGGATGCAAATGAATTCTTGCCTGTCTGTTCTTCACCTCTTGGTCATAGCATGAGGGTATTTGCTAGGCTTAGTCCATCATACTGAAATTACCTGGGGTGTCCTGGCTGTGTCTCCAGGTACAGCTATTCAGCCCCATGTGAGTAACTGTAGCCTGCCATTTTTGCACTTCACTGCAACCTTAGCCACTGGTTCCAACAAACCATCACCCATTCCTAGTGCAGGACAGTTTAGCGAAGAGGATTTACAGCTGATGTCTGCATCCAGCTCACAGTCCTGTGTCAAGACAAGCAAAATCCCACATTTACTCCTGCTCTTGTATGAGGTAGGTTTGTTAGTTATTTTTCTACACTACCAAAATGTTTGATTCTCAAGGACTCTGAGGGTTAACCAAGAGAATTCTAGATATCTGCAAAGAACTTTTACCTGAGATAGTTATTTTGCTACTTATGTGTTGAACACGAACAGCCCCAGGCAAGCTGTGATGAAGAGCAGGCTGGACAAACAACTAATGCTGCTAATATTGACCCTGAGCTCCATTTAGCTTTGCAACCCCCTTCAAAAGGAAGCAATCAAAAAAAAAAAAAAAAAAAAATCACTGTGAGATCCTGAAGGCTGCTTGTTTGTTTTTTCACATGCTGCTCAGCTTGGGAGGTGAAAACACCCATCAGTTTGATTTCCTCTTCCTCAGACGTTAGTCAGTTCTTGATGGCTTTGCATTTTTGGTGCTGGAAGGGCAATGTTGAAATACACCTCTAAGAGGTCACGAAAAACGTTCTGGTTGAAGAAAGTTTGGGACACTTTTTAAAGGTTATTTTTTTATTGTTTTGCCAGGCTGTACTGCTGAGGTTTAAGTTTTTTGGTTTTGTTTTAGTTTTTTTTTAATAACTGGGCTGTTCCTATATGTGATTATCACTCATCACCTCTAGTGATGCACAGATTGTCTAGCAGGTAATTTTCCAGTCTGAAATCTACCAACTGGACTTTGGAAAGCTTTTGCAGCACAGTGATATTTTCTACAGAGTGGTATATAAGTGCCATTTCCAAGTGTGACTGCTGTTATTATTCCCAGATGTTCCAGCCCCTTAGTTGCCTAAATATAGCTGTTGGTGAGGAGTTTTAGGCTTTCAGGGCAGAAGGTCAGCTTGAAAGGGACTCACAGTTGTAAAGTAAGCAATTTCTGGATTTTCAGCCTTATCAGCTCTCACTTTGAGTGTGATGGGAAAGCCTTTAAGCTGCTTTTGTCAAGCTTGGGAGATAAAACTGGCATTTCTGGGGTCTATTTCATAGAAAAAAAAGCTAAGGTGTGTGTCAGTTTGGGTCACAAGTTCCACTGGTGTAAATTTGTCTCATTGTATTGACATAGAAGAGCTAATGAATTTGCCTCTGTATACTCCTGGCAGCATCAGCAGAAGAATTTTAACTTTGAATGGGAAATGTCAGAAATACAGACACCTCCCCATCTTGCCATGTGGGGAAGGAGCAAGCAAAGAGATAATGCCTTCTTTGGAGCCAGAGCATTGACATCCTTCATTTTGAAGAAACAAGCCAAAGTTGATGTGGGGTCAGCAGCAGAACTTTGGATTTCAGTGAGTCTGAGGGAAAGCTGCACCCAATCTGATGAGCTGCAGCTTGATCTTGTGTGACACTTCAATATTTATGCACTGAAGACTGTTTGTTTAATGGCAAATATTGTCCTTTTCCCATTATGACTGTCATGTAGCCATCTGTGTTAGCTAGGCTTGCACCTTTTATGTGTCATAAAAAACGTGCATATAGTAGTTTGATATGCTGGAGCATAATAAAAAGGTATGTGCAGTGAACAGAACTGTAGGAAAAATGGTTTGTGATCTTGTCATTAAAGAAGGCAGTGGAAAAGCCCTAGACTTGGCCAAAGACCTCATTCTGACTCCTACATTGGAAAAGCACTGACTTTGTCCTTCTTATGTACATTATTAAAACTGACCTTATGCTTTCATTTTACCCTTTCTTGTCTCATCTACTTTTCAAGATTCTTCTCTGTTTCTCATTTACTAGTCATTCTCTAGTTTATTTTAAAATCTCTTTTCGTAGAACAGTAACTGGACACTTCTTACCTGACCCTACCTCCTCTTCTTGCATCTCCCTGTGAAACAAGGCAACTTTTCACCTATAAACCAAGAAGAGTTAAGCAGGAGCATCTGGCAGTATCACATACTTTTCAGTCAAAAGGTTATGACAAACTCTCTATTTTCTACAGAAAGTACACATTTTTTATATGCTCTAAAAATTTCAATTACTCAAGGATCTGACTTCTGTCCAGAAAAAGAATTCTGACAAATTTTTTCAACCAGCTCTGATTTTTCTTCATCAGGAATTTTCAGCCAGTCCATAAGAATTTTATTTTCTCCTCGACCATTTCTCTTTCTACAGCCTCTTGAGCAAAATAAGATCCCTGTTAACATTTGAGCACTAGATGAACTTTCCAACCTATGGTATTTAAGTGGATTAAAAATAAGGTGAAATAAGTTTGCTGGTGCCCTATTTTTGACAACTCTGGCCTAGACGCTTCCTTTATAGGTCAGTAAAAGCCTTGTTATATGTTTGTAGAGTCAGCAGAGAAAGCTGGCTTTCCTCATAGCCCGAACCACTGCAGTCGTGAAGCTTTCTGAAGTCACTGAGATAAAGACCAGGCCCTGAGAGACAGCACAAAGAATGCACAGCTCTGGCCCTTGGATACATCAAAATATTTCTAACAAAGTGGTAGAGGGAAAAAAAAATAGAATCCTGCACCTCCATCCGGACCACACCGGACAGCTCAGCATTGCTCTTGGCTGTAAGCACTGCTGCCAGGGACGAATCCTGGTGTGTCCCCATCACAGCAGAACATGCAACACCCACGCCTGAAGCCCAGCCTGAGAAGTGTGCCAGGCTGGGGAATGAGGAAAGGCTGTACAGCTCTTTCTCCACAAGAGAGGGCAAGGTTCCTCCACTCCTTCTCTACCTGCGAGCAGTCAAAGGGTACCTATATGTGTGAACATTTTTAAGTCAGTAGCTTCCTTCCAGCTGGTATCTAAGAACCACAGGTTTGATCATGTTGTGGGATATGCCTATAATAATTGCAGGGTATTGTGTTGTTTTCAGTCTGTCTCCCTTTATCTTGCTTGAACAGCTTAATCTGGTTTCAGCACGTTTCTTTTTCCAGCCTGGGCTTTTTCTTTCTTGCAGGGTATTGTTGCTCAGGGGGGCTGGTAGGAGAATTAAATCCAAGCTGAAGAAATGTGTATCGTCTATTTTAAATAGACTTACTGCCCAGGAGAAAATCAGTCCCTAGTTAGTAAAAACAGTTTCTAGGGTGCACAAGATGAAAAGAGTTTCTCTGTGAGAAGATTTCTGGTAATTTAATTACTACTAACTACCATCCAGCACTGCCAGCGGAAATGGTTGTAGTTTTCAGCTGACTTGCTGTAAAGACTGAATGGGGCATGATGGTAAATTTAATATATTCTGCCTTAGTGATTAGCATTTGTGTTCAACTTTGCAGCCTTTAATGGGAGCTCTGTGGCTGTGTGTGCTCTAGTAGCATTGGTTTCCATGACAGCTTCTGTGTCAACTATTTTTCACACATGCTTTATGACTTATTGTACAGCACGTGTTGTTTAGTTTCATAGCCCGTGCTACAGTTTTCAGGAAACCCGTGAGTCTTTAACATCTACATTTCAAGAAGCAATTGCCAGCCCTGAGGAGTGAGAGAACAATGAGCAATCCTTATAGGAAAGGTGGGGAAAGCACGCTGGTATGTTAAAAATTTGGATTTGTCACACCAGAATACAGCTGGCAGGAGTGACAGGCTCAGGAGCACATGCGAGGCCTTGGGCTGGAAGGAGCTGATTGTTAGTGATGGTATGCTGCTGTTTTGTGTAGTCTCCAGCATGAGATTTTGAATTTCTGTCACATTCTCTGAACCCCTTGTCTAGCACAGCCTGAGGCTCTCTCTTGTGCATGGCTTCTTTGTTCCCATGCCCCATGTGTCCTCTATGAAAAGCTCCTCACTCGTGCCAGAAAGACATTTCTAAAATTACCAAGGAGGAACTGTGCCAGGCGGGTACTTCTGTGCACGCCTGTGAGTCTTGCTGGGCGAGTCTTGCTGGGTGAGTCTTGCTACCCAGATGAGTTCTCACCATGTCCATGCTGGGAAACCTCTCCCGGGAGCAGGAAGGTGCCCAGCCATGCTCCTCTCACCCCTGGCACACGGGCAGCTTGGGAAGGACAGCGGCTGCAGCTTCTTCTGGGGGTCTCCCCTGCTGAGAGCCTGCCCTGAGCCCATGGCAGTGGGGTTGGTGGGGACACGTGGCTGCGCCGCTGCAGGGGCTGCTTGGGCTCTCAGGGTCTGAGCAGGGCACAGGCTGTGCTGTGTCGTCACAGCTGAGCCTATCAGTTGCTCTCCCAGGATGACGTACCACAGCGTAGAGGTCAATGAGGATTTGCCTCAAAGAATCCGAGGAAAGTAAAAAGTCAAGCCAATGATGCAGTGAGCCTGGGGTGGGTGTACGTGCTGTGCCCAAAATAGAGCCACCAGAATTGGAAACTGTCCTTTGGCCAAGTCCCTCAGAAAGGAGCTTTCCAGAGCAGTGTGATGTGCAGTGGCCCTTGCTGGGTTGGAAGGGAAAGCCTGCCTTTGACTGCTGCCTCCCTCAAGTAGCGCCCGACAATTAATTCTGCAGCAGGAAATAGGTGGGAGATTAACAATGGGCTTGTTGCTGAGCGGATTGTGTGGCCCCGTCAAAAGGAGCTGTAATTCCCACCCAGCCTGATTATTTTTGCCATGGACTAGCCCTGTTGCTTGTTTCCCCTTTCAAGTAAGGTTAACACCTTCAAAAATTCGGAACTTGCTAGAGACTTGGAGTCTGCTGGAGAGAGTGGTTTCCGCCTCCCCTGGGGATTTCTGCACAGTGTTAGGAGTTGGCAGGGTTCAAAGTTGGAAGGGATCCTGGTCTTTAGACTGAGAGGGGGACAAAGACAACTGACAAAGAGCAGCATTCCAGCTAGGGATGGGCTCATTTGTCATCTGCCAGGTGCCTATTAGATCTTGCAGTCCCTGGGAGAAAATTTGTTAAAAAATGAAAAGCTTTCTGATGTCTGAAGATCAGTGGAGCCTGGTGCAGGAGATTTTGCCTGACTGACTTCAGATAACTTAAAAATGTAGAAGTTGCAGCATAAATCACTTAAAGCCCAAGAGCCAGTCAGGAACTGTTTCACACCCAAAACTGTGTCCTATTCCCTGGCAGCCATAAAGCCTCAGTTTTGTGTTCCCCAACTCCCATGCTGCCAGACTTGTGGTTCTCCTCCACCAGAGGAGAGGTTCAAATTCTGTGACAACTGTTTGTGGTTAAACATGGTCATTGAGATGTCCTGGGTCTTCCAGTGAGCCTGCAGCCTGGCTCTCTGGCTCCATGAGAAATCCATGCCCTCCTGTTAAGCTTCTCCCAGGTTTGGAGTGCCCAAGGGTAAAACGAGTCCCATAGGCACTGGAATGCACATAATGTATGTGAAATCTTCTTAAAATGTGGTCAGAGCCCTTCTCCTTGTGCTTCCTTTTGCTGTGTCTTATCCACTTGCAGTCACAAACAGTATGTGGCAGATCCTCCTGGACAGATGGACCAGGGAAACTCTATTCACCATTCCTGCACTGAGGTTGGGAGCCCAAAATCATGCGTGGCTGCGGTTCCACCCAGACAGAGCTGTTTATTTTTGAAGCAGCTGGGAGATGCTGTGAGAGAGGTGGCTAAAATTCAGCTGGGATTATTTTTAATACCCTGTGTCTAGAGGGAAATTCAGAGTTCCATTTGATTAGAGCTGCTTTTTCCATTCCGTATGTGTTTGCTTATATTGCATGAAGTCCTGCCATTTTCTGTACCTTCCCATCCATTCCCACTCTCCTCTTTTGGCTGCCCCTCAAAATGCTCAGTTTGGGGCCAGGACCTTGTGGCAGGTGATGCAATGTGCCTGCTCAGGAGGAGGACCCAGCCCTGCTCCCCTCCATACTCTTGTGAGCTATCTTTATGGCTTGTTCCCCATCTGCCACGCAGGATGAAATCTGCCTTCTAGCAGGTAATTCATCACTGCACTTGGTGACAACACAAAGCTCTCCTGTTGAGGTATCTGAGTGTGTCCCCTGGCTGAGATACCTCTTTACACAAAGCTTGGGGAATTAAGCTGTGTTACAAGATTTATACTGGGCTGTAGCTTTGCTCTGAACACTGCCAGGCTGCAGAGTCAGTAAGTGAGGAGTCAGCAAGCGGGCTGTGCTGAACGGTGGAGGATCTACGTTTGCCTGCTCACTCTGCCTCTGGCCTGCCCAGGATTTGGATTGACTCCCTTTGGCTGCTCTTGGCCTTTGGTTTTCCAGCTGTAGAGTGAGACTGACAACACTACCCTGCCTCTTAGGGATGCTGAGGAGATAAAGGCATTAATGCTGGCATTGCTTGCTATTACTTTCTGTACTTACTATTAAGGAAAACCAAGTAAATAGTAGTTGGGAGTTGATGGACAGCCAGATTTTCCCTTCACTCACACCTCCACCTTCTGAAACCACTGGGATGTCACCACAACCTGATACTTGTAAGCCCTTGAGTGTGTGCGTATATGTGTGCATGTGTGTGATGCCACAGCATCTCTCTTACTGGATTCAAACCAGATGTTGAGATGACAATTTGATCCCCTCCTGCTCTGGCTGAGCTGAGTGGGTGGAATCTGGGCTGTAGCTGACAGCGGAGTGTCCAGCCAAGCATCTCCAGGCCTTTCTCTGACATAACAGGACCCCCTGGAAGTCTGGGAAATGTTGCTGTATCAATGTGCAGCTGGAGAAGCCAAAGCCCCCGAAGGAGAGCAGGCATGCTCAGAGCTGGACAAGCTGGAGCATGGTCTGTAAGCCTCTCTTCCCTGGCCTCACCAGCAGATGGAGATGTCCCTCCCAGAGCTGTGAAAAAGGCAGCTATCCATGAAAATACACACACATTTCACACTGGTTTCTGAAGGACCTGCCGGTGGAAGCGCAGACATTCTCCCCAGCGGTTTCACAAGTCAGATCTACACAGTGGTATGGGAAAGGGGCTCTTGGTATAGTAGCAGGTTATAAGAGGCAGCTTTTAGGAGAATTCCCAAACCATCTCCATTTACCAAGCACCCTCTCTCCCAAGTGTAGGACAAGTACAGTAGCTTGGTTCAGAGATCCTGAACATCTCACTTTCTACTGCTTAAGGACGCTCTGCAACTCACAAGTTGCCCAGAGGTAACCACACTTGCAACAGCACTCGTGGAGCTCTAACAGAGTGCACACAGTCTGTGGCACAAGATTGATGACATCTCTAAGGCCCAGAACAGTTCATTTCCAGCCAGCTCCACCCTGCAGTTTGCTTCACTCTGCCTCAGAATCAAGGATCATGAATATGGATTTGTCTCTGCCCCAATACTTAATTTTGCTTAGGCAAGGATTTTTGAGTTCGGAGGGAGGAAAAAGAAGGCAAAAGTATTGTTTTGTGACTTCAGCTGTGCCTGGTGGCTATTGTATCTCACTTCAGTGTACATTTGACCTTGCTTCTTCTCCCTGGGCTCACTCTTCAAGTAGAAGGATATTAATGACTTTGACTTCAATCCAGTTCTCCCTTCCCCCTTTCCCTCTTTTTTCCTAAGAACTGACAACGAGATCTGACAAAACTCTGAATCAGTGTCTAGTCATACACTGGTATGTCTTGTGGTAATGTTTTGCAGAACTTCAAACTGAGGTGGTTGAAGTTGCTCTGAATCACTGCAAAAGGATCTGCAGCTCTGATCCTTTGAGGAGCAAATGCTGGAGGTGCTTTTCCTCTTGAAGCCCAACAGTAAGCAGTGGTAAATGTGCAAATTCTGTCTGTTCCTATGGAAGGTGAATCTTTTGGGCAGTGAATGACAGATGTTAGAAGCATGCAGGCTGCAGGTTAGCTAACCTCCACAGCTGCTGGCCTGTGCCATGCTGGGATCCAGTTCTGGGTACTCTTATCCCACAGAGGAATTGTCACAGGGGTATGGGCTTCCAATACCCGATTTGGCTACACACCTGGTACCAACATCTTATTTTACAGAAACCAGGAAAATAAATATATTTGCTCCAGAAGTGCAAATCCCAAGGTCTTACACATCCTTTGAAGTACAGAAGGTCCAGGACACAGTTTTGCTGTCCTAATCTCATCCAGATCAGGGTACAGCTGCCTGACTGTGCCTCACTGCATACACACATTGCCAACCATCAGATCCAACACAGCCTGTTCCCTGTCATGAAGGGACAAAGTGTGAGTAAAGAAAGCAAGTGAGGGATAGCAAAGATTGGGAAGGTGCTGTTTTAGGGAATACAAGCATTCAGGAATGTGTTTGTGTTTTAGTGTTAATTTTGCCCTTAAGACAAGGAGAGACTTCTCTAAAAGGGAGAGTTGAAATTAGGGGTCAGGGCTGTGCAGACCATTTCTGCAAGGTGAATGGATATTAGTGGGGGCACACACAATGTCCCACAGGTTGGGTCACAGCCAGCACGGAGCTTGCTTTCACTGACATGTTATCTGGAGACCCTTGGAAGTCATTGACAGGTGGATGTGATGGAGTCTCCAACATCGAATCTACACACCTACTGGTTGTCTTTTTGCTGTATTCTCATGGAGGGGGGATTTGTCAAAGAAGAAGAGATGGCTCAAGGGGCTGCAGCTGTCCCCTCTCCCACCTCTCCGGAGTTACTAATGCAGTGTTCATCCTGGAAGACCAGTCATACAGTAGCATACTTTCCCCATAGCCAACTAAAGACAGAACATATGCTCAAAATATCTATACTCTCCTTTCTTGGAAATGGTGCGTTACTCACAGCCTTAAAATACTAGCTGGAAAGTTGTTCGGTTTTTTTACCTCTATTTTTTTTTCCTGTTGACAATGCCCACTGGCAAAAGTCCATCAAATAACAGATAAGGTGATGAATGCAGCTGGAGTTCAACTCTAGGACTTAAGTTCCCCCGTGTTTGCCTTTGGGTCCTAGGGGTACGTGCATGTTTTTAGGAGGAGTAATATTCTATAGGAGTAGTGATATCTCCCCAGCTTCTGAGGGATCTCGAAGTGCTTTGAAGCCTGGAAAATAACAGAAAAGCTATTATATTCAGGAATTACTTTCACATTACTTTTACTGTTGAAAGGCAGCCCCACCACTGGGGCACAGCAGGGCAGCCTATTTATTGTCAAGGTTGTGCAGCAAAGCAGGGTAAAAAGGGAACTGAATCACCAGCAGGAATGTGGAATGCACTAGACAGTGCTGCCCTAATCATTACGTGGCCAGGATATCAGTTTGGTGTCATGCTATTCACACGTGTCAAAATAAATGCTTAAGACTTTATTGTCCAAAAGAAGATGCTTGAGGTGGTACAAATCCCCAGATGTTAAGCAGGTTCCTGTGGGTTTGAAGAGGAATGGGGTTTTTCTCTTGGTTTGTGATACAGTTGGAGCACTTTAGCTTTGCAAGAGGAGTATTCAGAAATTATTTGGCAAAACAAACTTGCTGCTCAGATCTTTTCAAATGCCTGCAAATCCATGTTGGGCATTTCCAGAAATGGGGTCGTGTGGAAGACATGAATAGATGTGAATATGCAGTGTCCTGGTCCAGAATGGCTGCAGACTTTTTTATGGTCTTCTATTTCTAAAGAGGACTTTACAAATACTGTAAAGTTCTGGGTTTCTGTCAATTCTCAAATCTCCTTGTATTGAGCTCAAAATCCAAGAGATCACATTCTAGAACTTGAGAGTATGACAGAGTGCCTCACTAAGGTCCTGCCTGCTGAGGAGGAGCTAACCACTACAGAAAAAGACACTGTGAGGCTTCAGGAGTAAGGGAGGAGTCATGGTCAGACCAGCAGAAGAGAGGGAGCAGAGTTCAGTGCTCCAAGAGGTCAGCTTTGCTACTGACCTCTGAGGTGGCTTTGAGCAAGTCACCTGTCTTTCATTGTGCCTCGTGTGTCTCCCCATCCCAAAACGTTAATGACTTCATCTCTAAAATGTTTTGAGATTGAAGAATGATCTGAGTATTGTTATTCACTTGCTGGAGTTTCAGAACAATCTCTTAATATAAACATCCACCTCATTAAGCTGAAAAGAAACTCTCTCACACTTTTCCCGCTGGGTAACAAACCATTACACTGGTTGGGTTTAAAGGTAAAAATTAATTATTTCCTTCCTGTTCTGAAGGAGGTTCTACTTCCGGAATCTGGAAAATTCTTTTCTTAAACATTCCATGTAAATATAATTCTTCTAAAAAATAATACACATGGCTTAAGTCATCATAAGCACAATGGTTATTGTATATAAAAGAATTGGGGCGCTATTTTATAACTAGGTAAGCACTATATTTAAGAAACTGTATAAATCACATTCAAATTTGCTGATGTTAAAAATGTTGGGTGTCCCCAGGGAAGGTGAAGAGTGTGTTCTAAGGGCCATGAGTGACTGAAGAGCAGTCTCATAGAAGTATTGAAATACAATATGGAATACATTTTATTAAAAATAATAAAAAAATGTAACATTGTTTCATTGTTTCCTGCCCTTGTGATCCCAAAGACTTGAATTGTCCTGATCTCTACTGTAGTCCCAGAGGACTTTCAAAGATCTTTCATAGGAAGCAAACTTTTACTTATTGCCTGCAGTATTATGGAGGGTATTTGGGGTGTGGGAAGAACATTGCTGGTAGTACATTTTCTGGAAGCTCCACCTAGCCATTCTGGACACCTCTGTAGTGGAGGAAGCCCTTTTCTTTTGAAGGCCAGGGCACCTCAGATAAAATGTTATGGCAAAGTGACAGGGAACATCAAAATTGTAGCATAATGTATAATTCACGCTGAGAGACCATGCTGTGGGGAACTGGTTCAGAGACAGCTGATGCTGGGGTTCTCCCTCAGAGAGCAATCAGATCTATCCCAGGAGAACATGAATTAAAATCAAAACTCAAATGCCTGTGTGAGGAGGGGACAGTTTTATGTGTCTCCAGAGCCCTTTAGTTCTGACGTGTCGTGGATACGTGGAGTGCAGTCATTGTGCAGACCAGCTCTGTGACTCAAGTCAGTCTGAAACCTTGTGGGTCTGTTTCTGGAGAGCTGTACAGCCACTGATATGGGCCACAATGGCTGAAGGGATTTCAGCATTGTCTGGGAACAAAAGGACCCCAAGGAAACTAGATGATGGCTCCCAGTGGACGCCCTGCATGTGTCAGTGTGCAGTGGTGTGACAGGGCAGGATGCCGTGTGTGAGTGTGCAGTGTTGTGGCATGGCAGGATGCCGTGTGTGAGTGTGCAGTGGTGGTGGTGTGACATGGCAGGATGCCGTGTGTCAGTGTGCCATGGTGTGACATGGCAGGATGCCGTGTGTCAGTGTGCCATGGTGTGACAGGGCAGGATGCCGTGAGTGAGTGTGCAGTGGTGTGACAGGGCAGGATGCCGTGTGTGAGTGTGCAGTGGTGTGACATGGCAGGATGCCGTGTGTCAGTGTGCCATGGTGTGACAGGGCAGGATGCCGTGTGTCAGTGTGCCATGGTGTGACAGGGCAGGATGCCGTGTGTCAGTGTGCCATGGTGTGACAGGGCAGGATGCCGTGTGTCAGTGTGCCATGGTGTGACAGGGCAGGATGCCGTGTGTGAGTGTGCCATGGTGTGACATGGCAGGATGCCGTGTGTCAGTGTGCAGTGGTGGTGGTGTGACAGGGCAGGATGCCGTGTGTGAGTGTGCCATGGTGTGACATGGCAGGATGCCGTGTGTCAGTGTGCCATGGTGTGACAGGGCAGGATGCCGTGTGTGAGTGTGCCATGGTGTGGCATGGCAGCACTGCCGGGGCTGCTGGGCAGCCTGCCAGAGCTCCAGAGGAGCTCACTGGATCAGCAGATCCCAGATGAGTGCATCCATTAGCAATGCAATGCTGTGCTGTGTCTCCTGGGGGTGTGAATGGCCTCTCTGTGTGAGCCCAGTGTGCCGCAGGCTCTGTCCTGCCCACCAAAAATACAGCTTGTGCTTGAAGCTTTTCACCTGTGGTCCTACGGCACACTGCTCTCTGAAAGTTACTTTGGAAATTCTGCTCAGCTTGAACATCCCATTACAGTAACTTCTATGGATTTGAACTACATTAAATAGTATTTGATGCCAGACTGGCTCTGTCTTGTCCCGTTCAGCATATATGTCTCCTGGAGTGTCTCACAGAGGTGTGCCCTCCTGCCATTCAGTGCAGCTTAAAAAGCTCAGTCTTACGGGGGTGCTTTGGGTTTCTTTCAGTTCTAAGCAGCCAGCTGCAAAAACACTATCTGGGATTATAGTCATAAAGCATCAGTGGAATTAAATTGTTAGAAACGCTCCACTCTTTAAATAGAAAACCCCACACTCATCCGATGTGCAGTTGGCATAATTTCTTATAAGGATGAACTTTGCCCCAAAAATCATGAATAAGACTAGGGCCTATGAAACTTCCAGTTTGGAGTGAATCCAGCTTAGGCTGTAACCAAATCTGAAATAAGTTTTTGTGCAAGTAACTCTTACTCTGCCGAGGAGCTCTGTTCACTGCAGTGGCATTGCTAATGTGATTATGGGCTGCAAAATTGAGTGTCATGTATATGATTTCTAATTTGTGGAGAGAGGCCCCTGGAAAAATTTCGTCTTATTTAACTTCAATTAAGTCTGGCAAGACCTTTTTGCTTCAATAAAAACATCAGACCACAGAGGCAATTGGTGAAATAATCATGGGCATTCCCTACCACACATCGTTGCATGTTAACAACACTTTGCTGCATGTATCACTAACCTTTGGGTGGTGGGCTGGAGAGGGGCCTGGAAAAAACAATCAGGGATTTCAATTAAGAGGCACTTAGCATGGGGAAAATAATAGGTCTTCAGTTTATGTAATATACAGCAATTTTGTTTCAGTTAAAATTGATAGATATTTTAAGCCTCAGGATCTATAATTCTTTAGTATTTCCAGGCAATTAGTAGGTTTCTTGTAAGTCGTAGCAGAATTGCTTGAAAATTCTTGGCAGCTGGCTGCAGGAGAAGACACCCTCAAGGCTGCAGCAGCAGCAGAGACATTTAGAGCATCAACATCTCCCTCCCCTGCAGCCGCCTCCTGCACAGAACTGGCTGTCTGCTACAGGACAAGGAGTGTGTCCCTGGCACTTCCCTGGGCTGCCCTTCCTGAAGGCATTCTCAAGGCCTGGTCTGCTAGTGCTTGATTTTCTTCCAAGGCACGCACTGCTGAGGTCTGTGCTGGGAGACCGCGGCCGCCGAGCAAAGCCGAAGAGCTTGGGGGTGTTGAGTCACAGGAACCCATGGATGCAGCTGGAACAGACATTGCTATCTCTTTGTGTCATCCCTCTCTTGGGGGCTGTTCCCAGCACATCTGGTGAAGCCTCTAAGACACCAGGCAGGCACAGTTCCACAAGTGGTTAAGCCACCCAGGCTGCAGTGGCAGCAACCTCTGAGAGAATGGTAAAGGGAGAGGTGAGGACAAAATCAGTCTCCCCAACTCATGAGGGGCTGGTTCTGAGTCTCCCAGCTCTCACCACAGGCATCAGGGTGGTGGAGGATATACAGACACCTCACTAAGGTTATTATCTGCATTTTTAACTTCAGCTGGTGAAGCATCTAGGGATTGTGGGTACGTAGAAAAAGATCCTCTAAGGGTTTGTTGCTGGGCTGGGATGAAGGGGGTTAGGTACTCACAGCACAATTGCATTTCAAAAAACACTAAAAAGTGGTTTCTTGGAGAAAAAAGGAAGTTTTTACTTGTAGTTGAGGATATCTACAGGTTCTATACTAGCATAAACTGCAATGACCAGGCTTTCTCTTTCTCCCAATCCCCTGACTGAGTAGAGTTCAGCTGCTAAGTCACAGGAATCTCACTAGACGAGTCTGAGAGAGGCAAGAATCTGGGGTCTAAGTCTTTAAAAACTAACTAAATTGACAAAAGTGTTTGCAGACAGATTTGTCATGGGTCTGTTGAGTACCCATCTTCCCTGGAATCTGTCTCCTTTAGTTGCCTCTCTACAAGTGGGTATGAAGATAAGTGGAGGGGGAAGGTTCAAGAGAAACTGTGTAATGATGAGGGCATTTGTAAACACGTGATGAGTCTTTCTGCCTTCTGAAGGTCCAACAGGAAAACTATGACTCTGAATTGTCTCTTGCCTATTAATACAAAGTGCCAATTTTTCCTGTTGCAGTTCAGCTTTACAGGTGTCTGACCTGGGGCAATCTTGACTCCAATTGCTGGGATATAGATTTCACGTGAGAATGTAGCTCTAAAGAAGTATTGACTTGGAGGCACTGATGAAAATGAATTAAAATGGCATTCTTACACAAACACAACAGAACAGCCCCCTGGTACTTTTCATTCTCCTCTACTGTTTGCTTAGGATAACAGGAATATTATGGAGAGCAGATTGTCTCCCCATCATCATATTGTGTCTGCATTTCTGCTGTAAACCCCATTTTGACCTCAGAAAGGGAGGCTGTAGCTTCCTGAGAGCTGGATTAAGTCGCCCTGGCTGCATGCCACTGTTTTCTGTCCCAAACATTTCTTCCTTCTCCCTTTCCTTTGTACCAACACATCCTTTTGGATTTCCCCATGGAGGAGTGGATTGGGCAACTGAGCAAGATTAAATACTATATAATTTTTCCCGGGCTAAAAAGCTCCTCTCTGCTTTCACCAAAACTTTCTTCTCTCCAAGTTCAACATCTTGGATAAGACACTGTGTAAAAATTGAACGTTTTTTCTCAAGGGAAATCTGAATGTATCACCATTACTTTTTGTTCCCAGATGGGGAAAAGAGACCAGATAACTCGTTTGTTTCCCACAGAATGTTAGGAAAAATGTGGAATGAAAAATCTCAAAGCAGATGAGGGGTGCAGTCTGCAAAGCGTTTAGGTGTGCTGCACCCCACTGTCTGCAGTGGCTGGGAGGCACCAGGGCCACAGGCAAAGGAGCGCTGGGCTGACCTGGAGCAGGATGCTGCTGCTCAGCTGGCCAGGACAAAATGTTTTCATTTCAATTTAAGCAGCCCAGAGGGGAGTAGTCAGCTCTCAGTTAACTGCGGGTGGATTACCTGTGTTGAAAAAGGACCTTTTTTAAACAAGTGGATCTGGAGACAGAATTTGTGGCTTTTCCTTGGCCACCAAGAGGCCTCGGTGCTGTGAAACACGCTGGCTTGCTCAGCTGTGAAATTGTTCAGTCCGTCTTCTGGTAACCTGCAGCTGCAGAGCTCTTTGCATCGCGGTGGGGTATCACAGGATCTGTTTACTCTGGTGTAAAGCCCCACCTATGGGAATGGGGCGACTGAGCACATTTCAGGTCCTCTTAAAATACATGAGTAAGCTGTGATAACACATAAAATAGAATAGAATACAAGGGGAAATCCAAAACAGGAACGTAAACAATTGTGTCAGAAGGAAGATGGATATTTGAATTGTTTTAAAATATCCCAGGTTTTGGAGGGTGGAGCAGAAAGGCTGTCTCAGTCTGATTTTGATCAGAGGGGATATCAGTAATAATGTGTGATCCAAGGAGAACAATGTGACTTATCAACTGTCTGAATGAAAGTTCAGATTCACACCAATGTTAATGTATGATGGTACAGCAGTATGTGCCAGCCCAACTGCAGGGACTCTGTGTGTGTCTTTAGTCCTAAGTGGAAAATGTGATATAATTTCAGTTAGCTTGCTCCCCTAGAGAAAGAGGATATTGAGCTAAAATTAACAGATTCATAGCTCATTGCCAGAAGGGACCATTATGATAATCGATCTGACCTCATACATAACAAAGGTCACAGAAGCTTGCCCAGAAATTCCTTCAATCAGGCTATAAACTGTACTTTTTTTTTTTTTTTTTTTTTTTAAACGACATTAAAGATATGCAGTCTTTAGCAAAGACTTTATGTGATGAAGAATTTACGATGTTTAGTTTTTTCCTGCTTGGATAACAGTAAAGTCTGCAAATTCTTAACAGAGAAATTAAGTTTATTTTTAAGCTGTTTTTGTGTTGTTAATTTAAATTAAACTTTCAGATAGAAATATTTAGTCCTGTCTCTATTTTTAAAGACATGTTTTTGACTAACACTGAAAATATATATTTCATTATGTTTGCATCAAGAAAATTGTTTTGCTATGGTTGATGGTGGAGCCGTAGCAGATTTACAGTGGCCAACACTGATGTTAAAATAAATGTGTAATAATCTTATACTTTTAAAGTCTCTGGTTGCTAAAATGGCTACAAGAAGTGAATTACTGAGTCAGTTCATGGGAATCTTGTAATGTAATTGGCTGGAAGAGGAAAGTGAAGCAGAGAAGGAAATCACCCTTTCTGAACAAGTCAGGTTCACATACAAAATGTAAACCTTCCTCTACCAATGGGTGCAAGGGTGTTGTCAAAAAAGTGCGGGTTGTGAAACTAAGAAATCACAAGTCGTAACAAATTCCTGAAAAAAAGTGTAGCAACCTGCAAAGATAGATTTTGTGGTTTGTTTTTTTACCTGTTGCATAGCACATGGGGCCAAATGTGCATCAACCAGGTCAGTACTACTGTATCAGAGTGAATCTCATCAGTAATTTTCATGTTGACAACAGTCTCTGGACTTAGAAGATTTTGTCACCAAAACTCCACAAACCCAAAAATCTAATCCCAAGAGCTACATGTGAAAAGATGTTGTATGTTGAAATGCCAGGACAACATCCCTGCAGCTGGACCGACACGTGGACCCTGAGAGAGGTGGCCAAAGCCTGGAGGACCATGGTGGCTGTACCCACCTGGGTTCTGTGTTTTCTGTGAACTCATGGTGTGGCCTTGGGCATAATGGCTAGTTCCTGCACGACAGGGTGCTGCTTTGGTGGCACAGAACCTTCTGGTCCATACACTGACTTTGGTGCTTGAGCCACCTTGAGCCAGTGTGGCTCAGGGAGGAGTCACAGACCTGCCACAGTGGCTTGGAGCTCTGTGTCACCTGGGAGACAGCAACAACCTGCAGAGAGCAGTGTTTGGACAGTTATGTTGCTGGTGAGTCTGAACAAGGTGAGCTCAGGTCTGTCTTTGTTTTTCTGAAGTCACAGAGAAGAATGCCCATGGCAGAGTTTTCAGCGAGGTTTTCTGGGGCAGGGATCATCTTCACAAAATGCGGTGTCGAGCCTAGCAGAATGGAGCTCCTGTCTCAGATGGGGCTGTAGACACAAGCCTAATCTGGGTAATAACAGCTTGGACTATGAGTTCGTTGGAGTCTGTGAATCAGTGCTGATCAGAGATGCTTTCACTTTTACACTGACTTGTCTCCTTTCCCAAGACTGAGAGGACAGCAACGGCTCATCCCAGTAAAATCTCATTTCTGACCACAGGACATCAGATGTACTCGCTCCCATCTCATGAAAAATAACACAGGCTCTGGAAAATGACCCAACATTAAACAGCATCACAGTGCTGGAAGCCTTTTCCCACTCCCAATTTTATGACCTTAATTAACACAGGCCAATCCATAAATCAGATCAACACCAGGAGATAACAATGAATCATGCGGAAGGCAGCTTTAATAGGAGCCTAATCCCCCAAAGAAGTGGCCAGTACCGGCATTTTAAGTGCACGTGTGAGGTTGAAAGGGAACAGATGTCCAACTGGGGCTGCTGCTGGCAAGGGTAAGTCTGCAGGGCTGTTGCGTTTCCAGAGAGAAACCTGTTTTGACATCTTAATGGCAAGAGTGTCTGGCAGCAGAGGATGGAGTGGTGATAAATGCTGCTTCCCTCCCCGGGTGATTGCTGGGCAAGATGGGGACGCTCTCAGGTTCAGCATATCTGGCAGAACGCCGTCACCACCTCGCCGGGGTGTTGAGCAGGTCGGGGCAAGAGGGAAGGAAAGCTGTAGGAGTGACTGTCTGGAGAGCATGAGAAACTGAAAAGGAAATGTAGATGGAAAGGAAGAATTTCAGGCTTTCCCACCACGACTTCGACTGGTAACTTGCCAGGAGCCCGGCACAGAGTGCGCACGGAGGAGCAGACAGAGACTGCCTTCTGTAAGACAGCCGAGGAATGACAGCAGCATTGGCAGGCCCCAGCACCAGCTGGCCCTTGCTGACAAGCTCCCTGTGTGTGGGGTGGCTGGTCTTCCTGCAGGGCCTTATGCGGCTATTCCAGCTGGGAAAGCCAGCAGCCCATAATCAGGATGTCAGGGCTGCTTTCAGTTACTTTCCTGCTCCCAAACTTAAATATCTGCTGGTGCAGTGTGCTTCTGCTTTGAAAAGTGAGACAGCGAAACTGTGCCTTGGTTACCACTGCACAGAAAGCCAAATTCACAGGCATCCCCCTTACTGAGAGGATGCCCACATGGCCTATGAATCCAGCTGGAATCTGAGAATCGAGCTTGCTGGGGACTTGGACACACAGAGTGCCTTCATCTTAACAGACAGATGTCATGCCATAGGCAGGAACAGTCTCCAGGCTGCCTGCTCCTGGGCTAGCTAACTCCTTAGCACATGTTTGTTTGTGTGGGGCTAAATGAGACAGCAGAGTGGAAGTGTATTCTGGAGGGAACTGCTGCAGCTCTGCTTTTCCTGAGAGGCAGATCAGATTTTGTGGAGAATCACCACCCCTTTAATGAAGGGTAATTGATGGGCCTGAAGAGGGACCTCAGAGTACAAACTCTTCCAGTTCTGGGACTGTAAGACCCTTCTGTGTGACCCTTCACACAGCTGCCTCTGTCCTGACGAAGCAGAGGCCATGAGGAGCCCTTTCCACTGTGATCAGCATCTTGGTGCTCTGTTCAGCAGACTTGGAGGGTGTCCAGCTCCTGCTCTTCCTGAGCTGTAGTCATTGACATAAGTAGTGCAATGGAAAGGAAACCTTGCTACAACTGGGGGCCATTCCAGTATTCCATCAGGGCCTTCACAGTGTTCTGCATATCTGCAGTATTTCCCTTCCATAGCTGTGCTACTCTTGGGGCTAGCAGGGGTATAAATACAGAATATTGTGTACAGTGTCTTGTGAGAGCATGGAGCTGGGACATCCTCAGGTCTTCACAAGGGCCTGCTGTGACCCCACTCTGAGAAGAATCTGTGACTCCTTTAGAGAATGAATCTCACTGATAGCTAGAGGATGAATATCCCCTAGGGCTGGAGCAGCAAGTGTTTTTTTGATGACATCACTTAGCTAAGTAGCTATTGAGTGTAATAAACAGGCACACCAGAAAATATATATACATATTTTTTAATTTTTTTTTTTTTTAATTACATCAAAATTCAGATCTACCTGCAACAGAATTGCTCTTGACTTAATTTGGCCATGTGAAAACATTTTCACCATTTTATTTAGTTGCAAGTATAGGTTCTTTTAAATGAAAATTTCCATTTTGAAAACAAAATCTGACCAAAATATAATTAAAACAGTCAACAGGAAATGTTTCGGCATTTTCAAAATTAGATATTTCATTTTAAGCAACATCATTAGAGTATTTAAAGAAAATGTTTTCTTTTTCTGAGTCCAACCTATTTAACCTAATTTTTCCAGTATCTGTGAAGCTCCTTTGAAGATATGGCCTGGTCTAGAATAAGAGAATTTAGCACTGGATTCTCTTTACTCTCAACAATATGAAGCAGAATATGAAAATGTGTATGGACCCCATGTGGTAGAATACTTTGGATTCCCAGTTTGTTGCTTTGTAAGGCTTCAGGAAGACACAAATGCAGTAATGAAGCTAAAGACCCAGGCCTTGTGGAAACCTCAGTGAAACTTTCAGCCACTGGTTCTCTCACGAAGACCTCACCGTATTCTCTGTGGTGAATATTTGGCATGGTGAACCATGGCACAGCCTGCCTGCCGAAATGGCTCATAGCCTGATCGTGCAGAGGCAGAGCCATGCAGCTGTCCCTGCACGCATCTCTGCGAGGACTGAAGGCAGCTGGCCCCAGCCACCCTGGGAGCACATGGCACCAAGTGCCCCTGCTCTGAACTCCACCCTGTCGGTCTGTATTTCCACCCACAGCAGCATCTGCCCTGGCAAGGTGCTTCCCCCACCCAAAGTCTCTTTGGGCAATCTTCTAAGCATTGCCCTGCGGCCCCAGGTATCCAGAGTGGGATATTGCTACAAGGGTGGGTGGGCAGAGCTCTATTTTTTCTTTTTGCTCTTGTTCCTGTGGTTTATCTCCAAAGATGGCATGTGTTTCCACCCTAAAGCAGTCTTCAAGTAGTCTGTATTTAGGAAGAGGGTAAAGGACCTATTTTGGTTTATAACACATAACTTCTATTCCTCCCCAGAGTCTCATAAACGAATTTCTCATTGAGTTACTCCCAAAATAGATCCTGCTCTCTCAGCTACCCAAAAGCAATCTCTGAATTTGTTTCTTCTCCTCAGATTGTGGGTTTTCTTTCAGTTTGGCCCCATGGGTATCAGGAAAGCTCACGGAGTACTTGCAAAACTCTGCCAACCAAAACTGGATTTATTATAGATTGATTTAAGAGTTGCCTGAATGACTTGGAAATTCAAGGACAGGAGCTGTACAAACACTTGGCAAAGACACATAGGAGGGTTTCCTGATCTGCAGATCTGATCAGGCAGGGAGTAGCAGATTTTTGTGACTAACAACTGTAGTGTGAAGTGGAAAAGCCTGAGTGGGGAACATTTATAGCTGGGCTTGGTTTGAGGAGATACACTCATGATGCCTGAAATCTGATACAGTTTTCCTTTCCAGGCTTCTGTCTGCAACTGGTAGCTTTGCTTAGCAAGACTCATGCTGCAATGAGTGTTTCTTTCTCTCTCTCTCTTTTTTTTTTTTTTTTTTCCCCCAACTTCAGCCCTGGCGTCCAATCTAAAGTCACCAAGTGTATAAGACAAGGAAAAGATCAGCATCTCCAGAAAGATCCTGTCAGAAGTGCCCAACTATCAATTATCTGAATAGACTGCAGAGGAAACACTTGTGCCCTCCTCTGACTCTGAGACCCTTGGTACATGTTTCAGGTATGACATTTTGGTTTTCAGTGGCTTAATTAAGGAGAATTCCTGCCCTACTTTAAAGCTCCATCGCTGCCTGATAGAGCTAGATGGGAGATTTACCATTTAGAGAATTAATTGATCATGTTCCCATGCTTTTTTATAGCCTGTGTGGTCACACACAGTTCATAGTTTTTTCAAGTTCATCTATCTCGGGTGGGGTGAGGGTCAGGCAGTACCCAGACAGGGAGTGAGTTCTCTGACCCTTTGTGCCAGTCTAGCATGGCAAAGGGATGGAGCAGACAAGGAGAGGCAAGCATTTATGATGGATAGAGACCTTCCTTGCAAACCTGACTGAAAAAAATGCATCACAGACATGTGCTGCCTGTGTAGAGGAAGCAGAGTACATGTGCCTAAAACTCAGAGCATAGTCCAAGCAGAAATGTGCACTCAAAATCCTTGCATTAGTTTGAATTTCGGTGGAGCAAACTGCTGATTGGAGCCCTCCAGGAAAACAATGGGTAGGGCTGGGTAGCAGATGTTGTGCTCACACTGCTTATTTAGACAGCCTTTCTTATGGAGCATTACATGAATGCAGCACTAGCCAGCGCTCCGTGGTGTGCTGCAGATGGGAAAGTGGGACCCTGGCTCTGTGCCCGGGGCTGCAGGGATGGAGTGGGGAGGTGCAGCACACAGAGGCATCCGGGGCTACAGGCCATGCCAGTGGTTCCATCCTGCTGTGCCAGGTAGAATGGGCAGTGCAGGAATGGACCCTGCTTTCAGCAGAGGAAGTGATGGACAGGATGACATAAAGTGTGCAAACCTGTGTTGGAATGTGGGGACAAAAATCTGCCTGCCTGCTCCTGCAGAGGATTCTTGCATGGTAAGACAGACACAGCTCATGAAAGTGGCACCTTTCTTATCATGTTTCCCCTTCAGAGTTCCAGACAATTTGTGCAGTTTGGAAGGCAATGGCCCTACAGCTGCAAACTAAGCACTCACCAGCTCTTTAGTCTCTACAGCCAAATTGCATCCATCCAGGAGGCCAAGCTCGACTTTGGGGCAGGAGAGTTGGCTGTGATCTGTGTGCCAGAAATGCTGCCTACATGACTGGCTGGGAGGGAGTTGGGAACCCCAGCTGCCTGTGCCTAGTCCTCTGTGCAGATCTAAGCCAAAGCACGTTTTCACCAGAGCAAGAGCAAATTCTTAGCTCTGGTGTTTATACTGGTATGGGACATTGACTCCTTTGGAAATAAGCCATGAATTCCTAACATATGTAAGGAAGAGTTAACTGCACATTTGCCGTTTCACAACCAAAAGACTGAACACACTGGAAATGGGGCTGCAGCTTTATTCACCTCTGAGGGCCGGGATGGGACAACTTGCATGGGCACACTCTCAGAAACATCTGGGACTGCAGGAATGATTCTTTGAGTTTTTCTGCTCTCTTCTCCAATAATATCTTTCCTGCTCACTCAGGCAAATTTCCCACTGGTTTCAGAAGAGGACTCTTCAATCATTGATATTAAATCATTTCCCATTATCAACAGGAATTATTCATTGCTGTATTAGGAGGAAAAATGTAAACAGCAGATAAATCTGCCACTCCAAAATGTTTCTAAGATAACATATCAAATATTAATTTGGTCCCTAGGCCTTTTTTTTTTAGAAAAAATTTGAATACTGTATTTACAAAAGAGGCCTTTGATGTATAGCATACATTTATTACTCGTGTATTTTTTCCAAGGGCAATGGGATTTTCAACAGCAGTAGGATATGTTTTAATAATTAAAGGGATTTAGCTTCTCTGCACAGGCAGCCAGCTTCTGTTCTCACTTACAGACTACAAATCATGCATAACTTTAGTGATGTTGATGCTATTAGCTCTGTGCAAACCCGAAGGTTTGTGAGTCTTATGGCAGCCCTTTTGTGGTTTTTGGTTTGTGGCCATTTCTGGGTGCTTTCCAGTGTTAGCTCTAGCAGAAATCTTGCAGTGCCAAGGGGGAGCCAAGCTTGTTGTTATTTCTAGGCCTCTGTGCAAAGTACAGATGCTGGGATAAGCAACAAAGCTGAAGCTTTGGTTTTCCCTAAGGGATCTAATCTGTGAAAAGGATCAAGCTTAGAATTTGAGTCTGGCATTTCTATATGGCCACCCCATAGCATGGGAAAGTCAAATGTTAAGTATTGCTTCACCATCTTTAGAGTGGGTGCTTGTGAAGCACAGATTTTGGGAGGTACCCTCCAAAACTTGGCAATATTTAGATCTGGAGATTTGATTCAGGCATGAGTGTGAATGCTCAGTTCAACTGGATGTCACCACTCTCTTCCCTCTGTGGAGACATCCTTTGCTCTTCTAACTTTTCCTGACTCCTTTCAAACACCAGACAGAGATCTTGCTTGTCTTTGCCTCCCTAGTTCACCCTCAGCAGCCCCCCAAAAGATGACGTTCCATTCTACATCACCTCTGGAATTAGCTGATATGCTGTTCATGACATTGCTCTGTGCATATGGATTCCTGTCTTAAAACCGAGGATACATCATTATCCCAATTTCTATTGCATGATGCTTGACTAATTCCCCAAAGTAGTGTCTGTCATATATTTTCTGTGTTTTGAAGAGATTTCCATCTAGTCTGACTGTGGTGGTTCCCATCATTTGTATGTGTGTGTAGTTAGCCCCTGACTTCCACTCCTGTAGAAATTAGTTTCAGAGGGTAACGATGTGTTTAGTAATGAGACTTACACCACAGGGAAGAAATGAAATCAGGTCACTGGTGCATCCATCCAGGATGTTCCTGCCATTTACTTTCCTCCAAAAATAAGTCTCAACACAGGTATCAGCTGCAGATTCTTGAGTTCAGGAATGCGCATTCCTGAGAGAGTTTCCTGGCAGATCAGCTATGAAAAGAGGTAGATTATAAATAAGACACTTCATAAAATATTCACTGCAAATGGACAATTTCATGATCCTCCTCCTCCTCTTCCTTGCACCCTTCATAGAAAAAAGAAAAGAAAAGAAAAGAAAAGAAAAGAAAAGAAAAGAAAGAAAGAAAAGAAAAGAAAAGAAAAGAAAAGAAAAGAAAAGAAAAGAAAAGAAAAGAAAAGAAAAGAAAAGAAAAGAAAAGAAAATCAGATCCCTAGGTGTTTCCTGCATATTTCTCATGACTAGAAGACATTTGTAACATGACTTCTTGTGCCAAAGGGCAAACCAATAAGGACAAAGGCTAGTTTGTGGAGCTGTTTCAAGCTACAGTGTAGTGTCTTCCCTTCCAGCCTTGCCACAGAGGAAGGCTTGAGGGCTTGCAAATATCAGAGCAAAGAGAGTAGGAAAGTCGTGAATCATCGCATGACCTTGTGCAGGAGCCAGATTAAGCAAAGTTTACAATCCCAGTCTTGGCTGAGGAATTATTTTTTTCAGTAGAAAAAAAAGATATTGATCCGTCCATTCAACCAGAGATATGGAGAGCAGCTATTCTTAGGAGAACTCCATCTGATTTCACATTCTTCCTATCCCCTGCTTTGAGCCCATGGCTCTTCTCCAACATGGCTTGAAACTGAGATCTTTAAACCTGAGCTTTTTGCGTAGCCTGTGGGTATAGGTGGATTAATTCAGGGATGGAAGGCAGGACCTCCCTGCCCGGCTATTGACTCCTAGATAGTTAACACATTTAACACTTTGCACTGCTAGAGGGCTGCCGTGACTTCCTTTGGGTGGCATCTGGTCTTGGGCTAGGGAAAAAAAAAAAAAAAAGATATTTTTGCTGCCCTGGGAATTTGTCACTTAAACTCTGTCTGTTGTCACATGAACTGCTCCATTTTTATACTTGTATTTTGTGCTTACAACTTTTAATAACAGCAGGGCCTATTTCCCAGCCTGGTCACAGCAGAAGAGTGGCTTCGTGGTGATTCCCGTCCTTTCTCTCTTTAGCAGGAGGACCCTGTGTGTTTGATTTGCTGCTGATCTCCTGCTGGAGAGACCGGAGCAGCCCCACTGGGAGGGCTGGTTTTCCAGTGGAGTGTGTGTGGGGCTGTAAATAAAGCAGGCTGGAGCTGCCGTGGGGCTCACAGGCGCAGTTGCCATTGTTGTGCCTGTAGTGAAATCGCCCTTGGTTCTTTTGTGCTGAGCAGAATATGATGTGAGCCAACACAAATGGCTCTCACATGTTTTCATTGGTGTAAATGAGGCATTCGAGTATAAAATGAGGCAGTTGCAAGCTGATCAGCTTGAGAGCTGAGGCAGAAAGCTCTGGATAAGGGTAATCGCTTTGGACAAGGGTAATAACTTTGGACAAAGTAATGTGTGCCTCACCGATGAGCCCTAGAAAGGCTCATGCTGATTTGTGAAACAGATCTTTAAATTATCTTCTGTAGGCAGAGCGGGTTAGAAAACCTTTAAAATGAAAGTAAAAGCTTTCTGTCAAAAATGAAGTTTTTTTCACCAGAATGAAATAAGGTGTAATTGCAGGTTTTGTTTCTCTCGAACAGCTTTTAAAAAAATAATTTAATTTCCATGTGGAAGTGTTACTTCTGCTCAGAAAGTAATGCTTGCACATAGTTCCACTGCTTTGTTCCAACTGGCAAAGTTAAAATAAAAAATTATCTGGTTTCCAACTGACTAGAGTTTAAGGACAGTTAGAGGATAGAAAACAAAGAGAGTCTTTGTTTTCTCACCCTTCCCCCTGCCCATGCCCTTTTTTTTTTTTTTTTTTTTTTTTTCCTAATTTTCCTACAGGGAAGCCATTATTTCTTGATGGGGAAATCTGGAATGAAGTTTTCTTGGAATTTATCCTTTTCCTAGAAAATAGAATTTTGTTTGTAGCATTTCAGAGATTCAGATTATGGACCCCATCTCCTCTTAGGATGTGTTTCATTCCAGACCTGACTAAAGTACCTTTCCCCAATGAAATTCTTTCATTTGATTGACTCCAAAGTGACCAGCAAGAATTTCAGTCAAACATGCTTGTGTAGTTACCTGCTTGTTTATTCAAGGGATCAGAACATGTTAAGAAAGGTTTTTTACCTTGACAAAAAGAGGAGAGGAAATATTAGGTGCTTCCAAAGAGTGGGAATGAACTTTAGCTAACACCGGGGTGATTTCAGCAGTCTCAGAGACACTGTCTCTCATGAAGTCTGTCCAGCTCTGCACTGCAAGCAGGCCAAGTGCCTTTAGGGGCTGCCCCTGAGATAATGGCTGTTAAAGCAAGCAGGATTTTTTGGCTTGTGTGGATGCTGCATGAGCTTCTGGTGGGTTACCTGTCTACCCAATCCACTGCCGTGAGACCTGTCTGATAATACCTTGTTATTCTGCCAAATGGAAGAACACTTCTCAATGACCTGTCCTACCCTACCCTACCTTTGAGAACCACTTTTGACTGCACTGTCTAATTGCCCCCAGCACATGTTCACCTTAACTCTTGCCTATGTCTTGGTGTGGCTGTTGCAGTTCCTAAAAGGAGCTTCCCCCATCAGCAGCAAGGTGTTACAGCAGAACCAGGAGATACACAAAGGCAGCTTCCTGTTATGCATGCATGCACTGTAAATTCATAGCCTGAAGTTACTGTCAAGTTATTTTCCCCCTGAGGGCAAAATCGTAAGATGAGCAATAAAATATAGCTGAGAATATTGTGTCTGCCTGAATCTACAGCTCTCACTGTGACATGTGAAACAGCTAATTAGAACTTCATGACATCAAGATCAATAAAACTTCCATCCTCTGGCTAACTATGTAGAATGTTTGAGTGTTTTGTAATTGTATTTGTATTGCTTTCTCTGCTTCCATGCTGCTTGTAGGCTCTGTGAGCAGTCATTGCTGAGGGATCTGCATCCAGCCAGAGACCCAGGATTATTCGTGCTATCCATTACTCTCACATGGTCATGAACTACAGTGACCTCAGCCATCCCTCTCATTGTCAGTATAGAATGGTTTTATTTAATCTGAAGATTCAAACAGGAGGAAAAATGATGGATTTCCTTTTTTCCCCAAAGCTGGCTGTGACCGTCATTGTACTTGCTCAAGGTTCACATTCCTATCGGGGAGCATAGTGCAGTTCCAGGTTATGGCAGGTGGATATTGGCTACATGCCTATAAACAATTATGCTTCATGGCTTTATTAATATGACTGGTTTAATTTTGTTTTTCCCATATGTCTCAAGGCCTGACTGTAAGAGAGTACAACAAACGTAGGATCTGTAACACACATGTTCAATGAGGAGTTTTAATTATTTCCATTTGCCATTTTGGTGCAAACTTTTACTGCATTTGGATTTAATTAAAAAAAAAAAATCTTTTCCTTCCGTATTTCAATAATGAAAATACCTTTGTTTAAAGTTTTCGTTATCCTTGTGCTCTAGAATCTGCTTGACCATTTTGATCAAACTTTCAAATTATTTGGGGAAAACAACTGAGCCTGAAATCATTAATGTATCAGGGTATCATTAATGTTTCAGAACCTGTGGTATATTTTACTAGGAATTTACACTTGCAAGCTTCTATAGTCTTATCAGTAGAATTTTCTTGCTTTTGGTGGGTGCAAGGAGACTTTTCATTTGCATTTAGAGCCTTGTTATGAAACAATGTAGTTACTCTCTGTTTACTCTCCATATGTAGGGTTACAAAGGGTAACAAGTCTGTGGCAGCTCCCTTGACAGCTCACCAAGCTCAGCCAAACTAATTAATTCACTCTGAGGTAATATTCTCTTACTATATCAGGCTACAGGCAGCAAACTGGGAAATAAATTTCGGCTACGTTCAATAGGGAAGTGACACATTCTGATTTAGTCTCTTGCTTGTACATCTGTTTATCCCCAGTGAATATAGTTGAAAATCTACTTTGGTGCATATTGATCTGAGTAGGCCTCCTAACTTGCAACTTTCTACATCATCTTGGTTTTTGCCCTGTGTGTCGTGTGAGCTGTTGGCTTGTGGGAGCCCATACACAGATGTAGGGGAAAGGATGTGAGCAAACAACCTTCTGTGAAGGCTAATTGTATTTCCGTGGCAGCAAGTGTGCCCAGGTTTACACAAAGTTGGAGGAACTGTTCTTGGAACAACAGAAGTGGCTGAAAGAAGCTATGGAATATAGTTGATACAATATTGTAGACTCTCACTTTGATTTTGGCCCTCAGGAGACAAAACCTGACGAGAATTACTAGTTCCATCTATGATGGAAATGAGACCTGCACTCATGAGTCCCTCCATCCCAGTCATGTCTTTGACCTCATCAGAGACAAGTGTGGTCTCCAGGACAAAGGAAAATTACTTTATAAGCACCAGGGATTGGAATGTAGCCCTGTAGCCCTGAACTACCCTTGCCGCACAGCTGTAGGAGTCCAAGGAGGTAAAATGTATTGTGTGTCTATGCTAACATTCTTTAGGAGCAGTTTCATTTCATTGTGACATCCTGTAGACAGGAGGAAAGGACATTTATTAGCACTAAAACCTGGTTGTTATATGGCTGAAAATGTTTTGGCTCCACTGGAATTTAAACTTGTCTGACTGCTTGAGAAGTGTTCAGATTTAATATAACTGATTCAAACGTGCAGTCAAAGTAGTGTGTGAAATTCTCTTGTGGGATAAGGATCTTGGTTTATAGGGTCTGAAGAATGATTCTAATCACTCTCCATCTCCAAAGACAATGTGGAGGTGACAGTTTCTGCATAGATCAGATTACTGCATGTGTTGAAAATGCAAATCAATGTCAAATTCCATAAATAAGCATTATCCACCTAGGGGTTCTGCTGGTGATTATTAGCAAGAGCCATACTTTAGTGATACTTCTTTCAAGAGCTGCAGAACATTTAATTTCATTCAAAGTATAGCAGTGATGACGAGAACAAGTATAAAATAAAAAGGAATACAGAGGAGCTAAGTGAAGGATCATTCATACAATGTTTTCCTTGGTTTCTCTACTTTTGTCATGTATGTTAGATGTTTTAATACCAGAAGGAATCACTATTATCACTTAATCTGACTCCTTCAGTCTTAAAGTTCATGCTGTGCATTCCGTGCCAATTGAAGAATTTGTTTTTGGAAGAGCGGGAAATTGTCTCTATTTTTTTAATCTCTTGTGGCTGAATTCTAATAGACCCCTTTCAAAAGTTAAAGTCCCTAATGCCAGACAGTGTTTTGCTTCCTTCGACATAAATCAGAGCAGCCTCAGTGGAACCAGTAGTTACTCCATATTTTCATTTGGAGGAATTTAAGAGCAGAAAGAATGGAACTAAACTCTGAATTGCTCTGTTACGTGACCACGTCTCCCTCTTATGCCTGTTCTCAGTGATTACAATCCCAATGACACCAAAAACAATTTGCTTTCCCCTCAAAAAATGCTTTGAGCTGTGGTGCTGATGGCTGTGGCTCTTGCTGCACCCAGGACACAGTCACTTACACGTGTTTGTTATGCGTCCAGTTGTGCTGATAAATTGCCTTTAGTTCTGATCAGGAATCATTACAATCAAGTGATGTTGTATCTTTGTGGAGACTGAGCAGTCATTGTGTGGTGGGAAACTGAACAGAAGGCAGCTTGCATGGAAAAGCATTCATCCAGAAAAACGTTGGTTTTGCTTTAGAGAACATGTAAAGCCAAGGCAGAAGGTGGATCAGGATTCTTGGCTACTGAAGGAAATGCTTCCTTTTTTGTTCATCACAATGTATTTTTTAACTGACAACTCTCAGAGAAAGGAGTGCAGTGCAGGGTGATGCAAACACTCATCTGCACTCCTCTGGGGGAGAAACAGCTCATTACTGCGGGCAAAGCTAGAGTTCAGGCTTGCTTATTTTTGACTTTAAGTTCCTCAGTTGTGGGAAACAGTTTTTTCATTCCTGTACTTTTAATAAAATCTGCACATTGTTATTTGCTTCACTCTGATGAGGGTCTGGATTGATGTTGTGATGTGATGTTTGCCAAATTTGTAACATTCTTTTAAATATATTTATTCTTCTTTCTACGAGGGCAAAGGATCTTATTTTGAATCCCTGAAGGCTTTCCCAACATATGGGGGATGAATAAATACTCAAAATGTCTACAACTGCTGTTACAGCTACAGCTGCCAGCTTTAGAGAAGAGCAAAGTACACTCACACGTGCGCATGCGTGTAAGAGAGAGAGAGGCAGAGGGAGAAATACAGTGTGGGCACTCTTGGGGTCAGGAGTGCTCTCTAATAAGGAACACATTTTACAGACAGCAAGAGAATTATTTTTACTGTGTGCATTCACAAGTCCTCAGGCAGGGATTTTTTTTTTTTTTTTTATTATTATGGGGATGTTTTTAAGGCTAATTATTTACAGCATGCAGGGCTTGAACCTGCAGATCTTAATTTGGCAAAACTCCTGTTCACTTCAAGGTGTGCTCTGCATGGTGCACCCAGTGGAGGGCAGGGAGGGAAGGGTGATGGGCACACCCTGGCTGTGAGGGGCTGCAGAAAACCCTGCTGACTTCAGTGACAACTGGGCTTCTGTCTCTAATGGATAAAATCCTGGATTTTACAGGAGTGTGGAGCTGTGGGAGTGATACAACACTGGCGCAAAGTGGCCAAAAAGAATGGTTTGGAGATTTTTTGCCATCATTCTCAGACAACTCACCTGATTTTTAACTCAGTTTTTTGATCTCACACTTTAAAGCAACATTTTATGGGAAATATCACACAAATGTTATGGTGTTCCTACACAAACCACGCTGGGTTTGAATATTTAAGTCTTTAGATATTAACATGGTGATTCTGAATGGTGTCCTATTATTAAATTAAAATAAAAAAAAAAAAAAAAGGAACAGCAATGTCTATTAAATTTCCATCCAATACTAGCTGTTTTTCATTGAGAAGTAGAATTCAATCAGCTCTTTCAATCAAGGAGATTTAAGAGCCACAGCAGGGCAAGAGGAGGACTGGAAGTACAACTGAATATAATATTTCTGAGTCAGGAACTGTTTCTTTTTGTACTGTTTTGAGCATGCTTGGCATGAATGGATCTTGTCCAAACTGGGTGCTGCTAGGCAATTGTGATGATGGGGATGTTGATTGTACCAGTCATTTCACAGGCTTTTGCTAAATACTGTTTGACATCTGATAGCAGCTGGGTGCTTTCAGCTTTCAAGGAGCTTTTAATCCGACAATTTTCATTGGCATCAGTTTGTGCAAACCACCTGCAAATGAATATATTGCTCTCTGTGAATAATCAGCATATGCAGAACTTGTATCCACCAGTAAGAAGACCCAGGTGACCTCTCTGCCCAATCACAGCTAACCAAGCCAGGTTGGATTCCTGCAGTCATTAACATTTAAAATAATGTCTTTTCAATCAAGCCAGGGAAACAGATTTAACCCGCTCAATGATTTCATCATTGCCAGTCATTTAGTCAGTGTCAGTTATAAAGCACAGATAAATATGTGGTTTTCAGGAAGAGAAAGAGCTTAGTTCTTAGAGCTCTTAGAGGTTGAAAGAAGCTGGATAACTAGAGAAGCCCAATGATTCTTTCTATTTCCTAGGAGCAGAAATTGCAGGAAATGCCAGTGAATAGCCTCTCTCCCTTGAAAGGAGCTGCCAAAGGTTTCACACAGTTCTGGACTGGATAAAATAGAGCTCACCTACTTTTCAAATCTAACATTTGAATTTTGTAACTTGGTTGTTTTTTGGTTTTGTTTTGGGGGTTTTACTTAATTATAAATATATTCAAACCTACTGAGTCTTCCCTTTGTTTAGTCTGTCAGAGGTATGAGATGTGGAGGTGGCCTCTCTCCCTCACAGCAGAGGCTGGATGGGAGGCTGTTTCTTAGGACCACAGGTACTGGGTTTCCAGAAGGTTTTAGGCAGCCCACAAAGTAAGTGGGCTCCCTCTGTGGGCTGTCAGATACCCAGGGTAGCCTGATTTCCCTACGAAAATTGCCAGGGATAACAGGATGCTCCCATGACACAGGGTCATGTTCCCACTGCTTGCACCCATGTTTCTATTGACCTAAGAGGGCTGTCTTGAAGGTTGAGATTTCTTCAAGTTGTGGGTCCCACTTCAAACTATTTCTCCCACATGGAAGCTGTAGTCTTGAAAGGAGAAGATCTTTCTGTCTGGTGTGGTGGCTAGAGAGATCTGTTTCTAGGTTTCTGAGAGCTGCTGAAAGCCTGGTGGGATGAAGATTCCCAGGACTTACAGTTCTTGGGTCTGAAGGCAGAAAATCCTCCTAACTACATTTTCCTCTCATGACTTAGGCTCATCTTCTCCTGTATATTAGATCTTAAATGTCCCAAGAACTTTAAAGTCCTTCTGGGAAATTAAAACTGGCATGTGTACGCAAATTGAATTTTATAGGCGACTGTCAAAATGATGCCTGAGCCCCTCTCTCAGTCCTCTTGCTCTGCCCTGAATCACAGTAGACAATGCCAGGTAAGATTAGAGTAACCCCAGGGTGGATGTCTGCATGTCTCTGGATGCTGCTTCTTCTCTGCCAGTTTAATTTTGTTATTTTTATATCTGGCTGAAAAGTTATCTCAGTAAATGCACCTGCTTTTTGAATTTCTAACTGGTGTAAATATTGTAATCAGTTAGCAACAGACAGGAGAGTACCAAGCACAATCAAAGTCATTTACATGTGTGGAAAAAAACCTGTCTGTTGTGATTTTCTTTCTTCTCAATACCAGATACATGTCCTTAGTCTTTTTATTAGCTTCTGCACCTTCTTTATTTCATAGACTAACTATTCTATATTGAAAAATTTGAATTAATACAGACAGAGGTTATGACACTTTTGTGTAGTATTCTTGTCCCTTTTTGCTTGTTTCCATTTCTGCTCTTGTAGCACTTACAGATTTTAAGCAATGTTAAACTATTCCTTCACCAGTGGCAAATTTTGTATCCTGAGTGCACCACACTTATAATCTCTTTCTTATCTAAAGAACTATTTGAAAATCCATTACGTAGTTCTACAAGTGGGAAGTGAAGGCAGATGTCTGGGATCCCAGGGTGATTAATAAAACCCTGCATCACCTCGCTCCCGTAGCACTGTTGATCCCAACCAATTTGTGCTCTTACTTCAAAGCTGAAAGAACAGCAGCTTTCTTTCCTTCAGTTCCCAGGGAAAGCTGAGCAGATTCATGGTGAAAAGGTTTCTGTTGTAAGGGCTTTCTTTGGTTTTGATCTTCATATCCATGGTCTGAGGGTTAGTGCTCACAAAATCAACTGCTTTGAGGTCAAAAGAGAGAATTTCTCCTGGCTCTGACCTGGAGCTATAAATTGATCCAGTTTTACTCAGCTCTGGTTTGGGGAAGGGGGGTGTCCCTTGAAAATAGCCACAAACTTTGAGGAACTTGATATAAATCATGAATCTATAGTTCAGCTGCAATGACTGTTCATGATTAATAGTTCTTACTGCTGTATTTCTAAGTTAGTCTACCCACAGCAGGAAAAAACTGAAACAGGATTGTTTGGAGGGTGCTACAACTTCTCCTCTCTTCTTAGAAGGTGAATTTGTAAGGACAATGACATGAACTTGCAGACAAAGATGGCTTTGGAAATGGGTGACCGATTGTATTGGAGCAGTCTAGTTGAACAAGCAACATCTAAAAGACAGGTGGTGTTTCACTTCAGGCCTTGTAGCTGAGATTTAGCACCAGATCTTGAATACTTTAGCATCCAGTCTAAAGTGACTTTTAACAGTGTCTCTTGCTCTTCATTATGGTATAGCAAACTTATCATCTGTTGTATATAAAGAGAGAGAATACATGTTCTTATCTGCAGGTGAAGCTTTCTGAGACAACATCCAATCCAGTGTAAAGGAGGCTAGAAGAGTGCTTTAAACAAGCAAGTTCAATTTTCTGTCCTGAAAAATCTGTGAGGCTTTGGCTGAGTCATTTTTTCTTTTCATATGTCCCAGTTTGCATTTGTCATCTGAGCAGAACAGGCTGGGACATGATAGACTTCCATGTGTTACAGTGGAGTTTAATAAGTGATTAGAAAGGGTCCTCTCTTAATAGATCATTTTTTCTGTATGCCCTTTATGGTTGGGTTATCTGGAAGGTGTCTTAGCTGAGATGACAGTAGTTGATCCTTATGGGCACAGTCATGTGTATTTAAGTCTTTTTAAACAGGACTTGGATGTGTAGTTCCTGAGACTTCTGCTAATGTCATACTTAGCAATCACATCAAAATTACATAGCTGGGTTTTTCCGCCCCCCACAAAACTGTCTTGTTTCATCTTGGACATTTCATTTCACTCTGATGTAAAATGCCATGTACCTCTGGGCTAAGCAGGCTATGAACAACAAAAGACTCTTCAAGAAGCAAAACTCACACCATCTCCACAAACTCCCATGGTCCAAGAAACTTTGGCTGTACATGCTGCTGAAGTAAAGTTCTCATAAACCACTCTGTGTTTATACACTACAAATCCCACAGAATCTATTAAAAAGGTAGAGTCCAAGTCTGAGATGTTACAGTGCAAGTAAACCTCCAGAGAAATGAATATTTAAGCCCTCTACACAAACACTCCATGACGCTGCGATGAAAGACGGCAATAGGCAACAGCAGAGAAGGCTGGGTGTGCAGTAAAATCCATTGTAGTGGCTTTGTGTGTGTGCCTCAAGGCCTCGTAAGCAAAAAAAAAAAAAAAAAAAAAAAAAAAAAGGTATTTTTCAGGAGTGACTGAGCAGAGGGCAACTTAGCACAGCACAGATTAGGGCAGAGGGGATGGGGGATTTCCTCGAGCTGTTGTTAATAAAGTCGCTGTCTATGGAAGATCAGGCTCCCAGGTCAAATGCCATTTAGCTATGGCAGTATGCAGAAACTTGTGTGCCAGATGTGGAGGGGCTCGGATAATTGCTTCTGTCTGCGCTGGTATCCAGCTCCCAGCCAGAAGACATAACAACATCCAAGGAGGCAAAATAGTAAAAGCAAAGGCTTTTCTTCCACTTGGCACTGAACAGGGAGCTCAGGAAGGTAACAGCTTTGTAAACATTACCAAAGCAGGGCAGCCACTACAGTCATATCTGCTTGCAATTTCATTAGTGTCGAACGATGAGGGGAGGACCCCCAGCCCCGCAGTAATTGTGTTTGTGGCTGCTAACCCCACGAGCAAGGGAGGGTGACTGAATACACATGGGGCAAAACTAGACCGTAAAGCACTGAGGTCACCAATACTTTGGGAATTCAGCATTGTCATACGTCACTCAGCCTTCCTGCTTCCTCACCTTTTGAAGACAGATGGCCAGCCAGATGGCAGCTTCCTCACACTTCCTGAAAGGCTAAAGGCTCTGCTGTTAGGGGACAGCTAGCTCATATTTGCATTGAGGGGAACAGTGTGGTTTAAATTCAGCCTAACCTGAGCTGCTGGTTAGTCTGGTTCATCTGAGAAAAAAAATCCTCTGCAATAATGCCATTGCATCAAGAAGCCCTTGATTACAGTGGCCAGGTTTGGTTGATGTGAGTTGACTGGATGGCAAGAATAAATGTTGGTGTGATGACATCTCTGTATGATGCAGGTCCTAGGAGTTCCCTGTCTGTGCCAGTCCCCATCTTTCTACTTACACTGGGATCATTTGTAGTTGCACTGATTTTTCTCAAAGGAAACCAGTCTTTCTCCAATACTACACCCCACATCCATTCAGCCCAAATAAAGACACTTTACTGAGACACTGAAATTAGGACCTCTGTTGCCTCTCTGTCTCGTTTTTTGTTCATGGTGGGAGACAGGTATAAACAGAGTGAGTCCATATGTTATTTGGCCCAAATGGCACTAGTGCAACTAAAACCTAATAAAGTGGGGAATAATATCTGACGCTATCTGTAACCGAAGTGTTTTGCACTCCAGGATTTCACATCTCAGCCTCTCTGTACCATGAGCCATGCTTCTCTGTGTATGGCCATCAGTGGTCTCCCTGATCCTGCCTCTGGATGCACAGTCCCACATGCTGATGCTCCAGCAGAGCCCTTGCAGCCAAAGCATGGTCACTAGAGCTCCTAGCAGTGGACCTGAGTGCAGGAGTTGGGCCCTAGGTTCCGTGTTGTGCATAAAACATGCTGTGCACACCTTGGGTGCCCTAGAAATAATAATCATAAGACATAAACTAGAGTGGAGATAGAAACCGCCTTGAATAATGATACAGTTGTCATAGATCCTCTATGGCCCAGGTTAATTTCTAGAGCTAGAGGACTGTCTACAGGGTGAGTGAAGTTTCCCAGAACGTGTGAAATGCTGACATAAATCACCAGATGAACTGAACTGAGCCCTCACAATGTAGCCAAAGCCCTCCAGACAGATTTCAATAGTATAAACAAGACTGAGTCACCTCCTCCCTCACTGAATTAGAGATGGTAATAGCTCTGGAAGCAGTTGATTGCATGCTATCAATCATTCATAATGCTAATTTTTCTGAGCTGGCATCAGAAAAAAAGCAACTAAGGTTGGGAAGGAGCCTAGGTTGCTGTTCTGCCCATGTTACACTTCTTGTGAACAATTCTGCAACAGCTTTATGCCTCAATCAATGCAGCTGTTAAGCTGAGGAAAAGCAGAACTTTACTGAAAAACAGATGTTTTGCACATGAGCTGACTTATTTCAGTTAATGATCCAGATAGGAAAGAAAACAAAGCACAATATATGCACACACAAACAGGCATCGTCAGTGCTTGAGACAGTATTTAAGTGCAGATACAGATACTGAGATATGTTGAGAGGAAAAATTCTCCTTTTTTGCTTTTATTCCACATGCCTCTAAGACTTTTTGTAATGCCAGGATGGCCTTTTGGCATATGTTGGCTCTTTCAAGCACCATCTAGGTGTGTATGTGTACACAAACACACACACACTTGCATATATGATGCAGGGTGACAACGATAGCATTGGGGCTGATTTCTATGATATAGTGTTGAAAGTACCCAGAATGATTGAGGCAAGTTCCTGCAGAGTTGTTTTTATCAGTGTTTTAGATGATTAAGTAGAAGGATGGTGATTTTCCACTGCCTGGTTAGGTGATTAATTGAATTAGTATTTAGAAAACTATTTCTACAAATAGCAAAAAATAGCACTTTTTTATGCATCAGCCTAATGAGGGACTGAGTTTTTAGGACTAAAAAGAATCCATATGGTGGTGATTTTGAATTCCTCAGTGTTTGAGTTTCTGAATTGGAAAACTGCAATGAGGCTGATTTCCGGGGCATCTTTCCTCAGCAGTTTCTGAAAGTTGGTACCTTGGATAGGTTTTAAATTTCATGCCCCTCTGAATTCCCAGTCACTCTTAAAAATGCAGCTACAGTGTCTTGTTTGGGATCTGTGGCGTCTTTGGGATCGGTGACCACTTTGTCAGGGGTCAAAAATAAGAAATACAAATAAACAAAGGGCTTGCAGCTATTTCCGTTTAATACACCAGAGTCTGTGTTGGTTCTGCACAGTGATACTGAAGAGGTGAAAATTGAAACTACTTGTGGAATTTTCTTTTGTTTCTTCTCCCCCCACCCACCCCCGCCTTGCTAGTTTTCACTTTATTTTTTTTTTTTTTTTCCCCTGGCATAATTTACAATTATTTTATTATTGTAATTGGTCTTTGTCTAGTAATGTCTAGTCTCACCTTCCTAAGGGGTCAAGGACAAGGAAGGGATCTTCTCAAATCACAACTGAACATGAGATCAGTAAGTGTGACCAAAAGTCAGCATTTCTATCTTTTGGGAAAGTTTTCTGAGGTGCACTTCTTCAGTTTCTAATGGAAATTCTGAAAACAAGTCTGAGAAGTGAAACTCATCTGAGCTGGTTAGCAATGCAGAACTATTTCAATGTCAATGTGTTAAACCTTACCTTTGTCTCAACTTCAGTGAAACTTGATCAAACGTGAGATGCTTCAGATGATACATTCAAGGAAGCAGTGTTTACTGATGAAACTTTGTTTAGTCGGAAATTTGCAAACCAGATTTAGTTATAGTCTTATATCTCTCACACACAGATTTTTTTCCCTTATACACGTACTCACTGAGAGCTTGTGTTAAATAGATGTTATCAAGTATTTACTTAAAAAAAAAAACAATAAGTTTTAAACTGTTTGACCAAAGAGCCTTTTCCTCCTGTTTGATGCTGCCAAAAGGATTTATATAGGAGCTAAAATACATGTGGAAAGGGTCATGCCTGGAATTTTGCTGTAATTGTAATTTTTTGATGCTGAAAAACAGCTGCCCATCAGTTTAAGGGGATCATTTGAGAGCTGCTCCAAACTGACCGGTGAAATTATTGAATCACTGAAACAGTAACTCACTGGAAAATTGTTTCTGCATGTAGCACTTCCGCTCATCTTTGGCACAGCCACCCCTGTAATTAAGGAGCAAACCGAGCTTTGAACCTGATGAAATAAGCTGAAGTGGACCAGAAGAACACTTCCCCCAGCTCAGCAAAGCCCTGGTTCTTCAGCTCTCCCCGCATAACCTAGATGCCCATTTCTGAAGCTGAATTTCATGCTTTTTTAAACACTACTGCTTCAGCTCCTGATGTAAGGTTAGAAGTGAACATTATGCCTAAAGAAAAAAAAAAAAAAAAAAAAAAAAAAAAAAAAAAAAAAAAAAAAAAAAAAAAAAAGGTTTTAACATCCAGCCCTGCAATCTCCATGTAAATTCTTGATGAAGCTTCTGGGAATGTTGTGCATATGAAGTCTAATTTCTTGTAATATTTGTCTTACTCTATCTGTCACAACATTTCCAAGTTCTTGCTATCAGTTCACCACGTGGATGGTAGCATCCCCCACGTGATCCTCCAGGCCAGCAGGATCCGAAGCCCTCATTTCACTGACGATCACTAGAGCAATGCCCACAAAGAGAATCTTATTGTGTAATGCAGACAAGGGTTCAAGTACAGCTATGCTGACAGGCAGTGAAAGAAAGCACGTCTCAGTAAGAAAAAAATGAGACTTGCAAGGCCAAAACCTTAATCAGGTGATTAATTAGCAACAGAGTCCTTTTTATTACATGCCTAGAAGCATACTAAATCTTGGGTGGGTAATGGGAAGGTCTGCAGTGTTTTATGTTCCTGGTGGTCACTTCTATATGCTCCTGTGAAAATCCCCAAGATAGCTAGCTGAGAAACCTGAGATGGAAAATCATTAGGACTTAACTTCCAAGTGAGCTGCAGGGCCTCAGGCAGAAAACCATGAGAAGACAAATGATAAATGACCAACTATTCTGTCTTGATAGGAAGACAAGCCAGGCATTTTTGAGGACAGGTTTTTTAAAG
The DNA here is from genome assembly GCF_015227805.2 of Hirundo rustica. Lineage (NCBI taxonomy): Eukaryota > Metazoa > Chordata > Aves > Passeriformes > Hirundinidae > Hirundo > Hirundo rustica. The sequence goes on from NC_053457.1 coordinate 18,622,556, forward strand.
AGCTAAGCCCTGACACAGCTGCATGGTTTAAATGGCAGAGCCAGCCCAGAAAACCAGAGTGGGACCATTTACTGAGTGCTGGATTTCTTGAGGGTTTCCTGGAGCTTTTTGCCTGTGGTATTTGGTGCAGTAGATGGGTCACCAGGTCAATTGTATTGGAGGCACATTAAAAAATGCTTGGACAATTTAATGGTTCCTAATATCATGGCAGTTATGTCCCTGAGATAAGGGTAACCAGATACCTGACTCTGGGGCTTGAACACTTGCACAGTTTCACTTGAAAGATGGAGTGGTCTCTAGAGAATTCCAAGACGTTGTGGTTGCTGAGTGTTTCCATTGGTGACAGTGTGCTGGCCCCGTGCAGGGACACAGCACAGCCGGGCCAGCACTGCCTCAGTGGCTCTGCATCTCTGGGCTCACAGGGAAGCCTGGCACAGGGGTCTCGGCTGCCTGCCAGCAGCACATTGCTGGCTCTGGCAGCGCTGGCTCTGTGAGCTCAGAGGGGCTGGGACAGGATTTGCCCCTGCAGATAAATGCTGTGCTGTTGTGAGGGGTGTGCCCGTGTGGGACACAGCACGTCCAAGCTCCTGAAATGAGGGGGACACTGGGGACACAGGTGAGTTGCACTCTGGCAGCTCTGGAAGTCAGACATTGTAAGAATTTAGGTGCTTTGAATTTACATCACAGGGTCCTTATTAGTAGGCAGGCCTACTAGAGGAAGCCATGAGCTTGTCAGAATTGAGGACTGAAAAGGTACAGAATAATAAAAAAATGGCCAGTTCTGGCACTTTACCTTCTAGCTCTGGAGTTAATCTACCACCAGCCAGCACTTTGTGATTCAAATAGATTTAATCCTTTCCGTGATTTGGATTCTGTAGGCACACAGGAATAAAGTCTGTGTCTGGATTAACTCAAAAGCCAAGTCCAGCTGTGTCTATTCTTGGTCACAGCCTGGACCCTGTAGTCCTCAAAGACCTTTCTGTGTTCTCTAAAACCTCTTGTGTGCAGCCAGCAAGTAACTATCAAACTATCAAACTGTGTTGATGCACTTGTGCACTCTGAAAAAAATAAAATACCAGGCACATTTCAGAAAACACAATTACCAGAGATGTACTTACGATCCTAAAGTGCGAGAATCCCCTACATGCACATCATCTTCCCAACAGACGTGTCATGCTAACTTACAGCATCCTCCTTATGTAATTCCCTTCACATATTGTTACACAGACTAAATACACTCAGCACAACACAACAGCCTCTTGCATTCAAGTCTATGCGTTCTTAGATCATGAGTTTTACCATAAGTCCCATGAACATTCTGTGAACTTCCAGCTCCTGGATTCATGGGAACAATAAAAATTTCAACACAGTTTTTAGGTTTTATGGTTGCAGAAAAAACCCACACATAAATATGATCTAAGAAGGCCCCAAACCAGAAAGCAAATAAAAATAATCCCGGAAACATTACTGTTATGCTGATAAATCCAGTGATTTTTAAGCTGCCTTCTTCAGGGATCTCTTGTATGGTTTGGGAAGGGCATGGTTGGCCATACTTGTGAGAAACACATACTTCTGCATGTTCAGGTCTGATAGGGCTCTTTTTTTCTAAACCTCACAGGGGTGCTTCATAGCATTCACAGGCACTCACTGCCTTGAGATGTGCTGTAGTCCAGGGCAAAACTCAGTCTGTTTAGATTCAGCCTGCACAAGACTCAGTTCTAGTCCTTATAGAGATCAGGGTGAGAACTGGAAGCACTGAGGAGGATGAGAAGTGAAGGCACAAGGGACCTGCTAAGGTCACTTCCAGAGTCTGCTGCCTCTTTGGCTGAATGAAGTGCATGAGATGCCAGAGCAAACAGGCTGTTCCCCCTCACATTCAGCTGCCAAAAGAGCGTGTCCTGCCTTGGAGCAGCTGCTCACATGAGATGGTTTCCAGAGCTCATCCTTGCTGCATTGCACCCCATCCCACCGCATGTGAGGCTTTCAGCTCTGAGTTTGTAAGCAGAAAGCGTGCTCAGTGAGGAGGCAGATGTGCCAGGTCTTCCTCCTGACAGCTCAGAGATGAGCTCTGGTGTGCTGGCAGCAGTGCAAGCCGCCGTGGCCCAGCTCCACCCCCGGCTGAGCAGCTTGTAGTGCCTTGTGTGCCCTCCCAGAGCACAGCCCACCCCAGCCTCTGTGTCTGGCTGCTTTTGTGCCAAGGCATGCCCTTGATTTGGAGTAAGCTTTGTTTCCCATGCTGGGCTGATGTCCCTTGGCATGCTGAGGGGCAAGCAGTGGAGCCTGGGAGGCCTGCACCATGGACACCTTTGGAGTCTTCTCTCTTCTCTGTTCCCACCAGACTGTGGTGTCAGGGGGCTGCCTAGAGCCCTGACCCCATTCATCTCCCAGACATGCCTAGATGTGGAAAAGGAGAGGGTGTTTCTGAAATGAAGTCCCTGCTCTCCTGAGGTTACCTCCCTTTTGATTGCTGAGGAAAAAAATACAGCCTATGTTATTTGCTTTGTTCTAACTGGCTGTAGCCAGGCCAGTTGAATCCTCGCCTCTGCTGGCTTTGTCCATGACCAATTGCAAGGGGCAGTAGTCCCCTGAGCAGAGGTGTGTGTGAACAGCAGCCTCTGCATGATTTCCTTGCTTTGTGTGTCTATCTGGAAGACTGTTCTCCATCCTGTATACTGGGCAGTGCAGCAGAGTGAGAGGGAAGCAGAAACAGCACACAACTGGCCTGAGAAGTACTTCAAATTTTTGTGGCTGTGTGACCCTCTCCTGCTCTCGCTCAGGACTGCAGCAGCTGGAGAGGCTGGCTGTGGTGTTCTGCTGCAGCTGGAGAGGCAAGGGCGATGTGAATGAGAACTTTCTTCTGAAGAGGGATTTCTCTAAGTCCAAAAGGACACCCAGTATGTTTTCTGAGCTCATGGATGTTTTACAAGAGTTATGAGTGATAGCAGAGACATACTTTGCAGTCAAGTCTTCTGGGAGTCAGTTGGGAGTTTTGGTTGAGTAAGAATTGGCATTAAATTTCTGGATCTGACCCAGAGCAAGTAACGAGTCTGTGGGTGAGGCTGACCCTAACTGAGACCTGCACTTCATGACTAATACACATGGGATCCAGTGCAACAAACAAAGGGAACTGCCAACCAGGACCTCGTGTGGGCTGGAGCAACAGTGCCCTGGGAGACTTTTCATACTGGCTCTAGGAAAAGCTAACTGAGATTGGAGAGGGAACAGAAACGGGTAAAACTGAAGATCATAGGAGATATACTCTTTCTAAAATCATCTCCCTTCTCTCTTTATCTCCACTGCAGCTACTGTCTTTGTACACTTTTGAATGCCAAAACTCTTATTTTTTAAGTGTTCTGCCAGTGCCAATGGAAAAAAATTAAGCATTATGTAGGGAGCAGGGCACAGGACTGACACTAGATCTAGGCTGGAAATTATTTTCTTATTTTATGAGGATTTTCAAAACTCTGGGAAGTCAAAAGCACTTCTTGTTCTGACAGAGGCTGGAAAGTCAAAATCTGAAACATATTGGTGAACTGAAAATCTGCAAAAGAGCAGTAAGATTAGGCCTTAAGTGCGGCACTTTGTTTAGATGATTTTCAAATGTTTTGGTTTAGTTCTAAATATTTCTAAATGGTTTCTAGCCACTAGAATTATCTTAAATTTGGAAAATAAAAGATACTTTGAAAACTAGAAGTTTGAGCAATTTGGAGGAAGAAGAAACTTTAAACTGGAAACTTTACAAAAATCCCCTTTTTCCCAGGAAGAAAAACAGTTAGAGTGGAATACCATTGCATTATGAAACCCCCCCAAAAACCTGATCTTTCCTGCCCAACAGCTGTCTCTGGAAAGGAATGGTGTTCAGCCCTATACTTCCAAGGGTTCATCTTGAGGCAATGTAACTTGTCTCAGATCTCCCTTTTACTGCCCCAGTCTGTCCCTAGGACTTTCTTTCCTGCTTGTGGAAGTGTTTGTGTTGTCTGATAAACACTGAGCAAAACCATATGTGAGCTGGGTTCCATTATGCAATGTGGGAGGATGGGTTACTATCTTCTCTTCAACTTGTGAAAGTTTTCCTTTTTGGCCACATCTCAAGGGGGGATATTGAATTGCATTGCAGTTCATTTCTGATTGACACTGGATGCTTAAAATTTACTGCCAATGCAGGCACAAGTTTTATTCTGCTGAAGGAATTCTTATATTACCTGAAATGTCTAGATCAACATGAGCCTGCCAGTGCCAATTCTTGCTTTACAAGCAACTACTAGATCCTAAGGCTGAATTTACAGTCTTATTTCCTTGTAAATGTCAGATGTAATTTTGGGAGAATATTCAGATGTATCTGATACTGATCAACTCACCATTTTGATTATGATGCAGTCAATCCAGACGCAGCTGAGATCCTTACCCATACCCTTGAGGAAACCTATTGACAGGGTATGAAGGCAAGCTTTAGAAATAATTGACATGAAAAAGTGTAAATCCTATATTAAAGTTTTATAAGTTTCATTACACAGTGATATTTCAATTACTCCATGGGAGACTTGGATGAAGCTACAGGAAAAAGGCAGCTGTGGATTGGCAGCTTTTTGCTCTGCTTTAGTTCAGGATATTTCCATTTCATTAGAAATAGGAAATCCCTTCAGCTGAAGGGGCAACACTGGACCAATTTGCATTGAAAATTAAGAACCTGAGGATCTTTGCAATGGTCCCTGATTCTAGTTAATTTCAGCAAGTTTTGAGGCTCTTTGCCACATCTCAGGCTGCTCCCATAGAACAAAGAGTTAGCTCTTGCCAGCCAGGGAAATAAGTGTAATCTCATGTTACCCGCCAAAATTCCTAATACAGAGTCCAACGCCTCTAGAGGGGATCCGAACTAAAATTCATTACTGGAAAGATGAGGACAGATTTTTTAGCCTGTTGTGATAAGACAAGGAGTAATGCTTTTAAATTTAAAAAGGGTGATTTTAGGTTGGATATAAGAGAGTAACTTTTTGCAGTGAGGGAGCTGTAACATTGGCACAGGTTGCCCAGATGATGCCCCATCCCTGGAAACATTCAAAGTCAGGCTGGACAGGGCTTTCAGCAACCTGATCTATCCGAAGGTGTCCCTGCCCATTGCAGGCTGTTGGACTGGATAGGATTTAAAGATCCCTTCCCACTCAAACCATCCACGATTCTGTGAAAAGGGTGAGCCTTAAGCCTGTGAGCCTCTTCCTGTGAGTGCTTCCTCCGAGGCAAGTGCACCTTGAAAGAGCGGAGAGAACACATTTGTTCTTTTTTCCTTTGAAAAGACATCTACAAAATCCAGTAGTGCTGTGATTGAAGAAGTCTGTAGCTTAGACATGCCCTGAATCAAGACGCAATTGGCTGTTAGCACTAGTAAAAGATTGGTGTCTTGTGGGAAAGGGTGTTTGACCAAATCCTGCTGATACTCACATCATAATAGAATACTTTTGATGACTTCACAGGACTCTGGATAAAATGACAATTGCCTTGTATGTTTCTGAAAATTAGTTTGCATTTTCAAATATAATGAATAGTAAACATCCCTTACCAGAGTACCTCACATGGAAGGTTACAAGCAATAGCCAAATTCAGTGCCCTTCCTACCACTGAAGCACAGTTATTCCTGTGGAAACTAAGGTACCAAGGGAGTGATATGCCTTACTGCAGGCAGCTGTGAAAGGCAGAGCAAGGCTCTGGGATGGGGAGTGCTAGCCCCTTGTTTTGTATCCATAATGCTCTTTCTCCTGCACTTCACAAGGAATGCACATTTCAAACTGTGGGAGGACACTCTGGGGTCTGTGGTTCTCTAACTCTCCAGACCACAGCTGCAGCCTTAGGTACAGCAGAAAGGAAGCCGGAACCTCGTAAGCAAATGTGTGCAAGGTCTCACATGCACAGTGCATTCACTGACGAGGGGGCTCAGCTGATCAATTAAACTGACATTCGCTGCTGTTGCTTAGAGTAGCAAGAAGCTGGTTTTCTTTCCCAGCCTTTGGTTCAAAGCACTTGACCTTTATCCTCATATCTTCTGTCCTTTAGGAAGGGCCATATTAAATGCTCATTCCTCTCAGTTGTAGGAGTCATGCTTACAGCTATTCAGTCTAATTGTGTGAAGCTGTCCCCAGAAACGCAGCCTCAGGACTGCCTTTTACTGAAGGGAACAATAAGGCTTAATATAGTGCCTGGAGTGATATTATAGAGTTTGAGGCAGATTGGAGATTAGTACATTGTTTGTGCTGTAAAGGATTTCTTGCTAGGACATTAATAGAAAAGGCTTTACCTAATCATATTGTTTGCAGGCTTGTTTTGTTTTGCTGAAGTGATATGCAAGTCCCTGACTGTCAAAAGGGAGCAAAGTTCAGCTTCCAATTTTCCACGAACCAAAAAATGATCCTTGCAAAGTATTGAGCTTGGCTTAAAAAAAATTTTACAAGTGGAGACATTCCTGTTTCTTGCTGCTAATTTCTGACCCTTTAGGTAAAACAGCAAGTTACATTTTTATGCACAGGGGTAAGAAGTCCCTGTGAAAGGGAGAGGGAATGCTGGATGAGGTTCACACATAATCCTGAGATTTCACAAGCTGGACTTTTGAAAAATCACCAGATTTCACAATACACACAGTCAGAATGTGAGGGCTGGTGACCCTTTGGATCAGGAAGGATTTTTTCAGGATTGTCTATGTTGACTCTTAGTTTGGGTATTTTTCTTCCCTTCCACACGTGACCTTCGTTCTCAGGGTCATGTATGTATTGTATGTATTAGATGTTGGGAAATCTACTTTTTCAAGGCACACCACTCTCCCCTGCCTCTCTCTTCTGCAGTTCTTACAAGGAGCAGAACAGCTTTCTCTGTAGCCCTTCTTTCCCACCTCTTTCCATACAGTTTTGGAGGCCTGTTGAAAGCAGTTCTTTATTCCCCCATCTGCTATTAATTGTCTCTCTCTCATGCTCTCTAACTCCCTCACTGCCCCTCACACACCCCTGCTTCAGGGACAAACTTTGAGAGGAACTTGCACTCCATTAAAGGCATCTATCGCTGCCTAAATCCTTCTAGAACATTGCCACTCTTGCTGAATGCAATTTGCTCTTTCCATGCCAAGGTTTTCTTCAGGAAATCCCCCAGATGAATTAAAAATATTGTTTTGCATTTTTTGGGACTTCTGCCCAGTGCTGCTTGCAGTGTACAAGCTGTGTTTGGTGCTCGTTGGGTCAAGACATCTCAGAAAAATCTCATGGCTGGGTATTGGTGCTTCTAATCCTTTTGGCTCACACACACACACACACACACACACACACACACACACACACACACACACACACACTTTCAGCCTCTCTCGCCTTTAAACAGGAAACTCAAGTCAGCATGTGGTGAGTAACCAAATATCAGCAAAGACTTTCTTGCATTTTCTTAAATTCTGTTAAAAAAAGTAAATTGAGAAGGAGAGAAAAAAATCCTGTGTTGAAATAAACTCTTGGATGTGAATAGGTCAGTACAATCAAAAAATCTGGGTGTTTAATGGAGAGATTCTGGCCAGGATTCATTACTGACAGATTCAGTTGGAAAAAGTGAAGCTTTGTGGTGCCTGTAAGTTTTTAAGGAGCTTGAAAAAAGTTTACAAAATGCAGCAGATACTTGTGTGGAAGTGGGATAGAGGCCTCTGATGAAAGCAGACACAACTCCACTCAAATGCATTGGAGCTGTGTAAGAGGTTTGGCTTTGGCCATAGAAATAACACAGGTACAGGTTAAACAAGGCCTGATTCACTGCATTTAAGTCCACAGGGATTTGTATGGTTGTCTGGATGGACTCTTTGTATAGCATACATCTTGCATAGCCTATGATTCATCTCTGAGGTCTGAGTTGTGGCAGAATCAAAGTTCATTTTCTTTACAAGAGAGATATCATACGTTGATTCAAAGTTTTCAAGACACAGAAGACACACAAGTCCTTGGGTTAGACTAGCCAAGGGTTGATTACCTTTCTCTGCCTGAACATACATCATTCTGCTCACTGCTCCTCATGCTTGGCCTCCGCCCCCATGGCACGAAGTGGGTTTGGTGTGCCTGTCTCTGCTCAGCCTCACTTGCTGTACCGCCAGCTGTGCTATTGCAGAGTGAATGCTGCTTTTGTATCTGAGGTGATCAAAACAGAACAAAGGCTTTGGACAGCCACAGTGCTTCCTGCTCAGTGTCCAGCCAGAGATGATGGGAAACTGAGCCTGACATCCTCCACTGGGAAAGGACCACAAAACTGCAGCATACTTAGACAGCCTCCTCTCCCCTAAAATTCACAGTTTTGCACAGGATACATTTCATACATACAGCTATTTGCATTTCATCCTTTGATTTTTAAGGAAAAACTGCTAGAAAGAAGTTTGACATAAATATTATTGTTCAATTTGAGAGAGTCTCATGATTGAATTTTACTTCATCTTGGCTGAGGCAGATGCTTACATGGCTAGCCAGAGTTCTGGACAGCAAAAAAGACCTAAATGTTGACATTAAAGTTTGGCCCACTGATCTTACCAAAGAGAAGGTATTTCCGGAACGGGGAGCAGCAAGAGCCATGTAGTTCATACAAACTCCCAGCAAGAATATGTGATGTTGCTGTTTGCAGAAAATCATTACCAGATGGCACAGTGATAGTAGGTGGATGCAAACGCGCAGGGTGCAGTAGGATGGATGAGTAACATCTCTCTCTGGTACATTGCAAAGTCAAGGTGATGGTAAGCAAAGATCTTGCTTCACTCTTGTTGGTCATGCTCCATTCTGCCTTTGTGCTGGGCACGGGCTCTGTGCAACAGGGAATGTGCCGTGGGAATAGCCATGCCCCCAGGGGCTTGAAGGCTCAGCCTTGAGCCCAGCAAAGGAGAGCAATAGCAAGGACAATTAAATCTTGGTTGGCCTTCTGCTGCTCTCAGCATGGAGGAGGTTTCTCTGGGTTCGTTAACACAGCTCTGATTCATAGCCTCGAGTGGAAGGAGGCCAACAAGCACAGCGTGCTATTCCTCTGAGTGAGCTGTTCCAGCAAAGTGGAAGAAAAAATTGCAGCACGCTCTCCCCTGAACTGATTGAGAGGTGCTCTGAGAGTTTCATTAAAATGTCATGCCATTTTAATATCTTTTACCGTGAAGAGTGGGTCACTCACATTGCCAGGGAAGTTAGTATGTTGCTATAGTATTTAACCAAATTCTGGCTTCTGTTGCCTTGGTGGAAAACAGCCTGTCTATTCTGTGAAACACTAATGTAAAAACCCACCAGCTTTTGAGGACGGTATGGGACAAAATAATATTTTTTCAGATTTGTTCCTTAAGAGAGCCCTAAAGCTGAGTTGTGTCCTGTGGAACAGGTGCTGATCTGGGAACTTAGGATCACATCCTTTTCCCAGCCCAGCAGAACAGGCTTTTGAACTCAGGATGGTGGTAGGAAAACAACACTGTATTTCTCGAAGGCAGTTTTCTGACCGTGACTTTTCCAAGATCAAGGCCATTATCTTTGTAGATTTGGTAATTTCTCATAAGGGGTTGACTAAAAACTTAAGCAAATTCATTTGTGTATGAACTACCTCCTGTGTATGTTCATGAAGGAATTTGCACCTTACATCTGGTGAGTTGTGTGACTTTTTTGATAGGGTTGTTAGAGCTACTCTTCTTCAGAAGGCAAAAAACACAAGAGGCTGTAGGCACAGCTGCCCATAATGTGCTGCTGCAGGGATGCTCACAAAACAGACCTGACTGGCAAGCATTGACCTCTGAACCGGAGGAGACACAGCCTAATTCACTGAGAAAGCTGCTGATTAAATGATTAAAAGATATTTTGTTTCCTGGCTCTTATACTTGTGCTGAGGCATTTTTCTAATCACAGATGAGTCTCAGCCAGCTCCCAGAGATGCAGAAAATCAGAATTTTCTTCTTCCTCTAAATATTGGGTTTTTACAACAATTGAATTCCATTAGTCTGTGAAGGATTTGGGGAAAGCTTTTAATGTTCCATATGGCTTTAGGATTCAAAGAATTTCCACGTAATGAAGTATTGTCTTCTGGACTTTTTCCTTTCTGCTTTATACTTAGCAGGCGGTATTCTAACACTAGCAGCTTGGGGCAGTTTAAATTTCATATTAGATCTATAGTATCTGAACTGAAGTCCCAAAGGGAATTTTCATCCCTTTTCTTTTCAGCATGTGTCAATGGAAACAGGCCTCTGAAGGTCAAGAACAAGTGCTGTCCCTAAATATAAAATTCCTTTGGTTATCACAAAAGCAGTGTTCACCACAGGAAGGGACTGGAGTTCTGAGAAGGGTGCAAGTTTTGATTTCATAAAGTTTATTTTGCAGAAGGGTCGTGGACAGAGTCTTGGAGACTGGTAAAAATCAGAGAGATATTATCAGCCCACAGCAAGGTTTTATGTTCCAAGGCTCCTGGCACATAACTTGGGTCCTTCATTTCCATGCTACTGATTCTGACATTATGTTACATAAAAACAAGAGTAAAGAAGACTTTTTATAACCATGTTTTCCACTGCAGACATAAAGCAGATCATGATGTTTGGTATAAATGGGGCAAGCATAGCTTATAAAATTTATTGGAGAAGGACCTGACTGTAAGAAAACTTATCTCAACACTCTCATCAGTAATATTACACTAGTGTTACAGCACCTCTTTTCATTATTGGGAAGACAAAAAAACCAGTTGGCTTGATTGCATATGGAATAGCCACCTCATAAATGTGGTGTAATCCTTGTCATGAGGTGTTTTTAAAGGTTCTTGGTGGGAATGGGTCACAGTTTTCTTTTCTTTCCTTTTTTTTTTTTAAACTCAGAAGTTATAATGAAAATATTAGGGCATTGGTGTTATTTTCTTTAAGATTATTATGTTTTTTGATTTTTTATCATTCTTCAGTTGACATTATCTAGAAGCAATAAAGGTTGAAATATTTTTTTTTTACTTTCTTTTCCTCTTTTCTGTCTCAGGTTTCTTCCTCCATCCTCCTCTGCTCTGGTTTTTTGTTTTGTTTTGGTTTTGTTTGTTTGTTTGTTTGTTTGTTTTTTGTTTTTTTTTCCCTCATGGCTGTAAAATCCCAAGTAGTGGTAGAAATTACCTCTAAGAGTAAAGAAATATATAGGGAGAAAGACCAGTTCCAGGAGAGAAGCCTGGGTCCAGATCCCTGCTCTGCTACACATCTTCCAAGGCAACATTATTGCATGATTCTCTGGCTTGGATTTTAAGCAGAAATTTGAGCATGCATTTAAACCCAGACTTATCCAATGTCCAAATTGTCTGGGAAGAGGTTTAAGAGAGCTCCTGAGTAAAGCTGGGAAGAAGCTCAGGTCAGCCTTTTGAGGAGACAGTGTCTTGGCCAAGGTTCCCACCATTTGTGGGATACCTTTCAGCCTTCCTATGGCCACCACAGGGCACTGGTGGGACTGATGCTGCCTCCAGGCCACGGCTGGTGCTTGGTGCTGGCTCAGGCAGCTGGCTGCAGATGTGTGGATGTATCCCTTGGGGTCCTGATGTGCTCTCTCCATCTGACTTGGGCCTCGCTGTCCCGGTGTGTGAATAGGGACATAAGATTCTCTTGCCTCAAAGCACTGTTTTAGAGAAACACTGGGATGCAGTGTGGTACTACGTTGAGAAGGGCCATAAAGCAACTATGGCAGCTCCTCTTGTCAAGGTGGGGGAAATGCTTTGCTGCCATTACCTAGAGGCCCATGGGGAGCTGGGATGGTTCTTGTCAGGTTTCTGGGAGGTCCTGCAGGCTGGCTTTATCAGATCCTGATGTTCCTTTATGAAATCCAGATGCTGATGCTTGGAACATTTGTCTCCACCAGTCACTGACACACAGGTGCCATATATCCTGAACCAAACAACTGCACTGCAGCAAGAAGAGGTGGAGGTGTGTCTTGCAGGGCAACCAGACAGGAGCCAGATGACAATGAGAGGTAGCCCCTACTTCCTTTCCTCACATGCCTGTGATAAAGTGCAGAAATACATTTGGAATTTCTTCCTGAGCCAAGGCCTCTGTGTTTGTCAACAGCTTTGTTTTGTTGATGGGGCAATACATGGAACAGAATATCTTGAAAATTTGCAACTGAGCTACAGGGATAGAGCATGACACAGCATCTTAGGAAGACCAGTGCAGGTGGGGCTTAAAATCCCAACACAAGGAGTTCTGCCAGAGGCTGAGAAGAAAGCTGAATGCAAGTGAATTATTCTGTTTAGATTTTCCACAGCGTGAAATTCCCGTAGTGTCAATCTTCATCTATCTCCTTGTTAGAGCCACTTGCAGAATGCCATAGGGAAGAAACCGCTTTTAGCTTTTTCTTTGGTGGGGTGAAGCCCAGTGGTGCAGCAGCAGAGGAAGCCTCATCCTGTGCTGAACAGTGCCCTGAGTGTAGGGGTACGCAGATTCCAATTTGTATGCCTCTCAGTAGGCTTTCTTTTCACAACTCTTAAAATTCCAATTAAACATTACTGTAAGTATTGAAATTAGTTTAAGAAAGTTAATCCATTGTTTGAAAAATCATTGAGACTGTCAACTTGATGTTGTGTGTAGTTATTCAAGTTCTAAAGCCCTGAAAAATAGACCTCACAAGAGAATTGGCAGCTTACCCTTAACTTCAAATGTCATTGCTTTTTTCTACTGCAATATGAATTATTTTCTGCTTTACGAGCTTATGTCATTCACCCTGCCACAGACTGGATTTTTCATATATATTAGTGACAAATTGTACTTGTTCTGCAAAATCCCAGGACTCAAGTGTTTTCTAGGTCTCAACAGCTGTCATCTTTTTCCCAAGGTACTTGAGAAATGTTCTTTGGAGTTGCTGTGAATCACAGATGTTTGTTCTGAAGGCTAGGGTTGGTGGTCCAGGGCCATATGTAAAGGCACCTTGATGAAATTCTACACGGGGGTCAGTTTCAGTGATGCTCAGTGTTAGAAAGAAGCATTTTTCTTATTGTTGCCCATCAGCAGAAAAATAATTGATTGCTAATTGATTTTTGAAGCCTCAGTCCCTGCCTTTGAGAAAGGCAACAGGAGGTGGAAAAAGGTTTTGTTGTCTTTCCTGGTAGTTCATTTTGCAGCCTCCAAGATCCATCTGCTTACAGGCAGTGGAGGACATTCAGAAAGAACATCTGCGAGTATTTCATGTCATTACACTTCCCAAGCCAATGGCAAAGACCTTGGCGAGATCCAGCATTTTCAAACATGAGCCTTTTCTGCAAGTGTTTAGACAGATGGTTTGCTACTGTATGGAGCATCTTCAGGGAATTCACTCCTATTCTCAATGTTGCAATTACTGTAGGCTCAGGGCTGGCTGTCTCCTGCTGAGTTTCTGAACAGTGTTTGTTTTTGCTTGATGAAATTCTGTCTTAGATTTTTTAGTGATTATGCTATATTGTGTTCTGCCAGGCTTTGAAATGAGATCAAATTGCTTTTCCCTCAACATTCACTTACAAAACATATGTCGGCCAAATCTTGAAGTTCCTACTTTTGTACCGGTCACCCACCGAAAGCCAGTGGGACCTTTGACTGAGTAAGCACTGTGTGAAAACCAAGTGTGAAGGTGGGGGGCATTGCTTGGCTGCAGAATAATAGCTTGCAGCAGCAAAGATGCAAGTGGTACACTGATGAGATATTTTGTCCAGACCATGGTAGTGATGGGCACCAGAGCTGAACGCTGTTCTCCTGTTTGGCAACATGTTTATTTTTTTAAAGTTGACTTTGGTTTAAACCCAAACTAAACCCCAAATTCAGTATTTCCAGTGATTTGTAGAATCTGCTCACCAAAACTGACAACTTCTGTTATTTTTTGCTGACAATCTAGCTGTGAAATTGGTAAGAGAATCCATTTCACCGAGCAGTTGTGGAAATCTGACCCCAGGTGGATGAAGAATGCATGTTTGGACAAAAGTCTTTAAGCTGGAAGGATGTAATACATAGGCACGTCTTAGTTCACAGTTAATTGGTACTTTAAAATTAAGCTCTTGCAAGAGAAACATCTACTAATCTCTAATAGACACAGTCCAGATCATATCCCAACATTTTCACTTGCCATATAATACAAAGCTGAATATGAACTTTGAAAATCTGACCCTTTGTGAAGGTGTTTGCCATGTTGTCTTTGGATTTCACAATTAAAGAACACTTTAGGAGTTGCCATAGAACCAGGTTACTATCAGAACCAGTTCTCTTTTTCATAACCAGGCAGACTTGACCACACAGTAAGGATGTGTCTCATTGCTGAGAAAATAAATAGCACATGATTATTTAGATCCTTGAAAAACAAACTCGGTGGTCTTTGCCCTGGTCTGCTGAAGAGGAAAAATAGTACATTTTCTTTCCTCTTCCAAATATTTAGCAGATCTCTACACACTGCAGTCACTGTCCTACTGTCTATACCAATTGAAACAAATGGGGCTGATTTTGTGTTCATGTACCAGATGTGCCTGCTGTGATGACAGTGAAACTCACATCAGTATTAAGCTGGTGTGTTAATGGACTTATGTCTAGATGCTATAAGCACTTAGAAGATATTGGAGTCTTTAAAATTGAAACACCTTATTATTAGAGTGATTTAATAATTGTAGAAGGCAAATTTATTTGTGCATAATTTTTTAGATTTTTCAGTTGAGTCTAGGGAAATGAGCCCTCATTTCTTGCAGAAAAGAGGATTTTGTGTACGTCTGTATGTCCCTATGTGTCCCTGACATATTTTGAATACATTGGCTGACTTCCATCAGATTTGTCAGAGGAGTATAGATGCCTAAGATAAGTAAGCCTCTGAAAGCAGATGGCTAGGTGAAAGAAAATTTTGTTGGGAGGACCTGGCAGCAGGGAAAAGAGCAGAACCAGAGTTCACTTCATTAGAAATGAGAGAATCCATATGGGGCAAAACCCTTACAGATGTCTCAGCTGCAAAAAAATTTTAGCTATCAAAGTCACTCATCAATGAGACACAAATCTAAAGGAAAGTGATTTCATTTATCCTGGTGTTTTCGTTTCTGCAGCACACCCAGTTTTGCTTTCAAGAATTGGGATAACAATAGGAAAACATTCTTCTCTGGAATAAAACTAAACAACTTGAACATATTAGTGAGTATGAATCCTTTTAAAAAGAGCAGTGATATCTATTAACAGGGAATTGAAACAGGTTCTGAGTAACTGGGATTCAATAGTGGTGTGTTGGGGGATACTGGATAAGTATCTTCTGTTCTTTCATTCTTTGGGCCATTACCTGTTTTACAAATGGGCTTAATGATACTTAAGTGGCTTGGAATGTGTTTTGATCGCTGCAAAGAAATGATCTGAGATAAGTGAGAGTGTAATTAAATGTACTTTAAACTCTAGTTTCTTACTACTGTGGCATTAGACTGTAAGATCTTTGAGTGATACATTTTCTCAGTGTATACAGGAGTGGTCACTTTGATGCTAAAACCTGAGCAGTCACACAAAGAGTGAGCTTCTCGTAATGCTCCCCTTCGTATCAAATTATGAACTATAAACTCAGAAGACACCATGCATGCCACGTAACATAAGGCATAGGAAACATTTTGGTCTAGCTGTTAAGCAAGTGAAGTTTGGATATGATCTATATGATCCTGTACAGTGGATGAATATGACTCTATGGTCTTATATATAGGAGGGTTTTTGAGCTTTGCTACACTTCTGCTAACTGGATACATATTGGTAAAAGGTATATGAGATATTTCTGTCAGATATTAAAATATAGAGAGGCTTGAGGCTCTATGTTTTATGTCTTTCCAAATCAGTCTAATAATTTCTTTTGTTTGAATAAAAAGTTTGAGGAAATTTTTTTCCAGAGCTAATATTTCTGGAAGATTTTAAGGAACACATAAAGCTTTGATGATGTCATTAAATTTGTGTTTGAGTTAAAACATTAAATTTGTGTTTGAGTAAGAGTTTCTGGAAAAGTTTAAACCATGTAATGCTCTATTCAGCTGTAGAGCAAGAGTTGCTGGATGATCTGTTGATTCTCCATGTCACTTAAATATGAAGAGTTTTATAATGCAGCCAGAACCCAAACCTAATTTTCTCTGGACCTAAAGCTCAGATGTTACATGGCATAGGAGGGTTAGGGCTAAATATGCTCTGAAAGATGTACCAAGGCTTTGTCCCCAGCTCTGGTGAAGAGGCCACAATGGCTTGAAGTACAAAACATGCAATTTTCTGGGCAAGAAAATTCACTTTTTTTTAGCATAAGAAATCATTCTAACATGTTCTTTAAACAGATTAATCAAATACTGGCCAGATTCCCCCCCAATTCACATCGTTATGTTTAGGTCAACTGGGGCCCAATTAACTTGTGTTTGCTTCCCAGGGTCATCTGATCTTGGCAATTTTCATCATTCCAATAAAATTGGGTTTGATTTCTGGTGCGGAGAGAACAGCTGTGATTCCAGGTCTTCATCTTTGTCTAATTCCAAGGAGCAGTGTGCAAACAAACTAATCATCTGAGATCTTAGCAATGAGCATGGGGAAGTGTGAGTTATGCACATCAGTACCTTGTGCAAGGGAATTAATTAGGAGCAGATGCTTAAATTTTCCTGATGTTTATATGAGGAGAACAAATTGCCCGCTGGCAGAAATAGCCATCTGTAAAAATGGTGTTCCAGCCTCATAATTTTAAATGTTCTTCTTGTATTGTTAATTTGCATGTACAAAATAAATTGCAGCTAGAGACATTCAATCAGCAATGGGTCTGAGTTCTTAAGGTCTGGACCATGTCACCCAGCAGTTCTATGAGACCATTACAGATTCTGCCGAGGATCTGGTGTCTGTGAACTTCCATTTGTAAAAAAATATATGTATTTCCTCAAAAGATAGCATACACAGAGCATCTTACAAAATCAACAAAAGCAAGAAATATTTATCTTCTCTGATTCCCTTGAAAAGTAGTAAGAATTTTCTGGCAGATAAATGCTTCACTCTCCTTTTTTCTATTGCACTAGACAGGAGAAAATAAACGAGTCATTAAAGCATTGGTGTCATGCAGAGGAGTA
Organism: Hirundo rustica; assembly: GCF_015227805.2. Classification (NCBI taxonomy): domain Eukaryota; kingdom Metazoa; phylum Chordata; class Aves; order Passeriformes; family Hirundinidae; genus Hirundo; species Hirundo rustica. Next base: position 18,639,581 of record NC_053457.1, read on the forward strand.
ATGTTCTCAAGGTATGAAAACACACCCCCTCCCCTTTGCAGAATCCAACCTCTTTTAAAAACAATGAATACTAAAGTGTTTAGGGGTCCCTTTGTATAAATCTTGTATGTTCCACACAGTGAAAGACCTGCCCATTCCCACACATGTCAGCTGGGACATAAAAGCTTGTTTTGGCTGCAGTCACCAAATCCTCCTGCTGTGGGCTAGGAGTCCCTGCCCCACCTGTGTGCTGCACTGAATGATTGAAAACCAGACTGCCGACCATAGCCTGGAGAAGCAATTACTTGTGTCTCAAAATCAGTCTACTTAGCTTGAAACTGACTTTCCAGAATGCCTGGGAGGAGCTTTATGGTATCATTGGGGTAGTTATTGGGAAGGTTATCCTCTGGGGAAATCTTGACCTCTCTAACCAAGCTCCATGGGAGTGCTCGACTGCAAGCTATTGCCTGCCAAAGACTAAACCAGTTGTCTTTAGCTCACTGGTATTACTGCAGCACTGCTGAACTTGCAAGGGAGCCATTGAGTTTGACTTTTATATCAAGGTCACTCTATTTTGCAAAGCTACTCCTCAACAGAGTTCAGTAAGTTGTGGTGGTGAAAGATGTCTCCTTCAGGCTGGGCTTCAGCAGTGATCTGAGTACTCCAAGACACGGAGACATCCTCCAGTTTTGTAGGCAATTTTCTTCAACATCTAAGGACAGACATGGATTGGAAAAAAAAAAAAAAAAAAAAAAAAAAAAACCTGCATTTCTAACTGGAATTTTTACGTCTTTGATTTGCCAGCTATTGGTCTTACTTTTTGGTGTTACAGTTATCTTTTCTAGATTAAAAGAACCTGTCAGTGACTAATATATCCTAATATATCTCTATTTGAGGATATTTAGGCACCAAAATCAAATCACCACCAAATGTTCTTTTTGAGAAGCTGAATATGTGGACTTCTTTTTATGCCTTGCTACAGGAGAATATTTACTAATGACATACTGATGGCTGCAGCCTATGTACTTCTCCTTCTCTTGATGTCTCTCAAGGCCTGTTTTTTCCAGCCCTCAAGCCATTTCTGTGGTACCTTTCTGTTTCCTTCCTAAATCTAGATCTATCAATATTTTCTGAAAGGCACCCAAATTTGTAGCACGCAACTACTGCAGATATGGGGAAAATAATTTCTCTCCTTTCTCACATCTCCCCCAGTTGCATTTTGAGCCATGACATTTGCTCTGTTTTGCCAGAGGAGTACACTTGGAACTTAGGCTGTGTTGTCTGCTCTGACTGTATAGTTCTTCAGTAAAGTCCTTGCACTGCTCTTGCATTGTTTTATTGCTCTGCTTGCCTGCCTTCTCCCAATCTGTGGAACAAGCCTAAGATTGCCAGGGTCTCAGGAAATGCCTGTCAGTTCTCAAATAATTACATTTTCCTTAGGTATCTTTGTTATCTCTATTCATTTCTGTTTTGTTTAAGTGGTCCCATCTTTAACAGTTGATCCAGTTTTTCATGTCTTTATTTTCAGGAAAGTGCTATATTAAGGAAAGTGCTTAGTAATGTCCAGGCAAATATCAATGGGGCAACTACCCCCTGCACCCTGTCATTCCTAGGCTGGTATTTCTATGGCATTAACAAGTTTCTGGAAGAGAAAATTCTCCATTTCTCCAGCCATTTAAGATGTGTTTTTGTGGTGCTAAAATACATGAGGGTCCCATTGTGCCAGACCTTCCTTTAGGAAGAAGGCTGGTCCCTGAGGAGCTTGCAATAAGATGTGCAATGGTTTGGAAAGCACTTGCCTACATCACCCAGAGAGTTCAAGACCTTGGTTTCCTAGGCAGACACCGCCATCTGCAACATTGAGGAGATGACTCCTTCTATTTGTCTGACCTTTGGCTGCAGCTGTCAAAGAATTACACTGGGCAGCCTGCATGACTCAGAGCATCCCCAAACAGCACCAGAAGTGCTGGCAGCCCTGGTGGGGATGCTGGTGCTCTGGGAGCCTGCCCAGGAGCACTGAGGTGAGCCTGCAGAAGGCAAGCAGGGCGCTGCTCTCCAGTGCTGCTGTGGGTGCTTTCCCTGTGGGTTAGAGCAATGCTTTTCCATTGGTGCTGACAGAGGAATAACTCACTGCACACCATCTTTGCATTTAACTAGAATCTCTAGCCACTCTTTTTCATATAATTTTTTCTCCTTCATTTCCCAATCTGATGTTGATTTCCTTGGGATGTGTTTCCATTGGACTTCCAGGGATGTAGATCAGGCCCTTAATTACTCCTTTCATTCTTAACTCTTCTACAGCTTAAGGAAAGATTTTCAAACCCCTAAAGAGATCAATTTGCTCATTTCTCAACTAATTAAATTTTTCCTAGGCAGTTTTGACATTTCAGTCTGAACCTTTTTTTTTTTTTTTTTTTTTTTTTCCCTCAGAAGCTAAGCTAGGAGGCAGATCGTCAGGAGATAAGAAGTGTCACACATATATTGAGTCTAAACAGAGGGTCTTACCCCAGGGCTGAATCTAAACCAATCTTTCTCCCTTCCCATTTTTCAGAGTTTCTTTTACCCAGGAGGAACTTCACAGAAATCAATGCAATTGCACTGGGATATTCAGAAAAACAATGATTTCTAGAAGGGAGAATTATCAGATATTGGAAAAATTTGCTAGTTGATGTAAGAACTTGTGAACTCTTAGTCCCTCTAAGTGTTTGAATTGAAAGCAGGTTCCTTGCATTACATGTACCCTGCATCAGCCACATGCAGGTGAGTTGAATGGGGAAATCTCCGTGGAAAAACCCATGACCAGCTACAAGCAGTTGAGAATACACTATTAAAAAAGCCTATGCCTTAAAAACTCTTGATAACAGTCAGCAGCATGGATAGAGCTTGTCACAAGCAGAACTTTGAATGCAAGACCTTTAGGACAGGATGTGTAATTTTTCCACTGTGTTAATAGAAACTCAAAAAAAAAAAAAAAAAAAAGAGTGCTAATTGTACCTGCACATCTCAATAACTTCCAGTATTACCTAAAGTCATGTCCTAGCAGCCTGGGCAGGCTCAGATTAAACTGAATTCTCTCAACTGTCTATCCTCATTTTCAGCAGTTTTTGTCCCATTTCAGGCATTGTGGTTCAGTTTTGTCCTGTGTTCCTGTTACTGTTTAAGGCAAAAGCAAGAGTTGTCTGTCTAAGGGTTTTCTGACCTCTGTAAATACAGACATGGCTAAAGAGTGCTAGCTGCTGAAAAAGCCAAGAGGACGAAGACAAGTCAGGGTTAAGTTCACAAGTTGGTTGAGTTTAAAGATCCCATATGTGGGGTTTGTGGAACCATGCTTTTTCAGTTTTAAAAGATTTTTATTAAGTTTTCACAAAATACAAATGAAAAGTCATAAACAAAACCTGAGATCCTGCTCAGAGTTACCCTGAAATAAATCTGGAGTAACTGCCTTAGAGTCAGGCAGTGGCTCCAACTTTATGTTGCTGGGGCTAAAAGGAGAGCCTGACCCCATGAGTATTTTCAAATGTACAGTTATAAAGTATGCAATGTTCTCTTAATAATTTAGACTAAGAAATTTACAGGCTGACATTCACTAAGGATTGAGTTTAACCAGTGATGTTTTGATTTAAATGCTCTTTTGGATCCATGTATCATAAGAATGGAATGTGTCCAGTGACCCACACAGCCTTTCCTGTGCCTGTTATCAGCATCACAGCCAGTGGTCCCCAGGCAGCAGGAGTTTGTCCTCATGACACCTCACTCAAACAGGAAATCATTATATTCTCTGGAGAAACTGAGGTACATGGTGATGAGAGACTTCCTCAAAGTCACCAAGGGCAGTCTGGTGTAGGGTGAGGGTAAAAGTCTTATTCACTTCACCATGGCCAAGATTTCCCAAAGGTCCATTGAGGTCTCAGGGAAGTGTTGAGTTGGGGAGGAATCATCAGGGCAGCTACTGTCAAGATGTCAGGTCAGGAGTTTTTGGTTGGATTCCAAGGAGGACTGAAAAGCCTGGGTCCTTTTTGCCTTTCCACCTCTGCTGCTCTGTCTGTTCCACGTTAGGAAGAGGTCTGCATCACTCATGGGCTACCTTGGCTGATAACACCTCCACTGCATTTACAGGCCAGGAACTGACCTTTTTGTGTCCTCACTGATCTAGATTTGGTTAGCATCATTAAGTTTGTTTCCCTTATTTCAAAAATTGCATTAACACCATCTTCTCTTGAATCCTTGCAGTCTTTTCCCTGACACCAGAGGGATCTAGGTATACAGTAGAGGGTGAGTCTCCCCACAGAGTTAAATTGCACATAGAAACTGAACTCCTGTCCCTCTTGCAATGAAGGGAAGATTTGGCAGTCAAGCAGGGATTTCACCCAGACACCAGCCCTTTCTTCTGAGCGCTCTGCTCTGTAGGATGTATTCTTTCCATTACAGCCTCACCCCAGGACTCTACAAGGGCACTGTGAGAAAACCACTGTTGTCTCTTACATCAGATTTAGAGTCTGCAGTGCTCAAGCCATGAAAGCTCCACAGAGGCTGGGCAGTCAAATCCATGGAAATCAAATGAGAATCCCAGTAAAGCCCCCGGTTAATAAGTCTTTCCCAAGTCCAATAAACATAACTGGAAATAAATTGCATCCATACATTTCACAGTTTGATTTACATTAAAATGAAAACACGAGAAAGGCCTGCCATTGACAAGTTCAAACAATGCAAAATTCCGCACAGTTTGTGTTTATCCAACCGTAATTCATAGCTCAAATATTCCATTGAGATAGAAATAAATCAATAATAGTGCACTACTTGCGATTTATCTTGGAGTCGTTTGAAAAAAAAACATGATTGTTTTCCTATGCTGGTAGTGTGGGTCTATCATAAAAGCCATCACATGTACAACATTTTGCTGTTCAAAGCCCC